>NC_046333.1:24610948-24934778 GCF_000738735.6 Corvus cornix cornix
TTAGCTGGAGGTCAGTCAGGAACAGGAAGAGCAGCAGAGAGACATGATGAGCTGGGGTTCAGACCTTTTGGAATTCTTGCCACAACTAGGGTTGAAAGCAAGAATTTAGATGTTGCACCTGGTTATGCTTTACTCCTTTGGAAAAAGAGGTATTAAATTAAGATTAGATTATATAATACAATGTATAAATTAAATGGACTTCTTACAAAACTTCAAAAGCACCACAGAAGAAACTTCTTTGGACCAAAGGTTTATTTTTAATGACACAGCACTGGAAAACATAAGTTACAGATGACTTTTTGATACAGGATACATTCTATATCTTACTTTAAAAGGTTCTGTGAAGGTATGCTGCATAAATACATATAGTGAAAATATATTGTGTTTATTTATTCTCAGAGATCAGTTCTGTTTCTTTTTGAAAATGTATTCAGCCAATTAAATAAAAAAGTGAAGATTAGCATCATAACAACTCTGCCTCCAGGTTATCTCATTGTAACTACTGCAGCTGGAAGAGGAGACCGAGCCATGCCTTCTCAAAGGTTAGCGGCTTTGAACATGATGTTATTCATCATCTAAGAATGAAAATTTCACATTACAAACACAGATACTGTATCATGTTTTGGCAATGGAGCAGCTAGTTTTGCTTTGAACAAAACTGTTTCCTGTAATGCCAGACAGTGAAAGAGCAATGCATGTACTGGATGATACTACACAGCCAAATAACTACAATGAACTTGTGAAAATGCATATATAGCCATATGCACTTATATATACACATATAAGTTCTTGTGTATATATATTATACATGTCCAAAAATAACATTGGAAAACGTTGCAGAAGTTAACTATCTTTTAAACACATGAAACTTATAATAGTTTGACCTCATAACTACAGGATTATTAATTAAATCTTCTGCAGTGCAAAGGAATACAATACACTTAGTGCAGAGAAGTTAAGGTTTTGGTATTGAGGAAGCTAATTTCAGATTTCATGGGAAAGGATCAAATACAGGATCACCATAGCTCTGACAAAGCACAAACAAACCTGTTGCCACATACTCGTGAACAAATAAGGACATTTCATTTTTATCTGATTTTTTTCCCCATGTACTGCTCCAGAAATGACATTTTTACTGTTTGCATTCATGCTCATTTGATATGTTTCAACTAGCTTTGTCTGGCACCACTCTGTAAACCATTAAACTACAAAAAGATGGGCTCCTGTGTTTCAAAGAGGTTAAAAACCTACTGACTGAGCTTCATACTACATTTGTCTGCCTGGGAGAACTACTCCAGATGGCGTGTGAAGTTCTCTGGGAAAAGTCCTTTATAACTATTTGCATCTCTGTACTGAAGCCACTCGGATTCCTTAATGCCAGTCAACCAGCCAGCCTCCTGCAAAGAAAAAGACAGAGTCTCTTAAATTTCAGGTGTCCCCCTCTTCCTCACTATGATCTTCAGACCTGAAGATGTTTCAGAGTAACATGGCCAAAAGATTTGGTGATTTGGTTAAAGAGCAGCCTCTAATTTTGCACAGACCATTTTCTCTGTACTGCCAGACCACGATTATGTGAGACCAAGTGACTGCAAGCACACAATACAGCCTTTGGCCCATCTACCTCCTGGCTGAACTTAATACTATAGATGAGGGAAGAACAGTTCTGAATCTTAATTTTTTCCCCTATGATATTTTTTCTCTCATTCTTGTATCAACAGTCAGAAGAAAGAACAGTTCTTGCAATTTCAGGAGTTACTATCTATAGAAAACATGCAATTATTTTTCAAAAAACTCCTGGAAACCTAAACCAGAACTTGACAAGCAAAATATTAACAAATCACCAGCAGTCCAAGCAACCAAAAGAGAAATTTCCTATTGGGAGGTACTGGGTTCTCTTAAGTGTGATAAATTCTACCTGTAGTAAAATCATTTTGGTATTTTTAAAAATGACCAATCTACTCTCATCTCACTAACTAAGAAACTCCCTATCTTTTTCCTTTAAAGAAAAGGAACTGGAGCAAAGCCATGACAAACAGAACTACTAATGCTGCATATTATTATTGCACGGACAGTACACATGGAGATAGAATAGCTTCAACAGATCATCACATACACCATCGAGTCATGATTACGGGGTGGCTGCATGTGCTGGTGGGGGCTGTCTGCCCCAAATAACCATTGTTAAAGCAGATCCAGCTTATCTATGATAGTGGCTGGGTACGTTTAAGTGAGGACGTTTTGAAGCATGTGGAATATCTGAGAGATAGAGGAACTGCAGCTCTCTAGCACAGGCAGCATAGACTGTAGAAAGGAATACACAGTTTTACTGGATAATAACTTCAACACAAGACTAATGGAAAAAGCCACTGGGTGGGACTGGTTTGCTTCAAATGGAGGTTGATGTTACCAGGTGTATTAGAATTACAGCTTTAGAGAGGTCTCTTCTGAAGGAGAATAAAGTATAACAAAGATAAGTCGCTATATAAATCAACTAAGTACCTGGCAAAAGACTAAAGTATTGAGTTTTATGGTGACATTAAACATGAGGGGGAAATACATAATGTGCAATAAAGATATGAACAGAATGGCTTCAGAAACATGAATACATAAAGGTTTATTTTCTCCATCCCTGCACACAATTTACTTCAATTAATGCTAATGGGAATTTCAACGCACACCAGAAGAAGAATTATACTTCATGGACTCACCAATTATCATGTATTTAACACCTAATATCATAGCAAAAACAGACTAAAGTCAGAGAGCATATTTTGCTATCCTTAGAGCAGTGTGCTATTCTGCAAACATTGACAATAAAATCACTTGAACTGCCCATGAGGTAAGACGGCATAATTTGAGTAGGGGTAATAGACTTCATCCTTATAAAAAGAGCTATGTACCTGCTGTAGTATAAATATTTTGTTCTGAATTAAGTAAAAAAAAAACCACTCAGGAAAGCCAAGTGTTCATATTTTGAATTAGAAGAAAGCTCAGCTGAGAGAACTGATAATTATCTACCCTTGAACAGCATCAATCAGCAAAACAATTTCGAACAGTTCTCAGGACTCATATGTGCTTAGAGCATTAGTATTTAGGCCTGTTTTAAGAGATATTCTTCATTCAGAGTAGTGCTCTCAGCTACCTGATCAGGCAGGATCCAGTCCCCCACCTCTCAACCTCCAAATGAATTGGGAGACTTCTTACCAACACTACAGGCACCAACAGATGCCCACGGGGTGGCTGGTGCTAATAGGCTACAGTACAGTCTTCTCTTTTAAAGCAGCGACAAAAATCAACACACTTCACTGCAATTCAGTTTAACATATGAAATATAATTGTTTAAAAAAATCACCTGAAATGCAATGTTAGTACAAAATTAGATGCCTCAAATGAAATTAAACTGTTGTTTAATTCAGGTTCAGGCTTCTGAGGGGCACGGTTATCTTTACCAGAAGCATCTAACACAAAGCAGCATTTCTATACCTTTAGGCTATAGAACACCACAATTTGTTTGCATTCTCAGTGCTCTCTGTAGGTGAATTTGCATTATTTCAACAAATCCACACATAAAAACTCTGAACATTAAGGGAGCACGTAATCAATTCTACTGTAATATTAAGACAAGATGATACAGAACAGTGTAACACAGAGTTTGTATGTCATCCGCTGCATGAAGTCTTTGTGTACCTGTGGGTCAGTATAAAATCCACTACAATGTAGCACAAAAAACCCCCTAAAAATATGCTGAGGTCATTAGATCCTGCTAATAACATCTATCTGTGACTTTAGGTGTAGTCAATGGTGTCATTTAGTCTCAAATGAAACTAAGTACAAAGGCATAATTAAAATCTTTTGTGTTTTCTTACAGTAACGTCATTATCAATACATATTCCCATTAACTATAATCTGTGAGAAAAAAAGTTGAGACAAAGAAAAATGTCAACAAAAGCAAGAACCACATGTTTTTACCTGATCAGCTGTGGTCTCAGAAGGAATCACTAGTACAATATCCCCTCGTTTTAAATTAAGCTCATCGCTGTTAGCTGCCTCAAAATCATGTAGAACTTCAACCTAAAGAAAATAACACCACACATATAGATGTGATCTAAATGAAGACATTTTATCAACAAAATTATCTGTTAAATCTTGACTGAAAAAAAGTTCACCTTTATAGATAGGTACATTCAAATTATTGTAGAATCATGGAATGCTAACAGGTTGTAATGGACCCTAAAGATCATCTATTTCCAACCTCCCCTGCCATGGGCAGGGACACTTTCCCCTACACCAGGCTGTTCAAGGCCTTATCCAACCTGGCTTTGAACACTGCCAGGGCTGGGGCATCCACAACCTCCCTGGGCAACCTGTTCCAGTGTCTCACCACACTCACAGTAAAAATTTCTTCCTAATATCTAACTCAAATTTCTCCTCTTTCAATTTGTACCCATTGCTCCTTGTCCTGTCACTACAGTTCCTGATGAAGAGTCCCTCTCGGGCTTCCCTGTAGGTCCCCTTCAGATACTGGAAGTTTGTCATGAGGTCTCTATGCAACCTTCTCTTCTCCAGGCGGAACAGCCTCAGCTTTCTCAGCCTGTCTTAGTATGGGAACAGCTCCAGTCCTCTTATCAACCTTGTGGCCCTCCTCTGGATTTGCTCCAACAATTCCATGTCCTTCTTATGCTGGGGACACCCGAACTGTATGCAGCACTCCAGGTGGGATCTCACAAGAACAGAATCACCTCCTTAGATCTGGCATAAATTGATAAAAAAGGCACTGATTCATGTCAGGTTTTTATACATTTCCTTAGAAGCAGGGACAACTTAAGGATAGTTTCCTTTCCTGGGACTATCAAAGGAAACTTAAGATCCTTTCCCAAGATTACAAGATCTCAAGGACAGATGATACTGCAACATCCCACAAGTCCTGCCTCTTGGACAAGGACAGCCGACCATTATTCCTCCCATGTAAGGAACTTCCTTTCATTCCCCATTATCATTATGAGATCTGAGAGAGGGGTAGCAGGATTTTACAAATAAAATTGAGAAAGGAATTCAGGAACTTCAGATTCTCTCATTCTCTTGTTGTGCCCACTGCTGTACTACTCTTCCTGTGAACATCCATAAAAATTTGAGTCAGTCATATAGCACCCATTGCAACAGGTGATCAAAGAGGTGAGTAATGGGAACCCTACTTAGTGGTTGCCCTGGAAGGAGCTCCCACTTACCAGCAGATGGGTATGCCAACATCATCTGCCTTTCAAATGAGTTATTATTAAAACATTGGCAAGATCAGCATGTCATTGTGAACAGACCATTTTAAGAAAATGGTTTTATCGCCTTAAAAGATAGCTAGTCTAATTTTCTCAAAGCACAGACAGTGCCACAATAACACTGCAATTATGAAAAAAAGAGGCATTGAGAACCAGATGGCAAGCATATATTCTGCTTCTCCTTCTCTATGTCTGACCCAAGGGAGTGTGATGAAAAACAAAAGATGAACTATGTCAGCATGTCTGAGTTGCATGATACCTTTACTGTTATCCACAGAGTTTGCAGAAAATACTGAGCAATGAGAATAGAC
Source organism: Corvus cornix cornix (assembly GCF_000738735.6). Lineage (NCBI taxonomy): Eukaryota > Metazoa > Chordata > Aves > Passeriformes > Corvidae > Corvus > Corvus cornix. Next base: position 24,616,530 of record NC_046333.1, read on the forward strand.
CAAAAAGAATGGCATACTTAGAGAGTACTATGGGACTAATTAGTCTGAACTTTGCAAATTATAATACGAAGCATGTAAAGTTCATCCATCCTCAAGGAGCTTTTCTACTGCTCAGTGATTCTAAGTGAAAAGTATTTTCAAAGAACCTTGTAAACCAGGAAACCCTTGGGGTTTTTCCAGCCAAGGAAAGAATTTCTCTTATGCCTCATTAAACTTTTCTGTTTGATTACCTTAATAGTTTATATTATTACTAAAGTTACTGGATGACATTTTGGCTTCATTACCATGAATTGTAGCCATGGGTTTCAATAGAATCAGTACTTCCACTATAGATTCTCAGGCCAGAAAAATGCCATTTTTTTAATGATCATAGAATCACAGAATGGTTTGGGTTTGCAAGGGACCTTAGAGATCAAATATATTGTTAGCATATCAGGTATATCTTTAGCATATATCAACAATATTCCTGATTAACTATGTGGCACTGCAGTCTTATTAATACATTAATTTTCAGCAGTCATTTGGTGAGATTCAAGGGTTCTTGTACTTCAGTGAATCTTATGGCTACATAAGGATATGCACAGCAAGAAGCATGCAGAAAATGTATCTTCTCAGACTTCATTTATGAAGCAACAATATAACATTACAGTTGTAGTTGCATGTATTCGTGTGTGCATGTGGTTGATAAACTAAGAATCCTTTGGCCTCAAGAAATCATGACACTACATGTGCAGACAAGACACACCCACAGAAGCTAGGGATATCTAAAAGAAGAATGGAGAAGCAGACCTTATAGAGAAAACCAGGTGGCATTGCTGAAGCTGCATCCTCTGCTAGTACAGGCTGATCCTGAGAAAGTACAGCCTGGATTTCTTCAGCAGGTTTCTGATCATTTCCAGCTTGGGAAGTTTCACTGAGAGAAGTGTCAGTGATCTGAGCGTCCATCTCTGTTGTGCCATCTTTGGGTTCATTCATGATGACTTCATGTTCTTCTCCCTCCCCCTCGTTGTTTGATGCTGGCTCTATTACTACTGAAGGGATGCTGCTGACCTTTTCCTGGGGAAAAAAAACCCAAAAAACAAACCAACAATCCCCCCACCCCCCGAAAAGAAATGCAAAACTATTTAGTACTTTATTTCAAGCAGGAAAACACTATTGTTTGTCTATTGCATATGGCATATATGGTGATTAGAATTTCTTTTTTCTCTACCATGAATTCTTAAGACAGAAAACAGTATTTGTGCAAGAATGTCAAGGAATAATCCCTTCCCTGTTATCAGTACTCCCCTTACTCCTCCTAAACCTACTTTACACATTATTACACTAAATAATGAAAATTCTCTGTAGGTAGCTTGGGCTTCATTCTCAGTGTTCCTGGAAATTAACCTTTTTCCTCTGCTCTTTAGTTTCAGCAGGTTTGAATGAAGCCACTAGTTCCAGTAGTCACTGTACTGTTTTTATTTGGAAATTCAAGTCAGCAGGACAACACCGATAGAAAGTGACGAAAGAAGGAAATATGACCTATTTCTTTGACTGAAGGGATTTCTTCTGATTTACAGGAATGTAACTGGGAGCAGAGAGAGCAAAAAAATCTAAGTAGCATCTGACCAGTAACGAAGCCCAGTAAAAAAAGCATTTAACAAAACTGGTTGGAGCACCCAACCTGAAAAAAACATGTTCATTGATCCTCTTCCAGACCATCTTATTCTGGAGCACAGATGAAATAGAATATGCAGTGACAACAGGTGGTAACTGGCTGCCCAGCTACAGGGTCTGCTCCAGTAGGTGTTTACCAGCTCTCAGAGGTTGCAGAGGAAAAGGCAGCAGGCCAGATATGGATACATGCCTTGACCACCATGACTTACAGGAAACAAAGTAATGCTGTTGATAGGACATGGTGCCAAGATACAAGAAAAATCCAATTGTTTCTCTGCCTATTTCTCCAGAAAGCCCTGGTATGTTATGTGATAAATGTCATCTCCACAGAGGGGCACAGAGAGACAACAGTGGGGGACAACCCAAACAATATGCTGTCCATGCTGCTCACAGGGCCATCATAGGAGCCATCACAGGAGCCATCATAGGGCCATCAAGTCCCATCTCCACAAGCCTGGGGGAGTACAGAGACACAAAGGCAGGCACAACCCAAAGTAAGGACTTAAAAGAAAGGACACCCTGTGTGAGACCTTCCTAGGGCTGTCCCAAGAGAACATCAACCTTGCTATTGGTTGAACCTGTACTGGTTGAACCTAGGGGCACAGAGCTGCAGTAGTCTTGCCTCTCTCGGGCTGCTGAATCTGTCCTGCTTCCCCTAACACACTCTCCCATGCACTGACATGAGTTACCTGAGACACATCTGCCTCTTTTTCTTCTCCCTGAGGTTTGTCACCTTCAGCAACATCCTCCTGCTCAGTGGTGGCAGCTCCTGCTGCCACAGCCGCACTGTCTTCTGATGCCACAGTCTCACCAACGGGTACCACCTAGAAACAACAGAAGGGAGGGACCTTTCAGGATATGAGTTACAGATACTTGCTGGAGAGAACATGGACCAGCCTGTGTGGCTTCCCTGTGTGATGCTGACCTATGGTCTTGAGTTCACTGGTGTTCCTCCTGATTTATGGAGAAGAGCAGTGCTGGGGACAAGCTTGTTCAGAGAAGCTGATTAACAGGCAGGAGAGAGACATTTATGAAACCTCACCAGACAACATTTAGCAGAGTCCTCAGGTGTTATGAGTGGAGTAACTGTTTTCCTTCCCTTGTCTTCCAGCTCTGTTGTGGAAGAAATTTACCACTCATTTCTGCTGAAGAGGAGGAGCTTGCAAATTATGCAGGGGTCCACAGGACCCTGCTAATGGAATCTGTTCTTGGGAAGAGGCTTCAAGCTTTCTCTAGCTAGTCACCTACCTCTAGACCTTGCCTGGCTCCAAAAATCTTGTAATCTTAATTATACATTCCTTTCTAACAGAGAAACTTACACATCAGGCCATGTCACCAGAAGTAAATATATTCTACATCTGGATAAATATCAGAAAAAATATAACCACAAAGATCTATTGTTATGTCAGTATAAAAAGATACATAAAAACTAATTCAGTCTGGCTGTGACTGAATAATTTCTGATCAGTCTGTGATGAGAAGTTAATGCATGATTTATTCCAACTCTTGAAAGGTGGATAGAAAAGTACCTGCCTACTACTAGATCAATGTTTAATCCTTCATCCAGCTGAAACTGCTACTTCTTGTTGTGGGTAACTCAAAAGGTTATTGTATTCCCTATATATTGGTTCCCTAAATTGTTACTGTCTCTATAAGACCCTGCAGCCAAGAAAAACTGGGGCGGGATGCTATCGTGGGCACTATTACAGTCTGCTCTAGCAGGCGGCTCACCCCTTTTTCCTGCTTGGTCTTTGCTTAAGCAGAGGCTTCTCCCTTTTTGGGTTCTCTTTCGTATTTTTGGGGTTTTTTTCTTCCTTGTCTTGGTGAGACTGCAGTTAGAGACTTTGAGCTGCCTTGGGACGAATTCTGCAGGTGCCTGTCCGCAGCCGAGGTACCGTGCCGACAGCAGCGGAGCAGCCGCGGCTCTGGCCCCGGTCGTTGTCAGCCATGAGTGGCCCCCGGCTGCTTTGCCTGGCCCTGCCTGCCCTGCTGTCTCCTGCTGTGAGGAGGGCACTGACTCCACATGGACCGTCGGGTCTTCGTCTGCCGCCGGAATTGCTCCATGAGCTCTTGCCTTCCCGGAAGGGATCTGGCACCATCTTGTCCCTTTGTCTTTCCCACGCAGTCGCCCCTGTTGGGCCCTACCTCGGGAAAGGGTGTTTGCCGGCATTTTGGGTCTCTTTTTGTTCTAATGAGTTGGTAAGATTTAGCCTTTTCTGTATCTAGCAGTTTATTTACTGTTAACTTTTGCTTGTTGCTGTTTCATTTGTTAGTAAACTGTTATTTTTTCACTTACATCTACTCGTATTCGTTCCTTAGTGGTGGAAAGGGATTGGTTGAACCTATAAAAAGGGAGGCAATTCATGCTAGAGTGTTCTCCTCTTAAACTGTCTTAAACCAAGACACTTGTGATTTATGCCTCACCCTAACATTTGTATTGCTATATAATGCTTACAGTAGGATATTGGGTATACACTTTAAGGTTTGTACTGTTGAAGGTAAATGACAAAACTCATTGTTTTAATCTAATTAACTTCAAGACAGCATTTTTACCTTACAGCAGATAGCTCCAGGATAAAGAAAAAACACTGAAGGAAAACTCTTTTCGAGGTACCAATGTCAAACCACAGTTAGCAGAGATCTCTCTAATGTCCAGTGAACAGTCTCATGCTCTGTTTCCTCAGCTTCATCTTTACCCCGTGGATGAGGCTCCACTACCTGAACTTAGCAACTGTTCAAAAGCACTCTTCAGGCATTGTTTTTTAGCAACATTAATATTCACCACTACTCCTATTTGCTGCTATTGATTGATGTGATAAAGAAGTCCTCCTGGAATCCTTAAAGTCAGAAAATATTATATGGATTTATAGAACTCACCAGGGAACTTTAATTTAAATTGAAACTGCTGCTGCTGAAGGATGCTCTTTTGTAAAAGGAAATAACATCAACAGATTAGGTCAGATGTTGACATTTTCTCCTATAAGGCGTGCAAGTCTGCCACTTATAGCATTACTAATTTCAGCAGTCTTGACCCAGGAAGATATACAAATAAATGATGAGTGTAAAAGTCCTGGAAGAGGCTAGTAGAAAAGAATGGAAATAGAGTACCCATCAGATTGATTTTACACCATGCATTTCTAAGAGCATGCTGCAGAAATTGATCTTGCTGTCTATTCTGATTAGGATCAACAACTTCTTTTCTATTTATTGGATTTGTATAGCCCATTTTATTTCACTAAGGAGGAGAATACTAATTTACATGAATCGGCTCACAAATGCCCCACAGTGAAAGTGTGACACTCTCACAGCCTGCAGTCATGAGTCACTAAATGTATACCACAGCTCACAATCACACAATCATTTGTTCTTGTGTCTTAGAGTACAAAGCCAATAAAAGCTAGAGAATTAAAAAAAGCTTTTATAAAAAGGCATGTGAGGTAGCACAGAAAAAACCTCACTATCAGCTTCAAATATTTGATAAGTACAGAAGAGAAAAAAAAAAGGCATCAGGTTGAATTCATACCCAGCTATGTTAAACCACATCCTTGCAGATACAGTTACTTTTATTACCTTACTTCATATTGAAAGCCAATCCTACAGATCTGTTTTATATAGGTAATTAATAACATCAGCCAGTCTAATAGTATTCCAAATTAGCTATTGTTGAAAATGGAAATGAAAAAAAGTCTGACAGCTCCGGCGGGGGGAGAAACTGCAGTCCAAAACCAATGTGGTTGATAAAAGCAAGCTCTGTTTATTAGCAATCCAGAGGCACTTATATAGTATACCAGCTTGTTAACTCTTAAGTGGCTTAAAACTTATCAAAGTGAATTTCTGCTTCTACATAATTGGACTTACATTGGCAAGCTTCTACAGTTATGTTATGATTAAAAGACTTCAGAGTTCACCTCCCCTTCTCCGGGTCTTATCTACACAGCTGTAAATCTTCAAAACTCCCTTTTTGTTCCCAGCCCTGTTTTTTTCACACAGGCGTTTTTCTCATGCAGAGTTTTTGCTTGTATAGTTCTTTTATTGATCCCATAATTCTATCAATGATCCATGTCCCTGATCCTCTAACCAAATCCCAACAAGCTATCTCTAGCAGTATTATTGAAATTTGGATAGCTGTTCCATTACACCAAGCACACAGGGGAGAAAGAAAGGATCATCCAGTATAATGAAGGGTGTGACAGAACCACCCAACTGTTTTAATTGCACAGATGTGAATTCTCCTTTAGCCAGGATGCAGCTGATCCACACAGTTACTCTCTCATTAACATTGCTGTCAGCTCAACACAATGCCACAATTCAGTCGAGAGCGATAAAGAGCTCAGGAAGAGGAGAAGAGGTACCAAGCCTGCTGCTGGAGTCTGCCAGAGGAGCTCCCTAAGCTACACTGGTCTTACAGGGCTGAAGTTCTTGCCCCATGGCTGGATTTAGAACAGGAATGGGTAATTTTTATGACAGCTGGTTATAATCACAGCTAAGCTAGCTAATGTCAAGAGAGACCAATCATCATGCTTTATGGAATGCATCAGTTGCAAAGTCTTGGAAGATTGTGAAGTACTACTGGAGAATTTGTTATGCAACTTACAGAGTATCAAAGGGACCATGCTCCATTACCAGTCAAATACTGGCTTAGCAAATAACTTGATCTCCTATGGCAGCTCTTCTGCATACAGTAATTTAAAAAGTTTTAAACAGAACACAGGCAAACTCACTCTCAGTTAAGAGAGTGAACAAGTAGTATTAGAATAAAGGGGGAAGATTTCAAAGACTTAAGTCTTGGTGCTAGCACAGTGAGGCATTTCTTGCATATTTCTTCTTGAACTAGACTTGTTGGGAGTGACAAAGCAGTGCTAGAGGAACAACACAACACTCTCTTGGACTGTGTCTATACCAAGCTGGGCTTGATCTACCACTCCCACTCTGCACTTTCTTCCTATGCAATGCCACTGGTTTCCATGTGGATGTGGCAGCGCTGGTGAGGAATACAGAACTAGTGAGTCCCAAATTCACTTCCAAGTGACACTGGTATGCCCTACAGCCACAGATATATCCTTGGTTCTAGCAGGCCTAATGCTGTTTTACAGCAGGATAATGAACCTAAGATTGGACAGCTGAACTTAGCATGTTCTGAAACCAGTTTATTACCTTTTTGTATATATTGTGGCACCAAAATGGTAACAACAAAAAAGCACAAAAAAACTCCAAAAAAGCCAGCACCTTGAGATACAAATCCTGAGTGATTAATAACTAGGTTTTATTTCCCACTTTCTACTTCTATCCCTGAGGTTGATATGCAGCCATTCCTCTTGTGCTGCCCTCTGTCCACATTTGAACACATTGTAGTTTCACTTTAGTATACAAGGACTCAGAATAAGTACTTTTATCACCCCTAAAGAAATATAGCAATATGCAATCATTCAAGTCCACATATGCATAGCCTAAAGTATGTCACAGAGCTTTTAATTTGCTTTGTAATTTGATTTTAACTGTATCTAACTTGATGCCAGATTGCACTTCAGCAAACCAACTCATAATGTGATTATTTTCAAGTATCTGGGCATAGCTCAGGGCATATTGTGCTAGGAAAAAGAAATGATTAATCATAGGGTTTTTTTATAAAGAAGTTTACAGAAAGGCTACGCAAACAAATATACAGAAATTGTAAAAGCTGCTGGGAATCTACGCAGTGTATTTCCAAATGTCAATAGAAACAGCATTATACCTCCTTTAGCCATGGAGCTGTTTTGTTTGCTGCCCTGAAATATTTATCACTCTATACTGCTGCAACAGGCAGTTTCTAAGATAAATCCTGCATTGAATGAGAGATGATCTGTTAGAATATATGCCATGGGTGCAGATATATCTGTGCAGTGTTAGACCTAGATACCACAGCTTGGTCACAGTTGCATTGTATTGGCCTGCCTGTTGATGACATGCAAATGACAAATTTTTTGCAATGGTTCTCTTGAAGATATTTAAGCACAACCATACTCAAGTCTGTTCATATGTACCTCACTTTCCTCCTCAGCAACTCCAGTTGTCTCCTTATCCCCTGCCTCGACACTCTCCTGTATAAAAAGGAAATATGGTCATCACCTTACTCATGCTGAGGCAATGGCTGCAGTGAAATTTGTATTAATCAAGCTAATGGAAGCATGCTGTGTATGGGATGCAATGAAATGAATGGCTAAATGAGCAAGTAATATACTATTAAATACCAAATATATATCAAATATCAAAGATACTGCCACATATAATCTGAAATAGAAGTATTTATATGCTAAACAAAAAACCTTTACATATGTCATCATCATCACACTGGAAGTGTTAAGGACAATTTTACTTACTTTTATTACCAGTATTCTTGTAACAGCACCAGCTTTGAAGAATTGTTTAGTAAGCAACCTGGCAGTTTCCACCAAGCTCAAATTTCTCCACCTGTGACTCAAACTGTTTCCATTATCACCTGCTGCTGCTCCTGTAATTCACCAGGGCTTCAGTGTAAGCTTCAAAAAATACTTCTTCCACTCATGTTCAACTGCAGCTCATTTAAAGGGGCTGTTACAAAGATGTAGGTCACAAAGTTCTCTCTCTCTCTTTTTTTTTTTTTTTGTTTTCCAGAATTACCTTACTTTGGGTCCATATCCAGTGGTACATGTAGCAGGTGCCTGACATTACAAAAATTAGACATCAGTGGTTTTCCAAATCTGACACCCATTTAGGTGTTCAAAGGATAGAATGCACTGAATGGTAACAAGCTCCTCCCAAACAGTACTTGTTACTTGTTACCAGCACCAGGTCCTTTTCTACAAAAGGTCAACAGTCAAAATCACTAAAATTCAGGCTTGGTTTGGAACAGTTGGAAGTGCCTTTCTTAGCTGTTCAGGTTTGACTCTCTGCAGACATAGCTATTTCTAAAGACACTCTGCTAAGCAAAAACAAATCAAAGCCCCATTATGAAAATAAATTTTGCTAATAAATTTTGACACAGCTAGGTCAGATTTTGGTCAAATTTTTCTGAAGACCTGTAGGGGTGAAGAGAAGTTATGCAAACATACTTGGAGGCATGGTATATTGAAATGTCTGCTTTGGCAGTCAGAAGCCAGGAAACTTCACATACTCAGGATCCAGCTACCTGCCTTCACACACACAGCTATCACACCAAAATTCCTTAAAGTTTCAGCTGAAATGGTTGCATGTTTCTTTTTTAATTAAAGGATGTTGACTTACATGCAAACTTCATATCACTCACTTTTTTTCTACTCTAACCTAGTATTGCTTGCCGTCAGTCATAAGCCCCAAACATGCCCAGATGCCAGGACAAGGCAGATGCTGACAGTAGTGTTGCCATAGAAACCTCTTACAGCCGTATCCCTGTTAAAATTGCAGTGTTATATAACCATTTAAAAAATGATTAATTCCTTTTTTTTTTTTTAAGTTGCCAAGCCTCTGCTATGTGGTCTTCAATTTTATAGTAAGTTTGAGGAGACTGTAGAGGGTCTTAAATAGAAACAAATATCAACAGCAATTTGCAATATTTTTGCAATAGCAAAATATAAATATTTCACACTCTACTGATGCATGCATGCACAGAGCCACCCAGAGAAATCTTTTTTCTTTTTTGTAGAGCAGAGATATACTGTTGCCCATAAAAGCTTTATGTCCAACTGCAAGTCAGTACACAGATGACTTCCCTACTTGTACTAGCAAAAAGTGCTGAATTTCTGCCAGCAGGTGTCTTTACAATTTGCCTTGAGAAATTAGTATAATCTTGCACTTCAAAGTCAGGAATGTGTCAGCCTTTTCCATTTTCTTAGTAATTCCCTGGCAATATTCTCTGGTAAGAATCCCATCAGCCCAGGTTTGGGTATCTTTGCAGAAGGATCTAACATATGCATATTTTTAAATAAGAACTGTTTTCTAGGTTAACTGAAAGCACATTTTGGTTGGAAAGGTTAAAGTAAGGAGAGCTTCTCTTGCTCCCCAAAGCTTGGGCTTTCCTGAAGCTAATTTGACTATTGTGTACTAGTCAATTTAGTAGCATTTTGCTTTTCTGATTAGCTGGAAGTTGGGATTTTGTGGATAATGGAGTTTGAGAAGAGAGGCATGATAGCATAAACTGTATCATTTTTAGAGCATGCAACCCTAGTAAAAAGGACGACTGGAATAACATTAGTAAACTAACACCCTGGTTCCACAGAGGAAAATATGCTTCTGCGGACTTCAACAGAAGGATACTATTCTACATCAGTTCTCTCCTGTATATGAGAGCCATATATTTTTAATGGCCTTATGCTCCAATTTTGCACCCACACTCAGTTTCACACTCAGAATCTGGACACAGCTGACCGCTCTTCTGTATCTAACCATTGTATTGCTCTCCCAAACTACATGCTCCACCACTTGGGCACTGTGAATTGTACCTACAGTGGGATTGAACCCACTGTAATTAGATACTCTTGGTTGCACGCTGTTCCCCGGCCTCTGCTGTATTTGCTCAGTGTCTGCAAAGAGCTTATCAGAGGTAGCTTCACATATGCTTATATACTGCTCTGAAAACCAAAGTATTTAGCTGAGTGTATGACTCCTTTAATGGGAGAACATCAGAATCCAGGCAGGCATCAAACCCAAAGCACTGAGAAGCTCTTTCCAAACTAGTAAATGCAGTGGAAGTAGAAAAGCTTACCTCCAAGTGCTATGTCTCACATATAGGAAAAGAAGAAAGGGAAATAAATACATTTCATAAGCATTCACTTTATTATGATGTCCTTATGCTATCTTTGCTTGAATGTGAAAAATTGATGTGGTGAGAGGGGTAGTATTATTTGAAAAAGAAATAAGCCAGTGGTTAATGCATTACATCCTGTAGACTATCCTTTGGATTTACAGCTGCCTTTGGGGATGCTATAGAAACAGGAAAACAACTCTTTCTGTGTGGAGAATTCCATGCACAAACTTTTTACCATGGTTAACTTTTCTTCTGTTGGCACATATGGTCATCCTGTCCCTTTAATTACCAGATATTTTATCCCCTCACCAAAAAGGACCAACTGTTGACAGCTACTAATAAAAACTTTATTTGTTCTATGGCACTGGAGACCAAGACAAAAATATGGAATGGGGTAGGCAGCAATTCTGACCAGGTCTTCTAATGAAGCTTTGGCAATCTTGATCAGGCAGACTATGAAACAGCAAGTAACTGAATCCAAAATGCCCAGACAGGCAAATGGTACCCTATCCCTTGGACCATTCTCTCCATAATTTAAATGATCACCCTACCAGAAAATTTACTCTGAAGTTCCTATAATGAGGAATCCATGCCATAAATTTTCTGTATTAACGGGATGTGACAGGAAACTTACCACAGAAAAACTGAACTGAGGACTGGCTGTTGCTCAAAACTGGAAACAACTAAACTCAGTAAGAGATTCCCAATGAAGCAGTATCTATTAATATTTTACAACTCTACTTTTAAAGGAAACTGTCACTCATAAAGCAAATGAATGTAGAACTGCTGCAGGGAAATGACATGTTTTCATCTTTTGCAATTCAGTGTATTTTTCCTTAACTTTGAACATATTTGTCATTAATCCTAATCTTCAAAACTCTTCTTTGCAAGTCCTAGAAAACCCTCCCTGAAATAACAACCTTTCAGAACCAAATGCAGTGACTCAATTTCAGGCATTTTTAAAATCAACACTTTAGCTTTTTTTCCCCAAATTAGTAAGGACAACATCATTTTGAATTAGCAACAAAACACCAAGAACAAACCTAATTAAAACTGTTTACCTTCTATTTAATGCCTATATTCTTCCTCTTGGATTGCTCTTAAATAGTCTGTCTCTTGCATTGTTTCTCTGCCTCTCTCCCAATAGCTCTGCACTCCTGTGACTCAGCCAGAGCAGCTGACAACAGACCATGGACCCAGAACTACTCAGCAGCAAAATGGATCAGCTGAAAAGGTCATGCCAGCCAGCAAGCAAATGCACGGTGCTGCAGAGAGACTGTTTAATTAGTGCTTAAAATGTGCAACAGGCTTCAGAGCATTGCTTTGTCTTAGTGCAAGACAAAAATGTTTCCTTTTGGAAAAATGGGGAACTTAACATTTTTTTTTTCTTCAAAATAAAACCACCTTTTTGGCTTCATTAGTATCTGTTCTTTCACATTATTCTCTGTCATGCACTCATAGGAAGAGAAGAGCTCCAGATCAATGACTGATTTCCCATCTCTTCTCTATCCACTTTCCCTCCCACTTTCTTTATTCCAAACCATCACATTTACATGAGGCATTTTTCTCAACAGTTTGACAAAACAATGTGCCTCAGATAGGTAATTTCACTTTTTGCCTTCCTATAGAGTTAACAATATGAACTGAAAACACACAGAAGGGGAGAGCCTGGTCTACACAGACTATGAAGCTTTCTTCATCCAGTTATGTTAGTAGAAAGGAATGATCCTGAAATCATTTGCTCCAGTGTGTACCATGGAACCAATCAAAAGTGAATTAAAATATGAAACAAATACTCAAAGTTCATGCAAGCGTAATCAGAACTAAGCCTAAACGTAGTTCTGGGGAACCCACTGTGACTGCTTCCCTCCATAGGTCCAATGCTGCTAGGCATCCCCAGAGAATGGGTAAGGTTGGACAGAGACAGGTATTATCTGCCCTTTCCCCCAAAGTCCTGCAGAACAGCCCATCTAGCACTGCCCACCTTTCCTCACACAATAAATTATTTTTCCTCTGTTAGGAAGAGCTCAGTAGCTTGATATCTGATAATTGGATATCTATCCATGCTCTCTGCTGTCACATTTATAGGTCTACAGATACTTCCACTTTCTTCAGCTAATTTGCATCTACATTAGCTTAATATTGATATCCATATGGCAGTGTATCAAATGCTTACTGAAAACCACCTGATTTTATGGTCACTTGGGTATCATCGTCCCTGCTTAGCAGCTAAAGACACACAGGGTCTCCCTCAAGGCCAAGTGGAGCTCAGCAAGCCTTAAACCTTCTCTTCTAAGAACACTTACGGCACCAAACTATGCTCGATAGACAAAGAGCACAGCTATATGTATCTTCCACCAGCTTCTGTGGCAGAGGAACTGACCTACAAAACAACCCCTTTTTTCCATCCAGTTTTTCAGTAGTAATCTTCATATTCTACCAGGAACTCATTTGAGCCTTTGAATATGTTATTGTCTTGAGGAAAACATGAAAGATGTCGGACTACAAAAACAGATGCAGTTTTCCTCCAGGGTTTCTTAGCCCGTGGGTATGATCAACCACCAAGACCTTGTGACAGTGTGTAGGAGAGGAACCTCAGTTGGATAAAAAGAATACGAACTGAGATACCTGTATAAAAAGGGATGCTAGTCAGCAGGAAAACCCCCATGCCTACTGTCTCAGACCTACTAATTTATAGCGATATTGGATGCCCTGCTTTATTCTTCATGCAGAGCTGTAACTTCTTCTCCTTCATTTCCTGAGTGCTGACATGTAAAAAGTCTTCAAACTGGTGTTCGGTGTTCTCTCGTTGGCTCACAAAGCTTCTAAAACTGTGAGCCTTGTAGACATATTACAATAACTTTTTTCTGTAATTTTCATGCTCTAGTAAGGACAATACAAGATGTACATTGGCTTAGTGCTTGAAATGAAATGAGAAAACTGCTAATAATGTCATTTAAAAATGGCATAAATTCTTTCCCCTTCTGAAGTTCATCTGGCACCAGACACTGGACCATAGTACTCATTCTAGTAATTTCTTAAATGCAATAAACTCTTTGACTACACCTTTATAAAATGAACATACCTTACAATATTCTGGTTTTCTTTTCTTTTGCTCTGTGCTATCCTTGTGAAAGATTGTTTCAGTGAGTATGGATTTACAACTACAACCTGTGAAACCACAACCACTCAGCCAAACTTCAGTCTAAAATGCCAAATGTAAGAGGAATGACAGTTTAGGGCTGAAAGGAGGACATGTGCTAGAGAGGCATGCTGTGACACAGCCAGGCACTGGGAAAACTAGCCATGGAGGATGACAGTGGAAAGGATGGCTGCTGAAATGCAGCAAGCACATTCACCATAACAAAAGGTGGCACTCACCACAGCCTGCTCTGCTGGCTTGGCAGGCTCAGCAGGGATGGCCTCCTTTTCCACAGCAGCAGCAGCAGCAACAGCAGGGGTTTCCTCAACCTTAGGTTCCCCAGGTGGAGCTTCTTCAGCCTCAGTCTTTTGTTATTCATTTTTAAGTAGATAGTGGAAAAATTGTTGAGGAGTATATGATGTTGGGGAGGAAGAGGGAGAAAGGGAACTGTGCCTGACACAGTGTTGCTTCAGACTCAGTCTTGCCAGGCTTTGTCCCCAGTAAAATACAGCATGTAAAGGGCATATTCATCATCCATGTTCTATATGTAAGATGAGCCAGTCCTACATGCCTTCCTCACAAGGAAAGAAATCATAGCTTCCTGAGCTACACTGAAAGGTAATGGAAGCAGGGGGGAAAGCACTCAGTCTGCTCAAAAGTGCTCCAGAAACTGCTGGCAAGGCCAGAAATTGAAACTGGCACCCATGCGTACCAACACTGGTCTTCAAATACGAGTTTTAAAAATTACCTCCTCCTCCCTGGTTCTGTCTGTTTGCAGACAATAGAGTCCCTTCTCCAGTGAGGGTAAGAAGCAATGAGCAGAGAGTGAGATTCAAACAGTTTTTATATGAAAAAGACAAACTGACTGATTGAATTCTAGCAATGAATTCTAGCAATCATCCCTGGTTTCTTACTAAAATGCATTCTCTCTTGAGCTCTCTATCACCTACAAGGCATCCATTTATCAACTCACTATTGGGATTTTTTTAAAATCTGATTTTTTAAAATCTGAATTTTAAATTCTGGCCTCAGCTTGTTTTCCAACAAAAGGATCTATGAAATATCACCAGCCCTGCAACATGTTCAGTCTTGTGGCAAAATAGCTCACAGCAGAAGTGTGATCTCCAATGGAGACATTACTCTGCAAATACATGCACACAACAAGGGGAGAGCCCCAAGCTGTGCTCAGCATACTGAAGTTATAAAGATGGCTGACTCAACCAGATAGAATAACCCCAACAGATTAATTTGTCATGAACAAATTGCTCAGCATAATATGAAGCTCAAAAGCAATTGCTTTGCAGTTGATAACAGGCTGCTGGCTAGAATGTGGTATCTCCTTGATGAAGAGACAGCTTCTATGAAATTCTTTAAGATACTAAGACCTTCTCCTGATATTTTTCAGGAAAATAACCCCCATAGCCTCTCAATTCTTTGCTCATATATTCCTTAAGCAGGCTGATTTTTAATGAGGTACAGAGAAGTTTGCCTATGCAAGACCTTCAGGATTTGGCACAGCATTAAGAAGCGCTCACTCACGGTATATTATACCATACTGTGCAAAAATCTCTCTGTGCAGTGTATTAATGACACCTCTAGAGAATTTCATAAGAAGAAATAGGACTGAAATGAGAAACACAAAGTAGATTTATCCCAGGTAAGAGGACTAATGAGTTTCCTGAGGTTTAAAGCTGGAAGATTCTTTCAGACTTAAAATCACAAGTAACATAAAGCAGATTGCTATAATGTGCTTCAAGTCACTTGTTGAAAAGCATACATCAGACAAGTTACCACATTGCAGCTACAAGTAAAAACACCCTCACAATATTCAGTAATGATCATGAACACAAACACCACATTAAATAACATTAAATATCACCTTGCTGCTATTAAGTAACTATAGCACTCATCCAGCAATGCTGTTATTCTCATCCTTGCCACAGGCTAAGCAAAGACTGTAAGAGGAGCTAAGAAACTGCCCAGGTAGGATCACTTCCAAAAAGATTGTCCCCTCCTTAAAAGTAGACTGTGCCTACTATTAATATGTGGTGGGTAGATAAAATTACAGCAATTTTGGAGATATGTAACAGCCATCACATACTATCATGTAAGTGCTGTACACTGGACCATAGTACTCATTCTAGTAATTTCTTAAATGCAATAAACGAACTCTTTGACTACACCTTTATAAAATGAACATACCTTACAATATTCTGGTTTTCTTTTCTTTTGCTCTGTGCTATCCTTGTGGAAGATTGTTTCAGTGAGTATGGATTTACAACTACAATGATATCACCCACCAGCTCTTCCAGGTGGAAGAATTGCATAAGGTGGTGTGATTTAAAGGATGGAAAACACAAAAAAAGTGAAAATATCTTTGCACAAAGGAAAAATTGTACCCTTTTTGGCAAGACATTTAAAAAGGAAGCAAAAGCCACCACTTACCAAAGAGTCTGTTATATTCTCATTTGATTGCACTGAAAATGCAGAGATATCCTAGATACAGAAATGAAAAACAATGCAAAAATATTTGGGACATGATATTTGCAGGTATCCATCAAAGACCTGATTTTTTAATGGTTTATTCAGGTAAAGTCACTAAGTACATTGACATAGAATAAGATGGCAAATACAACTTAACTAAAAATTATTTTTAATATTTATTTAGATTATCTGAGTACTATTAATATTAAAAACATTACTTTTCCAATTTTATATTCAATGTTTCTAGACCAAGAAAATTTTTCACTTCCCTAAAGGTAGTGAAAACGTATGATTCACACCCTTCACTAAATACATGTGATTCACAGGGACTTTGTTTAAGGTGCAATGGACTTCAAAGTTGTGGAACTCTGAATCCTTTTTGCAGACTGCACAAGGCTGTGCCTGGAGAGTATGCCCTCCTGGAGAGTAGCTCTAAGCTACTTTCTTCTTGATCATAGGCTTTTATTTGAATAATAACTACAGTAATTACAAATACAAAATTTTACCTGCATTAAGAAAGTAGAAAAATTGAGGTGTTTTCCAACATCTCACTCATTCAGAACCAATTAATTTGCAAGATATTGCTGGGCCAAATTATTTTCCTACCACAGAGGAGACAGCAAATATTTATTTTCCCCAGACAAACATTTTGCCTTAATTATTAGAGCCTTGTGCTTTTCCTCTTCCGTCTGGATCCTTTACTAAACTAAATGTCCTGGAGCAGAATTGTTAATCATTGGAAGACTCATTTCCATCCCTGTATAAGCTGAGCCTTTTGGGGCAGTTTTAAAATTTGGTGTACAGGCTGTGCTGTGGTTGAGCCAGTCTCTAAGAGAATGCTGGAAAATAATGAGGCCCCAGGTTATGCACCTGAAATTTGGGATCTTGACACAGCCCTGGAATTTGAAAGCATAAACACGGTGTCTTTATGTGCTGTATCTCTGTGATGCGTACCACAGACTCACCATCAGCACCACAGCAAATAAATAATTTTGGTTAAACTTTGAGAGTAAAATATATCTTAACTGAAAATAAAGATGAAGAAAAAAATAAAACTCACTATGTATTTACACACAGAGTTACTGAAACTGAAAACCTGCTTTATAGGATTTTGGGATTTTGAGAAAAATAATTCACAAAAGAGCACAATAAAAAAACTAGACCAGCCATTTTAGGAGGAAACAGCTGTCCCAGTAAGGTAGTCAGATTTTTTGCTATTAGACTCAGTCAGGCCAAGACTCCTAAGAGTATCAGAATATTTCTAGCAGCATCCAAGAATTTCTGACAACAGACAGGGTCTGGATTTGATACAGTATGATGTTGCTATGCAGCTTGCCTATAGAACAGATTTCCTGAACTTGTACAGCCAGTTCTAATGCCTTCCTAATAGCACAGAAAATAAATGATCTCAAAACCTGTTTATTTCTTACCTGTGCAAATCCATTAAATGCTATGGTGGATGCCTAAATAGAAGTGAAGATCAGAATAAATTATCATTTGTTTACTAAAACCGAACATGAGTCAAAACATTTTTATTTGCAAAATAAAAATGTAGGCCAGACATTAAAAAAAAAGGAAAATAAGAAAAAAAAAGAGAGAGAAAAAAATAATAAAATGGAGGGTAAGGCAGCAAGAAATTTGACAACAGTGCTATTTGATAACAGACATCACAGGCTTAAAGAAAATGACAAAAAGAAAAAGCAGTGTACCTTAAATATTTTTAAAAACCAATAATTAAAAAAAGACCAGGTGCATTTAAAGATCTACAGATAAAACACAAAAGCTGCCAGACACAGTGTGTCTTCACAGTTCAACACTTCATTCACCATTCTGAAATGCATTTTTGTCAGCCTGCTTGAAGGGCTGAAGGGCACCACACTATTAAGAGTTGAATGGCAATTTTTCAAAAAAAGAATAGAATGGGCTTAGGAAGGGCAATAGGAAACACACAAACGGAATGCTTTAAAACAACAAGGTTATGCATGGCCTAAGGAACTCTTTGTCTAGACTAGGCTACACACTGGGGTAGGTACCTCTTCTTTATCAGCCTCAATTTCCTGGTACAACAATCCATATCTCCGGTTAGCAATTTCATCTTCAGATAAATCTGAGTTGTTGGTCTCATTGTCTTTAGGACTAGTTGAACTCTCGGTGCTAGCATTTCTGGAATTTCCCATTTGAAACAGAGACAAGGGTCTAGCTATCTCCTTGCTCGGTCCAGGATTGCTAATGCCTGCCTGCTCCCCAGGCAAACCTTGTTTTACTGGTGTTTCCTGAATTATGTGGCTTGTGCTTGCACCTACTTCTCCCCAGCTGTTATCAGTAGCTCCTAGGTCTTCTGTAGACCATTTATTACTAATGCCTAACCAAACATTTTCCATGTTACCTTCCTCTGAGTTTTGCTGCTTGGGGAAAAAGGGCCAGTTATCCATTCCATTGGCTTGGCTATCTGACAGACTAGAAAAACCCCAGGAATCATTAGTAACTGTTGGATCCCAGTTTGCCAGCCAGGGCTCTGTTTCCAAGGCTGCAGGAACACCACTGCTAATCACTTCAGTGACTGCTGTTGCTGTCCTACCTGTCACTTCATCATCTGCATTATCTAGGCAAGGATTATCACAGCTTTTGCTAGCAGAATTGGCTGCCTTGGGCAGCAATGTCCACTGTTTTTCAGCAGCAGCTTGACCTTTAGTACCAGTACTACCATTTGGGAGGTGGCTGATGCTATTATCTTCAGTTCCTTTACCAGACTCTTCTGCATTGAATAATTCAGCATCACACAGATCACTTCCAGTATCTGGAGGGTACTTTCCTGTGTGGTCAGTTATCTCTAGGTCAACATGTGCCCTCATATTTATACATTCCACGGAGGTACTCTGGCCAATACCACTGTCAGTTTGGTCCAAGGCACCCTCAGATGTATTTTCATGGTCCTCATCCCAGATACCAAGGACTGTCTCAGGTTCAGCACCAGTGCTTTCTACAGTCTTACAGTTGTACTCCACTATTTTGTCCCCACTTCCCAGCCCTGTGCTCAATGATGGTATTTCTCTATCTGTCTGCTCAATGACATCGACCCGTTTGAATTCTTCTTCTGTAGAGGTTTCTAGGTTAGCACCACTAGCTCTCCCAGTATCCCCATAATTATCTTCAAACTCATGTAAATTTTCTACCTCTGTGCTGACTAAAATTTCAAGATGTGATTTTGCTAAATCCTTATGAAATTCTGCCTCACTGTTTCCTTTGGTTTCACAACCTTGCTCTTCCAGTTCCTCTGTACCTTCTACCTCCTCGTAGTTAGCTCCAGTCTCTACCTTTTCACTTGGCTTGACACCTGCCCACTCGTCTTCCTCATGCTCTTCCTCTGCCTTTTGCACATCACATGGGAGGGGTTCATCCAACAAGCTATCAGTTCCCAGGATGGGTGTCTCAAAACTGGTTACGTTCTCTAAAGGCTGATTGGTCACCACATCTTCCCACACGACATTTTTGGCATCCAACTGGTCCTCCAGTGAAGTCCTCTGGTTTTCGCTTACAGAAGCTGACCCTGGTGCAGCATCCTCCTGCTCACTTACTGCAGGCCAAACACTAGCAGGCAGAGTACCCGTGGATTCGCTTGAGGTTTGCTCTGCCCTGGGGAAAAGCAAAGAACTGCCTGCAGTAATTTCCTGGCTGATACTGAGTGCGCTAACATCTAGGCCCCAGTTGAGTGAACCTAGATCAGTTTGAGATCTGTTAGTATCTTCTGATGACCCACTGTTTGGGGTTTCCTCCATGATCAGGTTACACAGGGAAAGACTTTTTGAAGAATCAGGCTTTAAGCAGACAGAAAAGCAAAGAAAAAACACAAGATGAAAAAGATAAAGGCGGACTTGATGAGAAAACACAAAATTTATATTTTGTAAGAGCAATTTTAATCTAAAGAATGAAGTGACTAAGTTAAGCCATTTAAGGAAAAGCTATGTGGTTTGCAACATCTGAAAGCAATAAATTGTAATGCAAAAGAGCAGCACTGATACACAAAACCAGAAAACTATCTATTACACCACAGCGATTAAAGAAGTCCCTAGAGTGGTCTCAATTTTGGGGGTAGGTTTGCTTACCGGCTGCACCAATTCACTGCTTGTCTGTATAGAAGGAGGTCATACACATAAAACAGAAAAGAACAACATGATGTACTTTGATACAGCACCAGTTCATTAATTAGCAGTTCTCTAACCAGCTGCAGTTACCAGATCAGGGTGGGGAAGGAGTGGTGGGTCCTTTCCTGCCACTCCACCCAAGACTAATTCCAGGCCTGTGAATTTTAAGCCTCTGAATTACATTATAAAAAAAGTTCTTCATGTATGCTGACTATTTATCACCTCTTGCTTTCCCCTCTGAGTCACTGACATTTTTATTTCAAACATTTAGCTACGAAGTACACTAGCATTTAAAAAAAATAGAGCAAAGACAAAAATAATTATAATATAGAATACATACATAACATTAAAAAGCTATAAATAAAACTGTGCAAAAAGAAGGCATTGATAAAGCAATCTAATCTAAGTTTAGAGCAATACATTCTCAACATTTCTGGGTTATTTTACCTGGTTTAGATATTTGCAGCCTTGAAATTTTGGCTAGCCTACATACATGACTGTTTTTATCAAGCTTTATTTAACCTCACTCAATATAAAGAGATAAGCATTTAATATACATCCCATATGGAATGTGTTCACAAAACAGTGCTGCAAATCTGAATACATGGCAAGCATTCACAGATTTCTGTGCTGGCTGAAGCTAGAAAAAGTCAAACATGAACATACCAGGCTCCATGTTAAGTCAACCCAGCTAACTCCATTACATACAATCAAAAGAAAGCTCACAAAAATGGGTTGTTTTCTTCCTGCAGATCATTTTATCTGATTTGGCACCAGGAGGAAGAAGGAAGGATTCATGCAGTTTCCTACAGTAGCAGTTTCTTTTGTGAGTAATTCCAGTTCACTGTATGCCCACAAAGACAAGCTAAATTCTGTCTTTACTCATAATTTTGAGAAAATGGTTGTCCATTGGGTTAAAGTCCTAAGGAACTACACCTTCAGGTATTTAAAACAAGTGACTTACATCCATTATTACCTTCTAATAGCTGTACTTTGAGCATATTAAAAGCAACACACTTAGCTGTAGTGATTGTGAATCTTAGCCTAGATTTCTGACATCATTTAGATTTTCTAGGCTAAGATACAGAGATTATTTTTTGTTGTTGTTAGTTTTAAAAGACACCCAGTGGCTTCAAATACTTGAAAGAGTTTGTCATGATCTGTAAATCCTTTACCTTGGCTTTTGGTAAAAGAACTGTAAATCTGAATTTAAGTTGTTACAAAATCAAAGGCACAGAAATACAATTATGTATGTCAGGCTTACCGTCCATAGATCCCATGGCAATGTCTGAAAAAAGCAGTGGAAAAAATAGCTTGTCAGAAAAACACCATTCCTGTACTGTATGTCCAACATGCTACATAACAATGTCCATTAACTAAGAAGAGAGCACTTATTTATATGCATGTTTATAGTACATACGTATTTTATATATTAGCACGTGTGTGCGTGTGTGTGTCTGTGTATGTATCTGCATAATACTTTTGGTTATAAAGGATGGGCAGTATGCAATGCATTGTGATATTTCCCACTTCAAACTAGTTGCTGCTTTCCAGCAAACTCACATTGCTGTGTGCATGAGTAATGGTCAGATTCTGAGCTGCTGACTGAGTGACTTTCAAGAGGTGTCGGAGCCTCTGCAAAGTGTCAGCTTTAAAGAGCTTACAAAGGTGGGGTTTTCTAGCCAGTTAAAAATGATGCCGCTATTCGCTAAGTGGGTTCCCTTGCAATACTGACACTAGAAAGGAAAATGGCATACTTTTTGGGAAAGGAAATAACAAAGTTGACCAACATTTTCTTTTTCTTGTCCAGTCTGTTAATAAATGCTAGTGACCTCTCAACAGAAGAGCTTAACAGATGA
The DNA here is from genome assembly GCF_000738735.6 of Corvus cornix cornix. Lineage (NCBI taxonomy): Eukaryota > Metazoa > Chordata > Aves > Passeriformes > Corvidae > Corvus > Corvus cornix. The sequence continues at coordinate 24,638,550 of NC_046333.1, forward strand.
AAGAAAAGCAGCAGGCTTCATGCCAAATATTTATAGCCCACCACATGAGACAGAACTCTGCTGCTTCGTATCAAAAGAGAAGAGAACCAGGCGGGTTTAGAAAGGTCCCTTCTAATGCAGCCATAGAAACAGAAGAGCAGTTGAGGAAGGACAGACCAGGGCTCACTTACTGTGGTTGGATCACTGTGGCAAAGCAGTGAAGGGAGGTAATTAATTAAATTACCAATAGAGAAGTCATGCCAGGGCTCCCAAGGCATCATGCACAGATGACTGCTCCTGTTCAACTGTTTGCTGAATGGAAAATATCCGTGACTGAGGCAAAAACTATACACATATAGAAATACCACTTAAGGCTCTCTTCTTAATCTCCCTGCAAGCACAGGGCTCTCCAAAGACTGCAGCCACAGCCTCATACTCTCTATACTGCCATAGTAATGACCCTGTCAACTCCAGTGAGACCAAGACCCAGACTGCAGGGCTGTCTTCCCTTCTAAAAACATGGTGTTCTGACTCACCCACATGCTCTTGTACATGCGGACCATCCTTTCTCATATGCCTTTGTTGTGTGGAAAGATGAAAGGAGTGAGTAAAGGTGCTCAGTGAATGCTTCCTATGCTCCTAGATGAAAAGTTACAATGTACTTTTCTACACAGAATTATATTCTGTATTTCATGTTATAGTTGAATATAAAATAACTGTTTTTCACTGAAGTAATAAACTTTTCTACAACCTGTACAATATGATGTCAGAACAAATGTGTTCTGTCATAAAAATTAAGTATCTTTTGTTTAATTATCCCACTGCTCTAATCAGCATTATTACAAAACAAGCTGAACGTAGTTAGCAAAGTCACATTTAGTGTTTTCTGTCACTGCTGAATGCTATGGAATTTCATTTGCTTTCCCCTTCCTTTTCTCTGTTTAGAGGGGGGAAAAACATAACAAGTAAAATGCACAAAGCTTCTGCTACAATGAAACACTTCTCGTAGCAAATCTCAATGAGAAATTTCAGCTAATGTTCAGAGTGCTGACAATGGATCGTTTTTCTGACAGCACATATCCTGTCAGAAATCACTACAGATCTCATTACGTAACTAAGACTTCACACCAAATAAGAAGTTAATTAACTGAGGATGAGATCAGCAGAAAATCAGGACCATCTCAGCCTTAAAGCTTCTTGTCTTCTCACTCCTTTCCCAGTGCTGCATTTCTAAACAACTGATTAGTCTTCTCATGTCTCACAGAACAAGCCAGATTAATAATAGCACAGGTAGATTAATGATAGTACAGGAATAATAGATCATGCTAATAGTGTATTAACACTGCTTCTTTGTGTACAAGACAGGGATACAGATATGCTGGCCAGGAGATGTTCCCTACTTGGCTACCTGCCCTCTGGGTAGTGAGGGTGAATTCTGGATTTTAAGATAGCATGTCCTGTAGGAAAAGTCAATGAATATCAGCAACTTAATATATCAGCCTTTTCTTTTTTAAAAAAAATTTCATCTTTCTTTTTTTCTCATATTGCTGCAAAAAACTACCATTACAAATATTACTACTGAATGTAGAATTTCAATAACACAATATTCTACAAGAAAACACCCTATTCCATACTCTAATTTTCCTTGAGGTTAGGTCTAAAGCAGATTAACAGCAAAACCACTCAGATCACTGCTTGGTACAGAAACTCCATCACATTAAAGCAATTGCATGCTGACTCCATGAGACCTAGGTCCCCTAAGGCATCTTTCCAGAATCAGTCAGGTCAGAAAAGTTGTCAGAAAAACAAGCACTGGAGAATAATATTGTTTACACTAAGAGTTATTCTAAAGATGGAAAGTAACAGCATGCTAAAGTCAAGGCCAAGGTACCAGCAACCATTCTCATCAGCAGACATCTCATTTTACCATGTGACAATTTCCTCTCCTTCCGTACATCATCAAGTACAGGGTTACTGAGGGGGAAGATAGAAGGCTAACTAGTGCTTCTCAGGAAGATAAAGTTTTTCAGACACTTCTCATTAATACATGAGGCAAACCTTTTCTACCAAACACAATACACTGCATTCAAATGCCTTGCCTATGTCAAGGCAAAGAGGTACCTGAGACATGGGTGAATGACTAACTCCTGTTGATACAGCTTCTGGCTTGAAAGGGTCGAAGTCCAAATCCAGTAAAGACTCTTCTTTCTTAGCTTCAGGTACTTCATTCTGTTGGAAGAGAAATATAACTCTTGCAAAACTTATCTTTTAAAAGCTGCCCCGGGTAGTAAAATATTAAAATGGTCAAGAAAAGAAAGCAAACCACAGATTTACTAGCTGTGGTGTACACAAGAAGGGTGGAAGCTCTGAAGATTTTCTTGAGCTTTAGTGTAAGTTTTACTTTTATGAGATTTGCTCTTATGATGTCTTTCGTTTCTCTGTAGTACAGCTTTGCCTTTTTAGGCCTAACAGTCACAGCCCTTTCAAAAAAGTGTCGAGTGTACACCACTTGACTGTGAAGGCCCTTTTAAAGTGCTTTGAGACAGACATGGGAGTTAAAAACTACTGTCATAGGTTAGCAAAGCATAGTCCCAGAAGTGATGTTCTTGCAAAGAGGTGCTTACAGCTTCCTCTGTGACAGAACCTATCAGATGGCCAGTTTGAATATGGACAATTCTTTAAGCCACTTAAAGTTGTGACCGCCTCTGTGATGCACACTTAAGAATAGAAACCCTGAGGCAGAGGCTCTCTCTTGTTTCTGGTGCTGGGACAGGTGGCTGCGGGCCCCGTGCGGGGGCCACTGGGCCCGGCCCAGGCCATGCTCAGGCCAGGCTGGGCCAGGCCATGGCCATCCTGGAGCCAATGGGCCCTGTTCCACCCACGGAACAGCCCCCCACAGCCCTGCTGTGGGCAGCCGGAACGGCTCAGCTCCCCCCCCCTCCACTTCGATAAGCCACATTCCAGCTGCAAGACCTAGGTGAGATTAACCCTTTTAGTGCTGGGAAGAGCTGAAAACCTGAGGGAAGAGAAAGAGGAGATGCTTGAAGCTGAAATTCTGTTGTGAAGCTATGATATGTCAGAGTACCCATTGTAATTTCATGAAGATATGGGGGGTGGAGTGTTCAACTCATGCTTGTTAGCAAAAGCACCTGCGTGAGATAGGCAGATGCTGACGCAGCTGTAATTTCATGAGAAGTTTGGACAGGGAGAGATGGAAGTGATAAGGACTTTTGCTCCAAATGGGAAAGGAGAAAACCTCAGTTCCTACAGATGCTCCCAGAGATAATCCTAAAGATGAAGATGAGGAAGACCCTTTGCTCCCAGGGAAGGAGAAGGGCCTCTGTTCTTAGAGATGAAATGCTCCCAGAGATGGGTGAAGAGAACTTTTGCTTCTGAACAGTTCAACCTTAAAATTGTACCCCAAAAACCTTCAAGAGTGGACCCTTGAAAGCAGTTGTGGGAAAAGCTGCAAGTCGGGGGGAAGGGACTCACATGTGAGCAGAGAGATTCCTCTTCCTAAATGGACTGAACAAAGTTATTTGGAAGTGGGCGGCTGTCTCGTTGTGATAATGTGTTCATAGCATGAGCAAGAGAGACTCCTCTTCCTAAATGGACTGAACAAGGTTATTATGGAAGTGGTAAACAGACTGAACATCTTAAGGGTTGTCTTTTTACATTGTCAGTGGGAGAAGGGAGGAAGGTGGGGGGAGGAGAAAAGTTCTGAAGGTGTGGTATTATTATTTTTTTTTCTTCTTTTAGGTCTGTTAATGAACTTCTTTATATTCTTTCAAGTTTGGTGCCTGCTTTGCGTTTCTCCTAATTCTTATCTCACAGAAGATAAACAGTAATGAGTATCTTGGACCAAACCACTACACTGAATTGGTGTTTCCACCCGGTTACAAATCCAACCCGCTACAACTAAATAAACAGCACCCAATGTCCATACATTCTAACAAGTTAATCTCTCCCCATACACAAACATTATTAAAAAGCCAATACAGAAGGATACAAATGCATTTGACTTACGTTTTAATTCTGAACATGTATACCAATTTACAATTAATGTTGCCTTCAGCTCTAAACTTTAGGAAACATCTGATAGTAGGGCACTGGAACAGGCTGCCCAGAGAAGCTGTGAATGTTCCATCCGTAAAAGTGTTCAAGGCCAGATTGGATGGGGCTTTGAGCAACCTGGTCTAATGAGAGCTGTCCCTGTCCATGGCAGGCGGGGTGGAACTAGATGATTTTTAAGGTCTCTTTCAACCAAAGCCATTTTATGATTCTATGATATGCTCTTATTAAACTGGATTACATGGTAGAGCCTTCTTGGTTTTCAATCAATAAATTAGCCAAGGCCTCTGAGGTCACTCTAAAAATACATTCACATATATATGTTCAATGGGCTACAGGTCTTCTCTGCTGTAAAAGAACCTGAAAAAACAATTAGTGTGCTTCAACATAAAACAGTGTGAAACCGTAGCTGAGATTTAATTATCACTAACTGTAAATGTTCTAGGCAAGCACCTTAGTCTTGATAACAAGGCTAGTACTGCCTGCTGCTAGTTGTTCAGTGTTTGTTAAATAGTGAGAGAAGCTTGTACGACAGGGCAAGTCTACCACAATATGGCACGTACAAACCCAGCAAAACTATGAGATAATAATAATGATAATGACAGTAAAATAAATGAGCAAAGACCTTCTATTATTGAAACATTTAAGAGTATAAACTTTCCAAATTAGTGTTACTATTGGTAAACAGATGTTCAAAGTTAGCTAATTAATGGCTTCCGTTATGCCACAGAACACCTTAACTCTCTGTGTCACCTGCAAACATGGTAAAAAGAGCTCCTCAGCTCCCATGTTAGGAATGACAGAGTGACCTAGAACTCTTCAGTCTGTAAGAGGTGTGTTAGGGGTGATGTGAGAAGGGTCTATACCAGTGTGAGAGGGGTTTGGCTGCTCCCTGATTCTTCCAAAGCAGGAAGGCAGTTGGCAGCAAAGCTGGTGGGGACAAATGTAAAATAAAAGTGGTGGTGCTCCATGTGGCAGAGTCCAGCTGGGGACCTCCTTGGCTTCAGGTACTGTGACTGTGAAAAACGTACACATGCTGAAAGACTGAATAAATTTGTGGCAAAGTAGTCTGTTGAGGCTTACTTAATAGGTAAAAATCATGGTGAGGAAGTCCTAGAGCAGCAAAGCACTAGAGGCTAAGAGACTGTAGTACCAGGGGGTGTCAGGAGTACCAACTTTGCTTGCCTGGATTTACCTTCTTTCTTTGGCCTTCTGCATTGCTGGTGATGACAGATATGTGGTCTGACACACTGAAGCCTGTATTATAGTCTCCCATTTTAAAAAGTCAAGCCCACCATTCCCACCAGTAACCAACCTTACATTCATTCTCTCATGCCTTCCATCGAGTGTATTTAGATTTCATCACATATGCTCCTGAGGCACTAATACTCATATGGTCATACACCTTGAAGAAATAACAGCATTTGCTGGCATATAATCAGAATTGGATGGAGACATAAAAGATAATGATCTTTCACTGAGGTTTGAGAATGAAGTTGCTACCTATGAGGACTGAATCAAATGAACAGGACTCTTACTTAGGCCATGAGTGATGACAGCTAAGGTATTGGAAGTGACAGGGTACTGATCACTGATAGCAAAAGTTATCATTACCCATGACCCTCAGACCAAAATGAAGAGAACACTCAACTTTAGTGACAAAGGCCCAAATAAACATACAGAGCACCTAAGATACCACATTACAGGGAGATGCAGGAAAAACAGGAACCTCAGGAAATCCCTCAGCAAGGGGCAAAGCTGTGACAGGAAGGCCTGCCAAACATCCTGTATTTATTCCACCATAGCATGATGAAGCATGAATAAATTAAACATTTGAAAGAGGAGGCTGTGGCAGAAGCAAGGCTGTACCTCTCAGAGGCATGTACAAGAGATGAAGAAGCCAAAATAAACTTGCAAGGTTTGTTTTTGAGACAAAACTTCAGGAGGAAACGCCGGAATGAGTGTTCCTCCCCTTTTCCTCCGTCAATGAGACAAATGGGTCACAAGGAGTGAAAGTGGGAAAAAGAAACCAAACTGTTTATTAACACACGAACAAAACAGGGTAGAACAGGATTAAAAAAAACCCCAAACCTCAAAATACAACAAATTCCCGGAGAGAGAACAGACACACGGACTCAGACCAGCCGGAGCCACCCCATGGGCCCGCTGGGGCCACCCCGCAGGCTCCCCGGACCGGCGAGGAGGGAAGGGAGGCAGTGAGGCAAGGGGAAGGAAAGGGAAAAAAGAACAAGAAAAAAACCCAACACAACCTTTTCCCAGCTAGCCGGAACACAAAGGAAACCAAAAAGCAGCACAGCGCTCCCGGCGCACTCCCTCCCGAGCCCCGCCGAGACCTCCCCGCCCCGGGTCCATCTTAAAGGCACAGCGTCCTTGGGCATTGAGCGGATGGTTAAGGAATAAAGCGGCTTCATAACATCACCCCAGGACACAAGGACCACCAGAACTGTTACCCTCTCCCTGCACACAGTCTGTACAACCCTTAAAATAGCCTTAGCAGTTATGCTGTCAGACACACTCAGACACATTATGTATCGTAGGGGGCATATAAAGGCCTACAATGTCCAAGCTAGTAACTGGACACTAGGGAGAAACACATTTCCAGTGTGAGGAAAAGGAGAAATAAAGCAAAGAATACTCATTTCTGAAATATCTGGAGCTGGTCACCCAGATATTTCATCTTTTCACCTCTTTTTTTTACTAGGCAGTAATTAAATCAATTTTTGACAATGAATAACCTGGATTTGTGAGATAGTTTGTTGAATCAGTGCAAAAATATTCAACAGCATCAAGCAGAACTGTCTTTCAGCATCTTGCACTAACGAAGCAAATGCATTAATACTGCTTGGTAAAGAAGGAGGAGCAACAACAATTTCAGGATATTTGTGTATCAGGAAACGGAAGCGTTTGGCCTGTTTGTAATCCTCTCCAAAACACTGTATTAAAGCAGCAAAGCTCTACTCATCAGTCTGTTGGTTTTGTGCCTCTGCGTGAGCAGTGTCTGGGACACCAGTGGTGGTCCCCTGGGAAGTCCTGTACCATTGACAGGCTCTGCAGGCTTAATAGCTTTCTCCACAGTGCTCAACAAGGGCTTTGAGAGTATAGGAGAAGCCATAAACACCAAGAGGAATAAGTCTGTATTTCCTGTGGATTTCATGCTATGTATTTTCCTTAACTGGTTCACATACGCAAGGATACAAAACCTAGACATCACATTATTTGGGTATGTCTGTACATACTCAGAGATCTCAGATACAGTAAGGATGCTTTAGTGATGGGGGTGGGTTTTGTGGAGGGAGAAGTGCAGATGATTGATGAGAAGGTAGCCAGGGAATAGCTTAGGACATTCCCTGGACATTGACTGTGGAGGAAGGAAGGACATAAATCACTCACTGAAGGGAGATCCATTTTCCTTGAGAGACAAAGGAAAACATTTCAGTTCTCAGAAGCATGCCCACTTTTATTATGCCTTTCCATTTCTATGCCAATCTCTCATAGAAAGGATATAAGGATTCTGGAAATGTGACTTACACTTAATTAAAGCCTTATTCCAGTGTCATCTCTTAATGGAAAAGCAAACCAGTTCTACTTCTGCTTCCCTGGATGGCCTGACATATGCAGATTAGTTGGATACAGTATTTAATGCAGGGGGCCATATCTAGCACAGCTTACACCAACTCTTACCAGTGATTTCAAGGCTCATGCTGCTGGAGTAATTAATTCCTATGAAGTCAGGGTACAGTGATGCAACAGACCTGCCATCTCCCTTCAGAAAGAGGGCCTACCAGCAGCTGCATTCTGGGAGTAGCCTTTAATTCTTTAATTGCATGGAGACTTAACTATAAATAAGTCTTTTCCAAATAGATCCCTATACACAGCAACACCTCTTTCTCCCTACCACAAGAAAACAATGCATCACATGTTCAAATTGTATAAAATACATTTTTCATTGCTGTGCCTTCATTTTCCTGTGATGTCAAATGAATTAGAACAAAACCAATGATTCAAATGAAAACAGACATTCCTAAACATTCTGCGTAAGCTTCGCATCTACGTACTTCTCTTCGATCTATCAGACACAGGCTCAGATTTCAGACTTGTAATTACCATGAAAGAAAGGGTCCATTATTGAAAAAAAACAGCCATCACTATAACTGTGCAAAAGCTGAAGGGCTGAATACAAATTTTACAGACCTATTTTGCACAATTCTGGCTTTTCTGTTTATTATATGCAACTTTAAAAATATCATAATAATGAGATAAAATGAATTTTGATCACTTCTCTGCTGTGCAGCTAATGTTTCTATGAGCAAAGCCAAGTGAATGAATACTAGCTGAAGCAGTCTTTTATACCTGTAAAAACCAGCCAAGTTCCATTTTTTAAGAATCACTCAATAGAAAGAAGGAATACTTTTAATGATTTTGATGAAGGAAACAGAAATAGTGAAGGATCTCTGTAAAATTCCACTTGAGATGCTTAGCATTAGAAGTAGCATCTTAGATCAACTCTCAGCACATAATGCAACCTGGATGCATTTAAATCTCAAACATGACCATATCACAGTATTTTTAGTCGGACCTCTCAGGAAATTGCTTTTTTTTTCAATACGTTAGCAGTGTTAGCCCTTTTGAGTGATTATGTGTGACCTATTCAAAGGCAAAACACCATATGTGTAACTCTTTCTAGGTAACAGAAAGTGGTCATTATACCTCTGCCTTCTACCTGCGCCCTCCTCCTCCCTCCCCATGAAGATCAGCCCCAGAGGCACTGTCTTGGAGAACTTAGGGTAATTACATGGCTGGAACTCTACACAATTCACTGAAGCTTACCTGTGATGGGGTTGTCACATTGATTTCTGGGACAAAGTTGTCGTCAAATAAGTTAATGATGTTCTCCTGTTGCAACTCCTTCGTAGGTGTGAGTTTAGGCAGTGGTGGGACTGGCGGACCTTTCCTCAGCTAGGCAGACAGCAAAAATGTCACAGACTAGTTCAGGGATAAAAGAAAATCTTTAAGCTAGGCCTAAACAAATTGTCCTAGGCTTTTACTTCAGCTACTTCACCCTAAATAAGTCATGGGAATAAGCCATGTGTTGAAAGGAACTGTTAGGTGTTCACCAACAAATGCCTTGAAATAAACATTATGGGGAGCAAAACCACCCTATGTTTAAAAGTCATTAAAACTCAAAGTTTCAGATTTCATACAAAAGCAACTCTCAGTTGGTTTTCTTTCTGCTGCAACAGGCACACAGTGCAGGACACTTGCTCTTCTATACAGCCCATAGCTGAAAGGGCAGTATTGCACAGAAGCAGTGCCTCTGCAGCTTTTTGGCTTCTTGAGTTCATTTGTGTTTAGCTTTGGGATTTTGCCCCTGCCCACCTGTTGCTAGTCTTAGAGTGTACTTAAAGCTAAGACCATATAATCTCTGGGAACTACAGCACTTCAAAGGTGCTTAGTTTACTATATTCCTCCTGCTCTCCAGAGATTCACATAACTATGACAAACTAATTGCTTGGAATAACACCAAATAGTATTGGATAATTTTTACATCTATCAAAACCCCAAGAAAATAAATCCACAAAAAATCCTCGGGTGGTATAGTGACATAACACTATCGGCACCAATGAGGCTGAGTCCAGGTGGATATTCAGGCAGTGAGGTGTCACATTTTGGGAGACCAGAGAAAATAAGCATGCTCACTAGATACAAAATTAATTTTCTTCTGATATGCAGACAGCATAGAAACAGCAATCAGCACAGAAGCTATCCCAATTCCAAAAAAACATCCATAACATCAACACAAGTCTTTGATATGCACACGAACACATACAACTCATGCTACAGATTGAACTGATGAATGAAACCGATTCTTATTTTACCAATACTAGTGAAAATAGAAATTACTCCATTGATTACAACAGAGTCAAACTTCCCAATACAGTGTTAAAAACAACCAATGGGACTTTAATTATCAGTAATTAGCAGAGCAGTATTTCAGCTAGCTTTATTATTTATTGTTTTAGAGACTGGCCAGACCAGTGATACTCACTGGCTAATTTTTCTCAGGGTAAGCATAAATTTGAAGATTGAAGCATAAAAATGAAGAGCAGAAATATATAATGTACAAAAACTCACAAGGTTTTAGAAGTAGGCTTTTCAAACTATCACTGCTGGTACATGGGTCCTTAGAGACAATGCAACTTTTTAAGAAGTGTTTTGCATTGTCACATGAAGTCCCAGCAATTCACCAGGCACCTAAAATTTTCTTCATTCCCCCTAATATAAAAATGCTTTTCTATTCATGTTGTGACACAGGGATGAACAACTGATGAACAGAACATACTGCAACAGAACCAGTGGCCTCCCTGCTGTTACTCAGTCACAGCCTAGATGAAAGATCCACCATGTACATCATCTCAGCAATCTTTCACTGCACAACAGGTCAGGTCCCTCTGCTAGGTATCTCCTTACCTGTGTGGGTGACTTAGGTCGGGCTGGTGCCGGAGACGTTGGTGCCAGCATATGATTGGGACTAGCAGTAGGGCTAGGTAGGGGAGAGACCTCCTCTGGTGGTGATGGTGTTTTTGCAAAGCGGAGTGGACCTGAATCACTAGACAGAAGCAAAGCAATGGCAAGGACACATATATCTTGCTGTCTTATTACCTTGAAAATCTGATGCAACAGTTGAACTGCACCCCTGATGTAACACCAGTGACCACAAAAGAGAGTACAAACTGGAGATGAACTAAGCCATTATATAATGACTAAAACTAAAACTGCAATTAAATGCAATTAAATTTCAGTGTCAAAGGAAGTTTTAATTTTGAATGATCTTGATTTTTGGAACATCTGTTTACCTGATCATTGTAACTTGAAGAAAAATGGGTACCTGCATTTTTGCAGATTCTATACTTGAAATACCATTTCACTTACAAATTTAAAACTATTATAAAATGTGAAATGGATTTACTGTCATTTCACACACTTCTTGGAATAAAATATTCTAAAGAGAAAAAAAACCCCACAGGAAAGCATAACAATGAATAATGCAAATAATTTTAAAAGCTCAGCAACTTCAGAAAGGTTTCAATAAAATAAAACCAGCCAAGATTATTATAAAGATATCACTATTTAGAAGAACAAATAACCAAAATTATAAACAAGCAGCAGTCAAGTGACTTCAACAGAGCTCTGCTGATACTAAGAAAAGATCTGATGAAGTCCTAGAAAGCATCTGCCCTTCTCATGAAAGGATCTGGTGCAAACACTGAGAAAATATTCAGCTACCTAGAAATGCTGAAAGCTTACAGTGAGGGGAGGCTATGAACTACAGTACTCAACGACCACAGTACTCAGTAAGAGCGACTCCTACACATCCTCAGGGAGAGCAGAAGCACTACCTGACTGAGACCATAGCATAAACATGATCCTAATGCGAACACAAGAAAAATTGTTCTTTGGAATGACAAACTTAGCTCACACTCACCACCTCTTTCTGTGGAAATATAAAAAGAGAAAAAATAAGCAGTTATTAAGAAATTTATGTCCCAGGTACAATATTTGCCTTCAGGACAGAGTATTCAGTAGCATACAAGTTTTTAAGATGTTTCTTTTTATGCAGTTCTTTAAAAGAAATATTAGATACTGTACTTGTCTAGTATTAACTTCTCATGCATCTAAAACAGAAAGCTGTTTTATCTCATGAAGACCCACTTGTGAATAGTCTTTTAGAGTATCATCACTAATAATGGAAGTCAAAATCTATCCAGATTTTCACACAGGGCTCTGCAAATAAAACAGCAAAAGAGAGTAACAAAGTAACTTTCAAAATGTATTTTTAGAAAGCTTTTTTTAAGTAAGTTAAGGTCACACTACATTAAATGATGTCTAGTAATTGGCAGAAAAAAAAATTTTTCTTTTTTCTCTCAATGGAATGAATAATTCAGTGGGAACAAGCATGTGCATGTTGGACATGGTCTAGGAGACAAGGATAAAATACCTGTTGTTTACAAAAAGTGCTTGAAATCTTCCAACACTACATTATTTTACATTCCATAAAAATATTTCACAAATCCTTTATGGAAACATAGTCCAGTTTCTGAGTCCATCCTAAATGGGCCAGAAGTGGTGATGCATGAGCTAACAGCTCCGAAGGCAGTATGTAATATATGAGCATGGATTATCGCTGAAATAATCTGAAATACAGATTCTAGTGATGTGCTTATAGTTTTGAATTTTGCATTACATCACAAGTTTCAATATTTCATTCTTTGTTCTTCCAAAGTGAGATTAAAACAAATGTAGGAAGATTTGCCGTTATTTTTGAGGCAGATGTTAACTTGTTCAGTCAGTCTAAATTGTTGCTAATCTAACTCCATCTTGGGGGCAAATTAGCAGTAACTACGTGAGGAACTAATTTAATTTTTATTTATGCCACAACATTGTCCGGGTTTTGCGTTATAAACCCATTTTCTGAGATTGTGTGGAAAATGACTACATGGGCTGAGCTCTAAATGTGGCACGTGACGAAGGTGTCTAGCAAAGATGAGGGGGTGGAGACAAAGGACATCAGAGTCTCTAAGCAGGCAATCCCTTCAGAAAATGGACACTTCGCCTGACAATCAGGGCAGAAAAAACTTCCACCACGGGGCTGCAAAAGACTCCCCCCCTCCAGGCGGGGAAACCCCTGCTGCCCGGGGAAAATTCCCCTGACTAGCCAGAGGTCGTCCTCATAGGAGCGGACTATGGGAGGAGCCTCAGCACTAAAAGCATTTAACAGCGCCTCAACCGCTTCCCGCTCCCAGTTTCTCGGCAGGCCGGGCTCGTCTGGAGGTTTGGCTCGTTCGGCCGCCTGCTCGCTTTCTCCCTGCGGTCCTGCTTTTTCCCTGACTGTCTCCCATGTCCGCACCTGCTCCGTCTACCCTGCCTGGCCGCTTCCCCGCAACAGCCCGCCTGCCCCTCGGCCCGAGCGCCGGCTCCCGGCCGTCCCGCGCCGCGCTGCGGGGACCCGCTGCCTGCGGCCACCGCAGCCGCGCTCCCGCGAGAGCTGCGCAGCCTCCCCCGACAGGGAGCGCACGCGCCACGTGCCCCTGGATGCCGACGGGGCACCCCGGGACTGGGCTGGTAACATTCTGACCCTGGCCTCCTTCCTCTCTCTGCGTCTTTCTTTTCCCTTCTCTGCTTAACTTTCCCCCTCCAGATGGACACATATCCTTCTTTATCAATAAAAAGTTCTCAGATACAATATTTGCCTCGTTTGTGCTTGATTTTGTCCGAGAAATCCATTAAAAAGAATCCCCTGCAGTTTCCCTTAGAGTGGAATGCGAAAAGCTGTAACATTGTTAGAATTGCTTCTGACTAGCTGGGATTAAATGGTAATTCAGGCTTTATTTATTAACTCCAACTATCATTGTGTCTTGCTAAGTCTCACTGTTTTACATTTCAACGTTTTCTGCGTATCAGTGTTAGAAATCAAGTTATGGCAGAAAGGCTACATTTGTTGAAACAAAAAGTCAGAAATACCATACTGGCATCCACTGATCTTAAGAAAGCACCATCTGATTTTAAACTCTTTTTGGTTTTGTGCTTTCAAACAAGATTTCTTGAAAGTCTTTAAAAATATGGTATTTTGTGACATTCTCTTTATTTCAGTTTTTCTGCTTTTATGGTGCACCTTCAGATCTTTACTTTTCCCCATAAGCAGAAGAGATAAAAGCTAACGTTCAAAGGTTGGGATTCTCACCTAGCAGTAGCTAAAAACATATCTCAATATTTCAAGGCTTTAAATTATCAGAGTTAGCAACATTGCTGTAAACTAAGTATCTAAGAATAAATGAGCTATACAGTTGGTGCAAACTGATGTAACAGTCTACAATGAACTTGGCTAAATTGAAACAGCCTTCATTTTTTTTTTTTGAAAGGACTTTCTAGAAAAATAGTCAGTGAAGAAGGAGGCTTTGCATCTTTACTCCTGTTGCAAAGAATTTCATCCCAGATACCTTCATCTGCCATCCTGAACAAGTAACACCTGTTACCATGTCGTGCAGCAATCACTACGCATGGTGTAGGTGATTACTACATATGCTGAGACCCACAAAGCCTACAGCAATGCAATTCATTAAAAAAGCAGTAAATTCACCTTGGTGCCCCTTGAATGGTGAAGGCCTTGTCTGCATGCTGATCCCCCAGCTTTGTCATCACTTCATATAGTTTGTGACATAACTGTGAAAAGAAAACAGTTGCCTGAGTTCATGTGAACAACTACAGTCATGATTAAAAACACAGGTGATAAATCTGGTCTGATAAATGATAACTTGATAACTTTATGTTACAATATAAAACCTTCCAAAAGTTCTCAGTGCCATATATAGTAAAAGCTTAAGCAGAAACCCATCAAAATCCATAGAATCAAAGATAATAGCAGTTCTTCAAAGACATGAGCTGTTTTTTAGATGACAAGTTCTTAAGTGTGACTGACTGCTATGTGAGCTCTGATGACGGAGGTTATTCTAAGTTTAAAGCAACATGGGCAGCCAAGAAGATTCATGTTGTCCCCTGAAAAATCTAATCCAAATTTTCACAGAACTTCAGTAAAGTGAGTCTTCAAAAAAATTTTGGTTCCAATTTGAAGGTTGCTATAGATAATACACTACTAAGTATTTAGCCAGGTACATTCAAAAGATCCTCAATGAAACTGCTTGATTTGCCTAACAGTCACACATAAAATACTGCATTGCTGACAATGCATATAGCAGACTTGAAGGGAATGTTTGACATGTTTTTCTTGTACTGATTAAAGCAAAGAGGTGCTTAGCAATTGGACACAGCAAAAATACTGAAGGCAACAGTAAATTATCAAAATAGAAAGTGAATTTAGTTCTACAACTGATAATGCACTGCAATCCAAAATTGTAGGGGCTGCTCCTTCCTTAAGGAGAGAACAAATATGGCAAGTAGAAATGAATATGATGAATATACCACAAATCTGTATCTATGGCAAATTCTCATGTGTGCCTCTGCTAGATTTTTACTGTAAGACATTTGTTAGCTAGCATGCATATCATAATCCATTATACATGAGATAGTCAGTTTTACTCACTAAAGCTATTTCCTTGTGAAACTTGGCTTCAAGGCTGGATACATTTTTGAAGGTGTTCACATAGAAACCAATTCGTCTATGAAGGATGGAACAAAGAAAGGAAAAAGAGAATAAAAGATATGTGTGGGAGGGCCACAAACGCAGATTAATTAACTGTCTTCTGGACTACAAGCAACATTCTTGACTATTACTCTCAGCAAAGCAAAGGATGAAATGTCAAAATTTCAGACTAGTTTGTTCATAACTATTTCTGTTTTTGTTGAGATATGTATTTCACACTGTCCAGTGAACCAAGTTGAGACTACTCCACATCAGATGTCTTCACCTTGTTTCAAAGAAGAGTGGAAAAGGATGGTCACAAGTGCAGCACAAGCCCAGGGAAGGCAAGATGCTCTGGGCATCCATCTCCCACCAGACAGCAACTCAACCATTTCCTGAAAGGAGAAAGGTACCACTCTGGCACTGTGAGCCCCTGTGCCCAAATCTTATCACAGCACCAAGGTGATGCAGTTGCGTGTGGGGTCAGCTTTAACGTATACACCTCAGTACAGCCTAAGGGTGGGTGTCCAAAGCTCAGCTCTGAAACACATGCACATGTAGATAAGAGTAAAGAATTTAATATAGACTAGACATTTCTGTGCATGTAGTCAAGAATCTGCTTATTTGGAGTGAATGATTACATACTTCTACATTTCAAAAGTAGAACGTGTTTTCTTAGGTTTTATTTTTCCTATTTAAAACTGTCATGTATAATGGCTACCAACTTTTATTAACAAAAATCATCTCTGGAATAAGAATAAGCCTGCAAAATGTCAACTCAATAGATAATTTTCTTCCTGAAGAATTGTAATAACTAAAATAAAGGACTCTGAAAGCAACTGCTTTATAAATTATGCATATTGCTCAAATTAAATTCTGCCTTTCTCTGAAACTAGCTACTGCTTTTTTATACAAAATTTACTGAAGTAAAGGGGCCCTTACTCTAAATCATTCACATGCAGTTTTACTTTTATTTGGCCCATAAAACAAGTATCTTGAAGTGCTAAGAAGGTTTACACTGAAATATGCAGAAAACCAGCAGGGAAATCCTCTATTGGTCTGAAATTTAACAGGATTTATTTAGAAGGCAGAGAAGACAAAGGATACTTCACATCTCCACTCCAGATTGTCAGTTGTTAAAGAACATAGCACACTAATGAGATGCTTATTTTTCTACTGCTTTTGTTCTCCCATTCATATTGTCTGCATTTTCTGTATAAACACAGTTCATGGTTAAATATCCTGACTGAATGACCTATGCCATCAAATCATTTAACATCACAGCATAATCAGTGCAAAACTATAAAATGTGTCTTCTGATATAGTTATAATAAAAAATGACCTATAAGTAGACTCAAATCACCAAGACTACTCTGTCCTCTAGCATAATTATTTACTCATAAAATGGAAACCTTTTTGCACCTCAGAATGAAGATATGATAATGAATCTTAAGTGCCAACATACATTGAAAAAAATAAGCATAAATACATTTACAGCACGTATGTTTTGGAGCACTTGCATACATTTTTCCTTTCATTTTTTCAAAAAGAAAATGGATGGAATCCTCAAGAACCCAGCAATCCATTTTCTATCTGCTCATTAAAATCCCCTCATTCCCTTTCCTTACTCCCCACTTAGGCCTTGCATACAGTATCTCTCTGGGCTTACCGTGACCACAGAGATGGCAACTCTTCTTGCAAGTCAGTGTTAAACTCTTCAAATACTTTCTGTGCTTTTTGAAATTCTTCTTCTGCCTAAACCAAAATGAAACAGGTGACTTCTGAAATCACTATGACATAACAAAACCAAAATTATTTTTGTGTGGTTTTCTTGGTGGGTCTTTTACAATTTTTATAAACAAAGGATGTTATTCAGTCCCACACCATGGAGGCCAAAACAGGATTTGCTGTCCCCTCAGTCTCATCAAGAGAGCAAGTTAGGTCTCAAACAGGACTCCTTTGCAAAAGAGGCTGAGCATGTCTACTACATGAACCAAAGTACTCAATACACATTTATCAGAGAGATTAGAGATACCAGTTTTTCTAAGAGAGCAAAAGGAAGAGAAACTTTGTGCTCTTTGTACAGAAACAAGTGTCACCCAATCTCCCCAAGTCCTCTGCCAGCATGTTTCTGATTGTGCTACCTTGGTAATTCTGCCCTCATCTTTTCTTTTCGAGCTCTGCAGAGCTTCTAGATGATGCCTTGCACTGTCGTAGTCCACTAGCTTTCTGCTTCGTTTTGCAATGCGAGTCTGTACAGGGGTAGAAATGAAAGTAAATATGAAAAGCACTTTTAAAAAAGCCATTTTACTTATGTTGTCAAATTAGTTTCTGACGTATTTTTATTCTCCCTTATCTGTTTTTCATATCTGAATCATTATATCATGTAGGAGGAACATGGAAATGGTAAAGAAGGCAAACTAATCACATTATTTTAAATAAGGAATCAATATACACATAGTTTGGTTCTCCAGAATCAGTGAACCCGTTAAACTCAGGGTCATACCATCTTTTCCCCTTATATATAGTGTGAAAATTCAGCAATTAATGCACTTTTTCTAGAGTTGGAAAACTGCTAAAATACACTTCTCCATATAGTTGTTCTGACACATACCTAAAATACTGGAGTTCAAGATATACATATATATACTTTGATATAGACTTTGCAAAGGTATATATTATATGTAAAATCCACATGCTGAGAGGGAATAAGCACAGTTTGATTTAAAAGCGAGTTTAGAACTGTACATCAGTAATGATGGTATTTTTAAATGATTTTTTCTTTAGTCCTTGATGTAAATTACAAAGAGGATGACTGTGTTACCTATTCAGTTATAAACTATCACAAAAAATTTCCAGCTATGCCCATACAGTCATATCCAAATATAAAAGTCACTACCTCTCACCTATAGAGCTTCTTTATCCTCACACATTTCATTTAGCAGTCATCTCCCTGGACTGTACACCAGGTGGGCATCTGGCAGAGGCTAGAATCTGTATAACATTCTTTCCTGATGTGTATTACAAAATCTTTTTATAACTAATTAAAAGACAGGAACCATGGCTTAGATAGAAGAAAGATACTCACGGGTGCATCTAGCCAATAACAGAAAGCCTGCTTTCCATGTAATTTGTCTGGCATTTTAACCGCTGAAGAGCTTAAGGTGTCCCTATTGAAGTTGGTTAATATTATCTTTATCTCATACCAAAGAAACAGGAGCAGAAAAAAGCATAAAATTTTCCTCTACAAAGGCTAATTTTCTTCCAAGTACTACTGCATGAAAAATATTTTTGTTCACTTGGAAAATCAGCCCTGCCTAATGTCAGGAATCTACTTACAGAACAACATCTTGTACATCACAGGAGAGCATGACTTCCACCTCACACCCTTTTAAATTCTTTTTGCCTGTAATCTCATTTTCTATTTATTTTGCAACTCAACAGAACTTTAAAACTTGTCCTTTATAGAAAATCATTACTGTACTTTGATATCAGGAAATTGTCCTAGATATGTATCCAGCGTTAACAATGATCCATCCACCAGTTTTTGATGGAAGTCTTCCCAAAGTTCATCACATTTCTGAAAAGGCAGAAAGGAGAAAAATGTACTTAGTAGTTTAATGCCTCTCTAAACCTAGGAGAAATATAAATGTAATTGGTAAAGATTAATCTTTCTGAAGTTTTAAAATGTTCTTTATGGAAATAAATCAGAGTGTAAACATAAGGTGAATGAAAAGGAATACCTTGATTTCGCAAGTTCAATTCACAACAAACTAAGAATAAACTTTATAATTAGCTTGTTATATTCAAATAATAATATTTCAAATAGTTACTGCTATGTGAAAATAAGGATATCATGTATTCAAGGTCTTCCTCAGGGTTTCAGGTCCCTGAGGGTCAGTAATGCAGAATCTGAACCTGGCCTAGCTCTTGTGTCTAACTATGTTCACTGATGATGAACCTTGCTTACAGAGAAAAGAAGTACAACAAAAAAGAGAAGAGTAAATAAAAAAATGGAAAGGTCTTTCCATCTCATTCTTTTTGTGCCATTAAGGTACATTTGATGAAATGGCTGATGCAGACAAGAACTCCACCTTGCAATGCTGGAGAACTGGAATGATGGATAGGAAACATCCCAACATCAGCTGGCAAAATAAACAAAATCCACACCCCCACCACCCGTCTCTGCCCTGAAGCTACAGTGCTTTTCCCCAGTCCCCTTTGGAGCTCTGGGGTAGTCACCAGGAGAAACTCCCTGTAGTTTTCTGATTTTTATGAACATATTAATGCAGCTCATGTGACAAGGACCCAATGGGTGAGATTCCTTATTAGAAGCAAATCCTGTTACATAGAGACATAGTGCTTGAGGTCCTGGGTTCTCCATTGCACAAATCATTAGCACATGTTAAACATCCTGATTCCCCCTTTCTTTGCACATTTCAAAAATCACTTAACATCCTCCCCTTTGATGGGAGGGAGGCTAAGGGTTGTAAGCACTGCTCTGTAGGCTGTTATCCTCATTGACAAGTCTGGAAAGCTATTCCCAAGTGTTTTATCATAACCTACTATAGGGCATATTTTAGATGCTGTGTGATGCCAGTTTCAGTTCATTCATTTCCTATTCTAACAGAGTCCCTAATGAATTATTAGAATCTATTAAACGTGCTTAAAAGAAATACCTCATTTATCAACACAGTGTTTAATCACAGTGGTCTACAAAGCACCACAGCATTAGATTGTAGCAAGCAACTGCCAGTCTTGTGTGTTTGCTTTTGTATCTTGCTGATACATACTTCAAACAAACTAAAATAATGGAGGTTTTCTGAAAGCTAATGGACACAAACAACATTGCTGAAGGATTCCTTTAAGCCATCATCTTTCCTACCACATAGAAGAAGGTCTTTTAAGTGGACCCCTTTTGGAATGATCATTTATATGCTTAACTGAACAGATACATACTCTAGGTTTACTCTAGGTTGAGGGATCACAGAATCAACTAGGTTGGAAAAGACCTTTGAGATCAAGTCTAACCTATTACCTAACACCACTTTATCAACTATAACATGGCACTAAATGCCACATCCAGTCTTATCTTAAACACCTGCAGGGATGGTATGACACCACCACCTCCCTGGGCAGTCCATTCCAATCCCCAATCACTCTTTCTGTGAAGAAATTCTTCCTAATGTCCAGCCTAAACTTTCTCTGCCACAGTTTAAGGCTGAGTCCTCTTGTCCTGTCTCTGGTTGCCTGGGAGAAGAGACAGACCCCCACATAGCTACAACCTCCTTTCAGGCAGTTGTAGAGAGTGAAGAGGTCTCCCCTGAGCCTCCTTTTCTCCAGGCTAAACAACCCCAGCTCCTTCAGCCACTCCTTATAGGACTTGTGTTCCAGACACTTCACCAGCCTTGTTGCCCTTCTCTGGACATGCTCCAGCATCTCAATATCCTTCCTAAATTGAGAGGCCCAGAACTGGACACAGTACTCAAGGTGTGGCATCACCAGTGCTGAGTACAGGGGAAGAATCACTTCCCTGGTCCTGCTGGCTACACTATTCCCGATCCAGGCCAGGATGCCATTGGCCTTCTTGGCCATGTGGGCACACTGCTGGCTCATGGTCAGTCTGCCATCAGTCAATACCCCCGGGTCCCTTTCTGCCTGGCCACTGTCCAGCCACTCTGTCCCTAGCCTGTAGTGCTGCAGGGGATTGTTGTGACCAAAGTGCAGGACTGGGCACTTGGTCTGGTTAAACTTCATATCATTGGATTCAGCCCATGGATCCAGCCTGTCCAGGTCCCTCTGCAGAGCTCTCCTACCCTCCAGCAGATTGACATTCACACCCAACTTGGTGTCAACTTCAAATTTGCTAATGGTAGGCTGTGGCATTTAAGTAAAACCTTATAAAATGAAGGCCTTGTTGCCTTTGTAAAATTACGGCTCAGGCCTGCTACTTCGGCTAGAGAAGGACTGTGAGAAAAATCAGTGAGAAGAAAAACAATTAGTTTTTACCCATGAGAACGTAGTATCAAGAGAAGCAAGAAAGCTAAACAGTAGAAGGAGAAAACAGCAACATATCTGCACCTGTTATTTTTCTGAATGCTTGAATGCTTATGCTATAGGTAGCCAATGGTAGTATATTGAAGTTAATAATAGCCAATGAGTCTATTGTAATAGTTTAGCAGCCAATGAATCTGTAACATGAATGATAACATACAAAAGGTGTATAAAAGAGGCTGCTTTGTTTAATAAACGGCTTTTTGGCCCTTGAAAGAGGCACTGTCTGTGTCGTGACCGCCCCAACAGCGACAATAGGCTTGATCCCTTCATCCAGATCATTGATAAAGATCTTAAACAGGACTGGGCCTGACACAGATCCCTGGGGGACCCCACTAGTGACTGGCCACCAGCTGGAGGCAGCACCATTCACCACCACTCTCTGGGCCCAGCCATCCAGCCAGTTCTTAACCCAGAAAAATGTGCACCTGTCCAAGCCATGGGCTGCCAGCTTTTCCAGGATTATTCTGTGTGAGATGGTGTCAAAGGCTTTGCTGAAGTCCAGGTAGACACATTCACAGCCTTCCCCTCATCTACCAGGCAGGTCACCTGGTCATAAAAGGAGATCAGGTTGGTTAGGCAGGACCTGCCTCTCCTAAATCCATGCTGGCTGGGTCTGATCCCCAGGCTATCTTGTATGTGCCATGTGATCACACTGAAGATGAACTGTTCCATAATGTTGCTGGGCACTAAGGTCATGCTGACAGGCCTGTAGTTTCCTGGATCCTCCTTTTGGTCCTTCTTACGGGTGGGCGTCACACTAGCCAGCTTCCAGTCATCTGAGACTTCCCTGGTTAGCCAAGACTGGTGATAAATGATGGAGAGCAGCTTAGTAGCTCTTCTGACAGCTCCCTCATCACTCTAGGATGGATACCACCAGGTGTCACGGATTTGTGAGCATGGAAGTGGCTCAGCTAGTCATTAACTGCTTCCTCCTGAGTTCTATTCTGCTCCCTGTCCCTGTCTTCTAGCTTAAGAGGCCATCCGTCCTGAGGACAACTTGTCTTATAGTTAACAATTGAGGCAAAGAAGGTGTTAAGTACCAAAGCCTTTTCCTCATCTTTGGTAACTATATTCCCCACCATGTCCAATAAAGAATGGAGGTTTTGCTTGGTCCTTCTTTTGATATGAATGTATTCATAAAACCACTTTTTATTATCCTTTACAGAAGTGACCAGGTTTCTAACTGAGCTTTCACCACTTTAATTGACGCATAAATCTACATTTGTGATTATGTACAGAAAAAGCCAGGAGATTTTGTACTATTGCCCATGATTCTCTTATTAAGAAAACACACCTAGAATTTATCTTTACATCTAAGAGAGCTTAAGAGCTGAATTTTGGTCCTTTCATACACAACTACAAATTTCTGAGTGTAAAATCTAACAGTCTACAGATACAAGATAAGGTGCTACAGCAAGATGCAGCATGAGATTTTCCTGCTGTTAAACTTGGAACAATATAAAAAACCTAAACCAATGAAACAAAAAAATATGTAACTTAAATTAGGCTGATTGGAAGTTGGGTGCTTTTAAAATCAAAACCCTAACCCTAACCCTTCACAGCAGGGAAGGGTAGGAGAAGGCAGTCATAGAGAAGAAAAGCAATCTGTACATTGCTCTGTATTCAGGTTGACTGTTAACTGTATTATCAAGGAGGCCTTGGAAACTGAATGCCAAGTGCTTAAAAGCTTCATTGACAACCATTTGCACTTTCTTGTCACCACCATCACATTTGTTGACAGACTTCCCCCAGAACTGAGGCTGTTTAAGCAGGCAATTCAGAGTTCCTCAAGTTAAATTCCTGCTGTGTTGTCTAGAAAAGCCTATTCTTCTCTAATCACTGAAGGAAGGTAAAAAGTAAAAATAAATAGTGTCCTGAACTCTAATTTGCCCTTAAATTCCATATTCTTGTCAGAGAGGGTTGAATGTCTCATAAGATATCCTGTTTAGTACCACTGGCTCAATAGTTGTTACACAGCACAAAAGGATAAGCGGATTTGATAATTTTTAACATCCATCTGAACTGAGAATCCTGACTGTAAAATTGCATGTAAGATACCTTTGTACAAACTTGTCAGTCAGATGCTGTCAGGACCAATTCTGCTCACACTACTGTTGATCTCAGTGGGAGCTTATATCAGCTAGTTCATACAACAGACGCTGTAAGTGCTGCATCTGGCCAGCAGGAGCTGCATTTCACAAGACCCATAAATTTATATGCTGAGAAAACAGGATTTAACATGACATGAAGGATTAAGGTCAATTTTGGATGCACACTTCTTCTCAGAAGCTCAGATTAATCCACTTGCTGACAAAATACTTCTTCCCTCTTTCCATACATCTTACCTCTCCAATCATTTTCACATCTTCACGTCCGTACCAGTCCGGCTCATACACTTCATGGAGAGACTCTGTAAGCTTCTTTGAGGCATCTTGCATTCCTGCAGTTAGACAGAAAGAGGAACATGTAAGTGCAAACTACAAGAAATAGTTGCTAAATATCTTTATTTTCAGCCACATGTACCCACTATGCTATTCTCTCTGGCAAATTTAGAAAAGAGATACCTGTGGAGCCCAGTGCTTATTTATGCTTGCAACAGGGTGGTGCCTGCAGAGGATTGTGCTAAGCCAAACTGATCAGCCACTTTCGGAACTCTTGCTACCACAGGTGGGACAAGAACAGGGACTATTGATGGTTATCACTCTGTAATACACAGAGGAGCTGGCTTAAATGTAAAACAGCTTCAATGATATTGTGAGAAAGGGCCTAAATCTATCTTCAGTGAGATCAGTTTTACCCCAATGAATAAAAAACCACCCTCAGTGAAGGCACTGGGGTTTGTATTTTGATACAGCAGGAATCCATTAGATGCTGAATACGGTTCTGAATCCACTGAAACCAAACTCATCTCACCTGACTTTCTAAGAGTTCCAAATAAGTAATTTTAAAATGACGACTTCTTTTTCAACTTCTTTGCAAAATTTGAACAATACTTGAATTTTTTACTTAGCATTAACTTTTTTTTAAGAAGCACATTTTTTTCCTGTAGTCAAATCTGTCTGCTATCTTGAAAATATCTCTAAGCATGATCTTCACATTTAACTGCTCAGTGAATGAATTCAGAAATAACATCAATATTTTTGTTTTCTGCACAGAAACATTAATGAGTGGAATGTGGGGGCTAGACAAGGAACGGAGTCCTATGGTGGGACAAGTCCTAAATTCATTTCCAACTTAGGGTGACTGAAAAAGCTTCCTCTACAATGCTCTGTTCTTTTATGTTAATGTACCCCAGTTCTGCTTCCCTGGTTGGCTCCATTGGCCGCTCCACCCCTTGTCACCTTATACGTCATCAGAGTTTCCCTACTGGTTCCCTTACCCTGGCCCCGCCTTTATACCGCCCCTTGCCCTCAGATCATTGGTCCCTGATGCTCTCTTCACTCCACTGTGTAGCCGTGGGTCCACCCATTGTTAACAGGGTATTTTCTCTGCGACCTTGCGCTGGTATGGCTGCAATAAATCTCTCCCGTAGAACCCCATGGGGAGACCCTTCCTGCTCCTTCATCATCGGACTGTTTTGCCAGCTATCCGGTGTGTGTGTATGGTGTGTGCAAGTGTGGTGGCTGCATTGAGTGGCTTCCTCCTGGAGACGCCTTTTACCATCCAACTCCGCCGTGACAGTAGAAGAGGAAGATTAATTTGAAACTTGAATGTGTAGAAGAGCAGACTTGATCTAGTCAGTTGGTATTCCACCACACACTCCCAAAATGCATGCTCCAAATATGACAGGAAAATGAATGCAGGAATGCACACTTCCTAATAAGAAAGTGGTGGTCTATGGAATGGGTAGGATAGGAAAACTGATACTGAAAAAGCTGAAAGTACATGCCTGTTCTTAGTCCTTGAGTACAAAAGAGAGAATGGCATGGGGGAGAACAAGTACAAAGGAAATACTGGTGTTTAGAAGGTACAAGCTTTCACCCTTAAATCAAAAGGTACTGAGCCAAAACAGAATATTTGATCTCTTTGGGGATTGTCTTGGGCATGGTTTTTAATGACAGAGCTCATCTTAGAATATTAGGATAGCACAAGAATTAAGATGTATTTCTTCCTTTTCTCCTTCATGGTTAATTCTTAGGATGATGCATCCCCAGCTAAGAAAATGTTCCCCTGAATAAAAGGGATTTTTTTTTTTGCCTTAGAAGATACCAAATTACAATAAAATACAGATGATCTTCTTGTATATTTTCAGGCAGGATTCATTTAAAATCTTTAATGCTGCTGCAAATTAATCAACTCAAGAGGTAAGGCAAAACCAACAGAGTATCTCTATGCATAAGAAGGCTGCTTCTCTCCAATCAGGGTGAACGTACAGACCATGAGGGTTTGTTCATCCCTGCTCACAGTTGACCCTTTCTGATACCTGAACTTCTGCCCTTAAGCACTCTGCGTGATAAACCTGAAGCAGAGGTCCAGGCAGGCTAGCACAGCTGCTAGATAATCCCTCCTGCAGCTTGCACTCAGCTCGGTCACAGACAATGTTGGCACCTTTTCCTAGACTTTCTTTCTTAAGTACTACAGGACTCTTAGCGTATATCTGCTTAAGAGAATATGTAAAACACACCTAATATGCCATGCTTGAGTCATATCAAAACTGCACCCACTTTTACACTTTTTTCAGTTCTGAGAACTGAATAATCCTTCATTCCACCACATTCTTGTAAAAAACATCAGTCAAATCCAGCTGCAGTGTCAGGTAAGTGGGCAGTAAAGTATTTGGCTTTTGCAGTCAGGGGCTTCAATCTGAAATTTCCAGGCTAAGACCATCTATCCTACTCCCCTCTGACTGCATCTATACCAGGTTTACTGCAATACTCCAAATGAGTGAAGAGGTAAATACCAATCCAGTGAATTCTCATTCTTTTTCATGCCTCTGGACATAAACTTACAGTGTCCAATGATTTTTTATTTGGCTGGTTTTCACATAGAATTATTTCTTACACACTGATACCTTTTATGCATTATTCAGCACTAAATTTAAGAGGATTAGTGTCTTAGTTACAGACTGCAGGCTCTCTCTGCTATTTTTAACTGCTATCACTGCGAAAGATAAATTGTTAAAAGCAAGTCATTAAAGTACTAAGAAATGTGAAAAGAATTTTTACTGCTGAGGAACAGTTAGAAATTTATATTTAATATCAATTGTTTCATTCAGTACTACTTGTTGGTAATTGGGTCCTTTATTTAATAACTAAAAGTGCCAAAACATTTGAATCACTTAAGAAAAATGTTGCTAAATAATCCAGTTACTGAAGACTGAACTTCTCAGATTAAATGATCCCTATTTCTATGGGAAAGAGTCCCTGTCCCTGGAGCCCCCCAAAAATTCTAGAGGCCTCTATGTGATAGGGATCCTGGGGGTGGCAGAGCAGAGAAATTCCCTTAAAGCACACCAGAGATGGTAGAGGGTAGGTGACTCTTTACCATCACAGTTCCAATGTACTCAAGCCCCCATGGCGAAGGACACAGACCTGGAACAGCATGTTGGCTGTAGAACTCATACTGTGGGGTCTCCTCACTCCCCTGCAGGGTAATTTAGCCCGAATCATGAAGAAATTTCCATTTTCCTGATGGGGTGAGACATCTTGGTCTGGCTCTTAATATTACTTATGTGGTTCTTCAGAGAAATGACCTATCCTGCCATAAGGGTTGTATTTGTTATTGCTAGTAATCCATTAGGGTTTCCACTGGAACAATTAAATAATTTCATAATTAATGAATAAATTTTTCAGAAAGATGATGAATAGTTTTACGGCTTTTAAGAAATTACATTACTGATTTTAAGATTTCTGTGTCTGGAGGATATGTGCTGTTCTATCAGCCACAGACTGACAACTAGGCAGCAGAACTGCTTACAGACCTCAAAAATCTCCCCTCCCCTTCCTGTAGACCAGTTACTCTTTATCGCTACATTAAGCCACCTGAAGGGTGTGGTGCTTTCTTTTCCTCATGCAGGACTACTTTTTACCTCTGTCACCTTGCCACCTGCATGAAGATCCAGGCTTATCTTCCCCATCTGCACTGGTACTTGAAAAGAGCTTGGGGGTAGAAAATGGGTGACTGAGTTAGGGTTTCTGTAACAATTGGCCCTTAAAACCTTTCAAGTCCCTTACAGCTCACAAAAGCTTAAAAATAAATCATGAAGTATAAAACCCAGATACATATTGCCATGGAGACTGGAAGAGACACAAGGCTGAGGCATGAGATGACTAAAGCTATGGGGGATAGCACACAGTCTTGTCAGTACAAACACCACTGAGACACAGCAGACATTAAACTATCATGCAGGTGAAATAAAATGACATGTAAAAGCCATTCACAAGTTCAACAGCTTTATGGCATGGTTCCTCCGAGGCCTTGAATAACCAAAAAGAAAGATCAAGGTCCAGCTAAGGCTAAAAAGCACCAGTGAACAAGAGAAGAAGTCTAAATACAGCAAAAATTCTTTTAAGAATGTGTGATACTAAATCTCAATTGTCAAGTATATTAAAATGAAGGGACAGAGGCTCATAATAAGGCTCAGTTGACTGTTCCTTGCTTAAACCCCCACCTGGGTTCTGTATCTGGAGTCCACAGCGCAAGAAAGATGTGGACCTGTTAGAGCAGGTCCAGAGAAGGCCACAAAGATGTTCAGAGAAATGGAGAACCTCTTCTGCAAAGACAGACTGAGAGAGCTGGGGTTGTTTAGCCTGGAGATAAAAAGGCTCTGAGGAGACCTCCTTTTGGCCAGACAGTACTTAATGGGAACTTATGAAAAAGAGGGAGAGGAACTTTTTACACAGGCAGACAGTGGTAGGACAGAGGGGAATTAATGGTTTGAATCTAAAAGAGGAGAGATTTAGATTAGATGTTAGGAAGAAATTCCTTACTCAGAGGGTAGCGAGACATTGGAACAGGTAGCCCAAAGAAGTGGATGCCCCATCCTTGGAAGTGTTCAAGGTCAGGTTGGATGGTGCTCTGAGCAACCTGGTCTAGTGAGTGACATCCCTGACTATGGCAGGGGGGTTTCCAACCCAAACCATTCTATGATTCTATGAAATCGTGCCTGGATTTGTACTTCCTACTTCCAGTATTAAGTCACTCAGAAGTCATGCAGCAAAATGGAACTCACTACTGAAGTTTAAATCCCAAAACCCTTTACAATTAACTGCTTCTCTCATACATCCAAGAATATAAGGATGTCAAGTGCATTATTTTCCAATAATTCCAATATATGCAATTATATGATTGATCTTTTTTCCTGCAAAATGAGCCCCTGACGACAGCATGACTCCAAGTCTCTGACATCCTTGGCGCCAAAATCCCACTCAAGTGCCTAAACATGGGGGTTCCCATGCTGTTGTGCATAGATACCCCAAAATCTTTTAATGATAGCAGTTGTTCAAAGAATTGCAACCAAGACACTGTAGCAGGTGCTCCAGTCACCCAAAATCTGGTCTTTGGCACTACTGACCTAGTCATCTTTGAGATGCCAGAGCTGTGTATTGTGCTCTACTGTCTTGGGTTGTGTGCTCACTCCACAGCACCAGTGTGTGACAGTATGTGTGCAAAGGACTCCCACTGATGGCTTGTTGACTTTGACATTTTTAAGGCTCTCATGACTGCTTATGACTGGATCTTTTTAAAGACATGTAGATAATAAGGTGCTAGCAAGCACTTTTCATTCTGAGTAAGAAAGTCAGTCCAAATTACTTAAAGGCTGCAACAAGAGAAAGATGCTAAACAGAAAAGCATGGCTAAAAAGGCAAAACTTAAACAATGGAAAATTTAACACCAAGATAATCACAAAGCTTGGTGCAAAAAGTAGCCCATTAGAGAGCAAAAGATCAAAAGGGCCGTGAGTATAGAGTGCTAGGAAAAGAAGAGAAAGATGGAGAAAGAAGATGAAACAGAGAGGAGAGTTGTTGTCACCAATACAGAAATCAAAGCAGCATGTAAACAGTCAGCTTATGTGACAGGTAAGACATCTAGCCAACAAACAGCATCATCCTGCTGCTTCTGAGTAACCACCTGACAATGTGTGTGGGGAAGAGTGAAAACTAAGAAAGCAAAATTAGCATTTAATGGGTTCCCCTAAAAAGACTGATGCTATCATTTCCTCTAAGAACAAAAGACATTTGTGCGAATTTGTCTGGTATGGAATTTTCCCTGGGCAGGCCATCCAGAAAAGAATAGATGGTCAAAGACAGTAAGCTACTGCTTTGTTTCCCATTTTATAATTCCCATCAAAAAGAGCTTTCTTACCTGCCTGTGAACAGCCGATGAAGTGTTACTATGACAGTGATTTCCAGGGATGTTAATACTCATTTGCAAAATTTTCCCTACTGGACTAGAGCCAGGTTAAAAATATATATACACATATATATACTTATCATATATTTATATTTATCTCAAGAAGCTACTGTCTCTCAATCAGTCACCAACTCTTATTCCCTTCCCTTTAGCCTCCAACTCCTCCAAAGAGAGGTGGCATGAGAAAGAGAACACTTTGCATACAGTGCTCTGTTGAGTGTGCTGGATTTACGAATGTCTAGTAGGATTTAAATGACTGTTTACTTATCTCTGATATTTAAGCACTGGCTAGTGAACTTCTGCTACTTAGATTTTCAATGTAGTATCAAGAGACATCACATTTGACTTTTAAACTTTAAAAAAATGGATTAAGCAGCCGTAAATAGATGAGAAATCACATTATCACAGGGAGTGTGGTTTTGGAGAAAGCTCATCACCCAACTAGTAATAACCTGGAAATGTTACAGTTGTGGAGATCAAGCAATCCCTTGCCTTGCATGAGTTATTTCATATTCTAGCATTTGCAAAGATGAATAACAAGGTGCATAGACTTTGTGGGTGTTGAAAATGCATGCAATGTGAGAATCTGGGCAGTGGAGGATGCACATAAAGGACAGTAGAGGATGCAAGACTGTACACATGAGTTGACATTGAAGGTGCAGAATCCCTGCATCAGGTTAAAGAGAATCTTACTTGCATTTGTCTTTGTATACTTTAAACAAGCTTACTTGTCTCAATTTTTTAAAAAAAGTTTGCTTAATGAAATCAAGATATAAAACTTAAAAATCACCTTTAATGGCTGCTAAATATCCTCTCAGTTCTCTCTGGAGTCTGGAACCCTCTGCCTGAAAAAGAAGAAAAAAAAAAGCATGGAAGTGAAAACACACGTCAGTTATGTTTAATGCCTTGAAACATGCATGCAGTATGTCAAACAACAACTACAAGCAATTTCAGGAGCTATCTGATTAATAGTGCCACATGTTGCAAGCATGCACAGATTCATGTGAAGAGGGGGCCTGGCAAAGGAGGCTTGGCATGGTGTACTCTCTAGGCTAGAATTTCTGGGTTTATTTTATCAATCGTCCATGCAGCAAAGAACTCCACTCAAAGAAAGACAGGTGTATTTTACAGCCAAGGTGCAGTTCAAGTCAGCTGGGCCTATGGCCTAATCTGAAACACAAAAAGGTATAATCAAAAACGGTGAACTTCCACTGGAAACTACTCAAATGAGGCCAGTCTAGACCTGAAGGAAGTTCTACCCTTACACAAGTTGTTCACTACATTTGCAAACAACCTCCCAAGTATTCTAACATTTTAACATTTTGCAAGCAAATAACTATTAAAATACAGTACCTTTGTTTTGCTTGATTAGTGCATCTTGCAGTCTACTGTCAAATCTCGACTGTTTCTTTGGCAAATACATCAAAATTATCTTTCTTTTTTTTATACCAGCAATGTTTGAAAAACTCAGAACAGAGAAAACACAATGAATTTTGTTACTTTATCTCTGACTGTATCACAAGTTGGACTTCACAGTTCCAAGGATTTGCAAAGAAACCTGTGCTACACACATATTTTATTGCTAAAAAGATGCTGTCCAGGCCACCTTCAATAGCCTGAAGATTTTTGAAACAGTCCACATTTACCAGTTTCCAATATCTTTCAAATTATTTATTTAAGCAGTTGGAAACTACAGGAATATCAGCTTGCAGTCACATTTTCTCACATACAGCTACACCATGTGGAAAAACTCAGCAGCAAAATATGACTGACTGCTTTGGAGTTTCTCTTATATTTTCTATGTGAAAATCAGAATCTAACGGGTGCATGTGAATAAAGTGAATACTTTAGAAGGCAGAAGGCATAAGCTGTTACAACTCCACTTAACTCAAAGGATTTCTGTCAGTAGAGGATTTGCCATCAGCAACTTCAATGCTCAGAGCATTCAGACACAGAGGATCATAAGAAATTCAGGTGATAGGGGCTATTTGATGCTTAAAATTCATCATACCTGCAGCCATGTCCAAATTGTGGTTCTGAAAAAAATACTTGTCTAACCAGTACACACAATACAATGCAGATTACACCCACCAAACTCACTTCTCTCAGCTTCCTGAAGGGAACTGTAGGCCTTTAGAATGGGATCAACAACAGCCCCCACCCCCATCCCTCAAACTGCAGTACACTATAAGACGAGAGCAACTGTTTAACGTCCTGGAAATACTAAAGAATTTGGAGGGTAAAAATGCCTGAGTGGGCCTAGAAAGCAGACTGAATTCACTTTATGGATTCAACAAACAGAAGCTTGCTTTTTACACTAATTTGATCTGAAACAAGTCACCTACAGCTCTCAAATCCATTAATTGACTAAATGATGAGCACAGAAATAGACTCAGCAGGGTGGTATCTGGAAAGCTGCTGGGTAACAGCAAGCGTGAAGGAGCAGCCGGCCCACTGACCTTTCTTTGGTTTGGGACCATATTTTATGCTCCAAGGAAAGGCAACCTCTTCCCCTGCTTTGGAATCAGAGCTGCATATCAAAGCAAGGGCCAGACAGGTTGAGTATCAGTGGATTAAACTGCAGATTTAATTACTTATAGAACAACAGAAAGTTCTGGAGTAGTAGCTTGATGTTGTGTCCTTTAAGAAAATATTAGGTGTACATTTTAATACTGTTTAGCAGAAAGTACTACCCTAAAGCATCAATACAACACATTATTTCAGGCTACATAACACAGCAGAAGCTAACTTCATTCTGTGCTTGAATAGTAGGCAGGGGGATGACAGAAGTTGTCTGTTTTCCATGGACCACGGCATTAAGTGATGAGTGCTTCCACAGAGAAAAGGAGATTGTACCCAGGAGCAAATTTCTTGATCTCATGTCTGAAGAGGAGGATCAGCAAATATTTGGCAGAAACTAGAGGGAAGTTCCCCTTTTATGCATGCCAGTCTCCTCCTGGGAGGATCCCTAGTACTGTGAGAAGTCACATGAAGGCACAGAAGTTATCTTTCCATTTCATACCTTCTTTGGCCTGAGCTCTTGTGGTAAAAATGGAAGGTACAGCAACTTGGTTCTTTGTCATGGTCCAGCTGAACAGGTGACCATATAGTAACAACTTTTAGTTATTACAAAATCTCTGGTGTTCTGGGAGCAGCAAACTGCAGTTGGAAGGCTGAGAGCTTCCTTAGCTGATTTCATGTCCAGTTTTACTCGTACACATGATGTTTTGTCACTAGGACTAAGCAGCACACAACAAATGTCAAGGAAACATACTGCTCAAATGCTATGTTTATAACTATACTGCTGTGCAGTTTCACAACTCCTACCCTAAACCACTGTTAGATCTATTGTGCTTGGTTAGCATTGTGCATCATCAGCCACTGCTCTTCAGGGAATTGTGTAAGAAAAAGTCAAAGCAGTAAAACATGATGTAAATATTTTGCTGTATGTGCTGTTATGAATTCTGACACTTCATTCAAAAGAATAATTTTAATATGCATCTCCCTCAGTCTAGGTTATTAACAGGCCACAAACACCTGAAATATCTAAGCATGATAGAGTCATATGAACTTTCCCTCATTATCAATTGTTGTGTTGTGTGACACTGAAAAATCCATGAGCAAGGGCCAGCTCCTACTAATTTGAGAGGTAATCTCTCAGTTTCAATGACAACAAAATTAGACCTTTCTAAAAATACCAGAAACAAAAATTAGCATCAAAATCCCTCAGCCCTGTGAATTCTGAAAAATGTGCTGCTGGTCTACACATTTTCTGTAGTAAAATCATTATTAGTGAAGACAGATATACTTTTATCACTTAACAGACTAATTAAAATTCGTAAGATGAAAATACTGCATTGCTGACTATGCACATCTTGCAAACTGTTACATACAGGTTTTAAAGTACTTTAAAAAATACTCTAAAAAGTATTAAAAGATTTTAATGTATTTAATGTTGTCCCTTTATGGTGTTTACTGGTACACTTCTACTTTCTGGTCTATCAAATGAAAACATCCGGTGGCTCTGAAACCACCGTTCCAAGTATATTCATTAAAGCCATGAATTTTGTTAAATGAGATGCAGCTTCTTGAGGGAGAATGAAAGGCAGGTGTCCTTTTGCCAATGTTGTATTCCTCTATAATGAAATTTCCCAAGACAGCACTGATGCTTCCTTTATAATTTCATCATTTCTTTCGTTTGTTCTACATAAGTCAGTAAAATGAGTCAGAGTTTTGTAAGATGTAAGAAACTCCAGAGGAAAGTCTCAATAGGAAACTTCTCACAACCAGTTTGTTTGATAACAGTACACATGTTCTACCAGACTCCTGCACCAAAAATCAGTGCTCTTAGCTCATCTGATCAAACTCAATACACTAATTGCCAAAAATCTATTACATAACCCTGTTTAACTTTACATAAGAGCAAGGGAGGCATGCTAAAAACCCAAACCAACATCCATCTTTGTGAAAGTCAACACAGCTCTTCACAGCAATGTCCCAGATAATAGTTTGTTGCTTTGAATGACATAGCCTATCATGTTTCTACTCTGGTCTCATTATATGGTCAGTATTATATAGCTGGTAAAGACTCATACACTCAGTGAGATAAGAAGGTTCAGTGTTTCATGATCTAGCAATCTACAGCTGCAGGCCTTACGTACCCTGACAGCAGCGTTAGGCCTTTTCAGTACTACTGATTCTTGGGTATTTTAGTTTTGGTTTTCTTTTCAATTCACAGCATTTAGGCATATCTTAGCACTGGAATTAAGAAAAAGAGTCACAGCACTGTTGGCTGTGAGACAGACGAGACCTAAAAAAAGTTAATGATGAAAATGAAAACCCGATAGTTTCCATCTAATCAGCTTTTGCTTCCTAATGGATTAGAAAAACTGTTGCATCCACTCAGAAATTAAAGACCACCTTGCCTCCACAAAAGTTGTAATTGGATGACCTATTTGCCAGGAATCATTAATTTACAGCTTTCCAGTCAGAACAGAAGAGTTTGATTTTTCTGTCATGTCACATATGGGATATAAACACAATACATCTTTCCAGGAAAGGTCAGCACATGAATGACATACAAAACCCAAATATATCACTCCAATTTAGTGAGAGGCAAGAGGATTGAAAATATTGAACCTGAAGTACAGGGTAATTCATAACAAATAATAACAAAATAATAATAATGATAATACTAATAACAACAATAATTAAAAATGGCAATTATTAAAGCAGCTCTAATTAATGCTGAAATTTTTTCATTTCATTGCTAAGACATCAGAGAAATAGCTGAAAAGAAAATATTTTCTGTATCACCTGGAAGACATTCTTTATTGTAATGTGCTGTTACTTGTCACAGTGTAGATCCGTGCTGTCTCTCTTCATAAACACTTCAGGTACTATTTACTGCTATGTCTTTTACAGAACTCTGTAGTATGAATGAAAATAACTATTACATTATGAGAAGCTTAACAAAATAAGAGGCCACTTGGACAAATCTGTAATTCAATATGAAATCTATCTGCTAGCCAGAATACTCTAGTTTACCATTTATCAGGTTCCTTATAGTCCCTAGAATTGTCTCCTAAATTTTGAAATTTTTTTCTTAAAGAAATGGATTTCCTTTTTTTCTTTCTAAGCTCTAAGAGATTTGGGTTTTGGAATATTTGTCTAGTGCATCAGTTGAAAAAACTGGCTTTGGAATCTTCTCTGGAAACACAGAGGTTTCAGGCATAACAGTATCTTCCAGGAGAGCACCAAATTTGTGGCCAAGCCACTAGGAAGGCTCAAAAGTAAGAATTTTGTAGTTCTAGTTATTAAGTAGCATGTTGAATTGATGTAAACTGCATCAAATGAAACAGGCTTCTCATATGATTCAGACTAATTCAAAAAAACCCCAAACCAACTCTAAAGGCAAGAACCAGGGAGCCTTGCCTTGTGTTAGTAGCGACTCCCAGTAGGCAGTTGAGAAAGCTCTGTGCCTGCAGGGACACTAAACCAACCCTTTTACTGAGCCATTGGTTTCTGTTTCAGATGAGGACTGAACTGAAAAATATGTGGCACTCACCTTAAGTGAAATTCCAACCGTGCCTCACAACTAAACCTCCCCCCTCAAAGCATTCTACCTTCACAGTTACTACATCATCCGTTATGTATAATCATGTCCTCAAAGTAGGGCCCAGAATAATGGTTTTAATGAAATTTGGGGTCTGCAGAGGAAGCAAGAATCTACAAGTCCACGTCTAAAATTAATCTATATACACTTCATGTCAAGCTAGACTTTCTGAACAGCTACTTGTGACTCTCTTTATGGCTACAGCTGCATACCCATAACTACATTTGTAAATAACATACATAAGCTATGTGTTAACAGATCAGGTAGAAAACTGTCCAGAACTGTTTGTTGTGAGCTGCATCATGTTCAATCCATGCCTTAAATCTCTGAGCTGGGCTATGTCAACTATCCCCACAGTCAGTTATCCCAAGGGGCTCCTGAAGAAACATATATAGGTTTCCTTTTAAAATAGTCAGAAGTAACTCTGAACATTCAACTGCACTGGGGAAAAAACAATTAGTACAGTTACTAAAGCTGCAGAGGTATAATAGGCAGAGGCATAATTATATGAAAATACTGTATTTCTGACTATGCGTATCTTGCAAACTGTTACATACAGGTTTTAAAAAGTACTTTTTAAAAGATTGTCATGTATTTAATGTTGTCCCTTCATGGTGTTTACTGGTACACTCCTACTTTCTGGTCTATCAAATGAGAACTTATATGGGGCACTCAAAACTCGCACAGTTTGACAATGGTTTGGACTCTGGATTTGGAGCAATCAATGGTCAGAATCAAAAAAGAAAAACATTGCATCTGCTGCTCTCTCTTTTTTAGTGAGGAATCAGTTGAAATGCATCTGGGCTGTCCATGCAGAGATAATTTTGTAGCATAAAATAGAGGGCCTCACCTTCCTGGATATCTTGCCTGATTGGAAATTAATAAGGTTGAAATGAGATTTAATGGGACACTGTATTTCTTCTTGTCTTGGGAAAAATGGCCCTGAAGACATAAGATAGTTATTAAACACACATTTCAGGATGGAATGGAATCAGCAGAGAAATCCCTCCCATGGTCTCAAAATACATTGTACATTTGTATAGATTGTATATATACATTGTATAGAGTGTATTTGGCTTAGGGATCATCCAGTATATGAAGTACACTTTGGGATTGTCCCAAATGCTTGTTAGACTCAGTCCCCCTGAATGTAAACACTTGTTGGCTCACAGAAAAAAGCTCCTTTCCACTGTACTAGATTGTTTTTTTCTCTGTCTGGTTTACTTTGGAATATCTACCAGACACACTTGGTATCACTTTTATTTAGCAAAGGAGTCTCATATGGACAGAACTGTATTGAACACATAATAGTTTCAGCTTAACAAGTACCACAGATCCCCTGCAGCTTAGTATGAGATTCTACAGACAACCAAGAAAATCTGAGAATCAGCTAAGGAGAAATAGTGTCACCCATTCAGAGTAATTTTAAAGTTCACACTTGTTGTTAACTGCCTGGATTATTTTATCCATCTCAAGACCACGTACAAGATCCGTAAAATGAGGGGGGTCTAAAAGGGCATAAGATAGGTTTAAAAATGGTCATATAGATATATGAGATACTTACTAATTCCTAGAGAAAATAAGATTTTGTAAAACACAGATTGATATTTGTAAGACATATTGAAGCTCCCTTTCTTAATCATGTCCTTCATCCAACTCTAGATTAAAACACCTATCACTGTCTGCATGAGTTGGGTATCTCTCCTTTTCATAGAGCCAATGTATACCTCTCAAGAGCAACCTGTGAAGTCAGGAGAGCAATTAAGAAAATCTTGTAGTCAAAACCATTCACTCAGTATAGTTATCTAGTGCTGTTTGTGATACATCCACAAATAGCAAACACAACTGGTCCTTAGAGACCTACCAGCTTTGCTGAACATCAACTGGAAGCCGGGGGGACACACTAGGGCCTTGCAAGTGGCAACAGATGCCAAGATTTAGATAACTAACTCAGAACCCTCACAACAGTTGGTGGGGTTGTACCAGGAACCACAAGTGACCCCAGTGGAGGCTATACCCTCAATGATGGGTGCCATCCTGCAGGGTCTGAGACAGGTGGGTAGAGACAGAGACTGGTAAGAGGTTTCACTGACAACCCTCAATCTAATGAGGGTTTGAACCAGGTCCAGGGTTTGTCTGAGAGATCCAGATGGTAGCAGCAGGACATGCAGCTGAAACATGGGTTCCCTAGGCATGGGAATGAGTCTATAGTGTAATTTATGCCAAGGGCTGAGCTAAAATGGGACTCCTGGGTCCACGTGCAGGATTAGGGGACCCAGATAGGGCTGATCAGAGACATTAAGGTCCACAGATGCCCCCAGAAAACTGATTGGTTGTTGCCTTGCTCTCCAGACCCTGCTGCCCAGTTCAGCACAACCATCAGGGAACACCCAACTCCTGGAAACCCATGTTCAGGTGTTGCAATCTGGAACTGGATCACTCTCTAGGCACAGGGTTCAGCTGCCAAAACACGTCTGCAGTTGGAGATGCCACATGGTACTCAAGACAGCAGGTATTATACAGGGCTGTGGTCAAAACCATATGTCTTTTTCTAGAGCAATGTCTGGGGGCCCGGTGGGACACTGTGAGGCACATCTGGTGCCTTTGTGTAGGTGGTGAATCTCATCTTGGGTATCTTAATTCACGAATAGGTTTTAAAAAAGCAGTGGCACAGCTGATGCAAAAAGAGCACTTCAAAAATGTTAATTGTCTCAAAAGACCAACTTTTAGACAATGTCATGATACAACTGTAAGGCAACCAAGCATGCTTGTGTGAAAAAAGATTTGGACAGGATAAGCCTTTTCAGGAACCATAACAATTACACCCAATGAGCAGCTCTTACTATGAGCACATTAAGTAAAACAGTCCACAGAAGCAGGTTCTGATCACTCAACAAAAGCAAAAAAAGGCTCTTCGTTTTCACCTAATTCTATAAACTAGCAACAACAGCATTTGACATTTTGCTTTTTTTCTGACAACATGGCGTGGGAAGCTGCTTTTGTAGTAGCAACTGGTGGATCTCCTGTGTGTACATATACAGTACATAATGTTTATGGGTTTAAGCACTAAAATATATTTTAAGTGTAGTCTGTAAAGTAAAAGAAGTCTCATAACTACATGTTATAAAAAAGAAAAATAAAGAGAGATAAATATGCATATACATGAAATAGAATATTGCTCTCTTAGAACAATAAAGTGTGACTTTTAGTGACTGTGAGTCATTAAAATAAACATGGGGATAAAGGTAATTGCTACTGTACTTCCTGTAAAAAAAAGAACATGTAAAATGGAATTGCTTGAAAAACAGAATACAGATGGAATTTCTGGTAAATCCTCAATAGCCTTTGATGATAATTTCACAGCTGAGAGAATTATGCAGAAATTCTCTCTTTTTTCCCTCATTCTGAACTTAAGAGTTGATTAAGAGGCTGGGCATATTCACGATTAGCTATGCAGAGATAAATGTTTAAATCTCAAGAAATTTCTTGCAATACAATGAAAGTCTGTGTCATACTGTCATATATGAGTTTATACATTTTGTTTGTTCCACAAGCTTTGATTTAGAGTGGGAATTTTCAGTTTACAACTTAAGTGGAAGATGAAAAACAGCTGTATTCATTGTTTAAATGTTTTTACTGTTGGCATCAGCTGCAGCAGCTTAATGGTTTTGATAGAGAAAGTCCTGAGGCTCTGCAAAGCAACTATGTTCTGTTCTCTCTGGACATGGGATAAATCAGTTTCTCCACGGTGATTCATCTGGGTAATTCAACTGCAGGTTGTCAAGTCCAGAAGAGGCTCTTATCCAACTATATTCAGGAAGAGATGGGAATGGATGACTGGGAAATATAAATGACCTTTTTCTCCAGATAGATCTGCTGCATGTGTCCTTACATATAGCCTTCTTCTGAGTTCGGTACAGGCCCACCATCTGATCTGCTATTCAGGCAAAAATTTCAGGTTTTCAATTTTCTGTTTGCTGGATAATGAGCACTATGCTCTTTCCTTTATCCTTTCAGTTGGCTGAACTGGGAGTCCTCATTTATTATCTTTGGAGAGTAGTAATAAAAAGATCATTCTATACTTAAGGTTAGTTGACCTCTCAAGTGTTGCAGGCTCAGTAATGCAGGGAAATAAGACAAATAGACCATTTTCACAGCTTTCAGCTTACCAGGACCCCTGAGCACACATAGCACCAGCTGCAAGAGAGAACTTGCAAAGAGACATAGAACTGAAGTGATAGTGTTCCTGAGAATGAGCTGTGGGTAGGTGAGGTGTCCAGGGAACAGACAAATCTGTCGGCAACTGAGGCACGGACCCAGACCAGCAGGGAATCTGAATCGTTTATTCAAAGAAACGAGCTGGTTTTATACACTTTTCTAAGGCACAGTATTTCCTTATATGGCAGTCCTCACTACGTGATGCAACACACTTCCTAAAAGTCCTTCTATGGGGTGATCACTTGCTGTTCACCCTTCTGCCAGCTCCTGGAAGCCTCCTCTCCATAGGGGTCTGCTGTGTGACACCTCCTCCCGCCAGGGTCTGGTGGAGACAAGCCTCTGTGCGCTGCCATGTGCTCCTTTGTGCTGCCACGTGCCTCTGCAGGCAGGTTTTACAGCTTGTAACTCAACTTTATTCCATCTCTTCCCACAAAATCATTGCTAAGTGAGATTGCAAGAAACAAAGTAAAACTTGGACCTCCTCTCAAACTTCCTCTGTCATGGTCTTGTTGGGTCAGTGACCACCATGGAGACAAATAATCCTGGCGGGACCTGAAAAAGATGGGACAGCCTCTAACAGGGGTGGTTCTTCTTGCAAGCCTCCTGAATGGCCCACATCAACAGTTTGGTGAACCTCAGCACAGGGATAAATCCACCAGACTGCCTTTTTATGCTTTAATATCTAGAATCTGACTTTTCTTTATCTAAAGCCTCTAGAGTTGCAGAATGAACTTGAAAGCAGGACTGAATGTAAACCAAGAAGAGACGGCTGCTTGAGTTCACAGAAGACAGCAGTTTTGCATGGCATTAATCAGGAAGAGTGATAATTCAGAGGCACATTGTTAGGCTTCATACCTTTGCATTGTTAATAAATTGTAGATCAAAGCATGGACAAAACTCAGAAAATTTAAACTATTTATATGCTTCTTATTGGTGAACATGGCAGAAACAGTGCTTTTGCAGCATTTTCCCCCTTGTATTTGAAGAATTGAGCACAACAGAACTCCTTGAAAGCACAGTAAGCATGCGTGACTAGTTCAGTAAATATACACTCTCTCTCATTTGGTGTGTCAGTGGACCTAGCCTAATCTGCATGTGACTGTCATGATGGTTGTAGTAGTTCCCTTTGCAGTCATTCCTCCCAACCCAATTCCCTCTCTGGTCCCAAGCCACATTCGCATTTAGGATGTAGCATCATGCAGTTCCTGCAAAGTCCTTTACTGTTTGTTACTGTCTCTATGTATATCAAAGAACAAGGAAATAAAAATAAAGTAATGCTAAGATTCTCCTTAGCCCTAAGCAAGATTTTCAGCTTAAAATCACCATTACAGAAAATTTTTGGTAAAGGACAAAAAACCCCAATACTTGAGACATCATTTTGCTTAAAAGGATTTTTTTTCTCTTTCCCCTCTTTTTTTGTCTCAGAATTTTGAACTAAAAGAAAAAAGTACCACATATTCTGTTTCTTCATGGGGATACTCCATTTGCTCCTACACCAAAGTAACCCCTCAGAGATGTACCTTATTTCTACAAACACGGTTACTAGCTGTGCAAGCAGCTGGGGTACGGACGAGTATAAGCAACAACATTGGATAATCAAGAAGTCAAGTCAAGAAGACTTGGAAAAGTGGAAGGGGAAGAAAAGGGAAAATATAACTTCTCTGTAGGGTTTCAAAGCTTCTATTGAATCCCACCATTTTCCTGACCTCAAGAAATTTGGGGAAGGAACTACCATTCTCAGAGAAACAGATTCTTTTACCTCCCAGTATTTTTCTCTTTGGTGAAGAGGAAAGCTCAATAGCTCTTGAAACCTCCCTCTCTTCTACACCAAGAGAGGAAAATAAAGGCTAAGTGACAAAAGAGTTAATAAGCATTCTAGCAGTCAGGATGCAGGGTTTGCGTTTACACAGAAAGGAGAAAAGTGCATTTGGTAGAATAGGACTGATTCAGAGCAGAAATTGCAAACATTGACATGAGCCAAATTTTACATTGTGTAAAATGTGTGGGAGTAGTTCTCATCTCCAGTGCCTTTCTATAGGACCTCTAAATAACAGCTCACGAAGACAACAGATATGTCAATTCATTCTTATGTAACAAGACTATTTTCTTGGCGGTATTACCACAGTTCATGGTAGACATTAATTTGTACTAGAAAGGTACTACGTAATAAATTGCAATTCATCACCTCAGAGCCAAAAAGTCTGTCCAACAAAGCAACAAGTAATTGGGGTTAGAATTTAGGATTGCATTGGGAGTAGATTATAAACTCCTTGGAGCATCTTTGCTTTCCTGTGTTGTGTTTATAACACTAAGAGTAATTGAGCACTGCTTCCCAGTTATGCTTCATCAGCACTGCCACCATAGACCCCAGCACCCACGGGGAGCTTTACAACACAAGTGCAATCTGAAACTATTAATCTATTCACTCTTGAAAACCAGTATTATTATATAGCACTGATGAAAGTAATCCATAAAATGAAACCAAGGAAATACTTTTCTTTGTAAGAAGGCAAGCACTAAGCTGCATTTAATTGAGGTTGGGTTCTATTCTCAATTACTAGTGAAAATGTACTGTCGCTCTGATCTCAAGCGGTTCAAGCATGATGATGTTACATATGACTACAAATGTCCTTTTATTTTCAGCCCATGTTTTAGACTTCTGCAAGCACAAATACAACTGTTATCTCTGTTTGAAAATTGCAGAACAAAATCTTGTACCTACCAAAAAATAAAATTTTACCTGTTCCCCTGCAACACCTTCTTCAAAATCAGCAAGTTAAATATACTGCATTTTTAAGATGCAATTAAAGAAACTGAAAAAGTAACTGACCTCTTGCCGTTTGAAATTTTGAACATATTCTTCAAACTGTTCATCTTTAGTTTCATCTGCTTTTCCTAGTTTTTGAAGTACCTATAGTGAAAGGAAAAGTAATAATTTAATATTTATGACACAAATCAAAACCACTGCTATTTTCAACACTTCTGTTTTTGCAGTTAGGTGTAAATAGCATTTTACTTTTCGGGGTGTTTCATGCTCTACAATTCCAAAGTTCCCACAAGACACTATTTTGTCAAAATAAAGGATAAAAGCAGGACTATGGTGTGGGGGTGTGTGTGTGTGTAAATATACTCCCAAGTATGGAGTCCTTGGGAGAATGTTTCTTGTTTTTTTTTAGTGAAACAACTTTTCTTTTAGCAAAGGCTCCCATGGTTTCAAAGCAAGAAGGAATGAGAGAATTTTGCTGGCACTACAAATTATTGTCTGTCTCAGACAAAGAAAGAAAAAAAACCTCATTAGGTTTTTCTTCTCATTACATTGAACAGTATTAACATTATTCTTATCTGCATGATTTTCAACATAAAGTCTTAAAAATTAAAGAACTGTGAGGCTGATGCTTATTTAAAACTTGGTGTTCATTTTGCTCCCCTCATTAATTCATAAGTAAATTGTTGTCCACTAGATAATAAGTATGCTACAATAATTCAGCAATAAGCACTATTCAATCAGCAATCTCAAAAGTAATTTGACACAGCTACGCTTTATGCTGTATTTAACCACAATAAATGCATTCTATTATTAAATCCCATTGCCATCCATTCATTATAATACTGAAGACTTAAACATAGCTGCAAATAGGCTTCACCCTGCTTGTAAAGCAATCCCCAAATCTTTACGGAGTACTTGCTTGTGGGAATGAACCATCCCACATATTGATGTTCAGATTGCTCTCCCATTACAAATTGACCAAACTATCTATTTGCACAGTTAATAACAAAACCAAACAAACCAAAACAAAACCAAAACCCAGAAGCCCCACAAAATTGAAACAGTAGCAGTTAGCAGATAATATCAATAAACATAGAAACATTACTACCTATTCTTCTCAAAACAAAGAATGTACAGCTCCAGTAGTACCATATTCTTTCTCAGGCCACCTTCCTCTCCCAAGCCCAGCCAGTCTCACAGCACAAAATCAGGCTGCACAAAGGGGTGGTGAGCATTGCTACT
Organism: Corvus cornix cornix; assembly: GCF_000738735.6. NCBI lineage: Eukaryota > Metazoa > Chordata > Aves > Passeriformes > Corvidae > Corvus > Corvus cornix. The sequence continues at coordinate 24,682,506 of NC_046333.1, forward strand.
GTGGAAACCAGACGTCAAGATGATCATGAAAGTGACGCAATGCTACCTGTGGACATGGCATGTGCAAGGAAGTTTTGGCATAATTACAGCAGAAAGACAGAAAGAATGATATCAGAGAAGAAAAAAAAGACATAGAGTAGCCTTTTGCTGCCAATAGCTATGTTCATTTTTTGGCATGTGTGGGCATTTCTGGTTGCTTTTAAAACAGATAACTAGTCCCAAAAATCTCATACATTCTCATCTCCAACCTCTTCATAAAATATTAGTAAGTATCACAGAGAATTTTACAGACAAATCATTTAATTTAACACTTTGAATCATCACAGGCCTTCACATTGCTCCTTGTCACCAATGAGCCAGAGTCTGCCCCCAACTGTGGCATGGCTTTGATCTGCACCGGGGGCTTTCAGAAAATCCAACGTTGCCTTTTCAAAGAGGTCGCTGCCAGGTAAGCCTCCTAATCATGGCAATACATTCAAACTACATTTGAAGCAAGAAGCATGTTAACTGTAGTAAGAGCAATTCATAACATAGATAACAAACTACAGCATCAAAAGTTGTCATTATAGAGTCTTTTTTCCGTATCAGTGGCGCACATCTATGTTTTCAAATGTGCACTCAGGCCCAATAGTGCAAGGCTCAGAAGGGAACAACCTCCCGTAGCACCTACCTCCTATTTGGTTTGGGGTTTTTTTATCCTATCTCCAGTTTTCTATTTCTATACAGATACTTAGCTGAACTAAGATGCAGTTGTTATAATCTAGCCTCTACAAACACCAATCCTAATCTTAATCCAGATAATTTATAAAATAGTTTCTCAATTTTCCCAATCCAAATCAGAACTATAAATAGGTCATATGGTTGGATATAAAAGTTCCAAGCCAGAGGCTTGTCATTAGTTAAAGAAATTTACCCTCATGGAAGTCCTGCAGGTCATGCAATGTACACAGATAACTGGGGTTCACTTACTCTTTTGCTAAAAGCAACCCTAATCCCATCCCCACAATTCCATATAGAGACCGTGGAGCAGACTGGGGCTAAAATAAACTATTCCTCACACATTCTTTTAGATCCCACTCATATAACTCCATGGACTACTGAATGTGTAGCTCAGCCTTTTACAACCAACCTAGCTGTATTCACAAGTTTAGCATTGGCAGTCTAAACAGAAAAGTGGCCAGGCTGACAGTCATAGAAACTGACCCACCTTTCAGCACTTGTTTGTGCACTTCTGTCTCAAAGTGGAAGTCTCTTGTCAACAGAAGTCTATAGTTTATAGTTTATTTTTGCTCAGTTAGATCAGCACCTATAGGGTGCTTTTGGAGTAGGGTTAAAGCCAGATGAAGGCTTGTCTGCCCTACATATGGGTTACTCTAACTCCACCACCCCCACCTCATGGACAGACTGAAATAAATTTTAAACATATTGTTCATCTTGTTCTGTGGAATACGTGGGTTAAAGTCAGGGTTTGGTCTATGGCTAGGGTTAGGAAAAGGCAAGTAGAACTAGGTTCAGAACAAGAGAAAATGGATTTGAAACACACAGGTTATTGGAAAGCATCTGATGGTAAAATGAAGGCTGTGCTCAGGAGCAGCAAGTGCCTAACCTCCCCCTTAAGCCTCAGTTTGACCACCCTTCTAGATAAGGATAAACTTTATTAACAGGAATAGCTCAGTTTATTGGTGGCCCATGAGGACAGGAGAAGAGTAGATGGACTGTGTTTCACAGAAGCCTTGGAGGGCTCTACAAAGTGCTAAAGAAAGGAAATCTGGACTGATAAGTGGCTAATATTTTATTTTAGGTCCATGTGGTAAGTAATCCATATTATGGATTTGAATTCAGGTTATTAGGAAAAAAAAAAGAGCAGAGGAATCAAAGATCTTGAACATTCGGTGGCCTGTAGGGCTTGAATGAGTCCAGAACTTAGTGAAGACAAGTGGGTAGCATTATTTTTTCTTAGCATACCCATACAGAGAAATAACATTTGATGTTAAGTTTGAGAACAACTATCAGTGTGTATGAACAGTCTGTATCATTTACAATAAAATAAATTCTAAAAATTAAAGAAAGGGACATGAGCTGAATCTCAATAAATATTCTATACTCAAGGTTTTTGCAATCTTTCGAAGATTGTATAAAAATAGTTGATTAACGTGTTCACCCTATTAAAATAAAACTAGGATAAAAGCTACCTCATTTCATTTAATAAAACTAAATCACCTACCACTAAGCTTCCTCTTAAAATGACATAAAAAGATTTTTTAAAAATGTATCTTGAGTATCAGTGTTGATCCAGCATGTTGCTAAGAATATATGAACTAAATTGTTAAGTCCAATTAGCATTAAGAATGAAGTAAAAGTTAAATTTAATACAATGGTAAACTTAGATACTATTAAGTAAATACATGTAGAGAGGAACTGTCAGGCAATGTGGTACTGACATAACATATGGCAAATTCTACACTAACACACAAAATTTGAGTAAGAACATTAATCATGTCTGATATAATTTATAAATGTCGTCAAGAATATTTCCATTTGGAGGTGCTGCATCTTCAATAAAACTTTCAGATGATGTAAGATTAAACAATACCCCCTTTAGTCTTCTAAGTGCCTTTATTTAGCATATAATACATTCAGTTGTATGAGGATCTTGAATTCAAATGAGCAGTTTTAGAATGATTGTAATGTGAATGTTGTTAAGTGCTTGTAACATACCAAAGAAACTAATATAGTAAAATAAACTACAGATTAGCTTGAAAAAGCTTGATTACACTGAAAACTCTTGTCTTGAGGCAAAAAGGACAGTGTTACACCACCTCCTGAGACTACCACCCTGACAGGCCTAGGCATCCTCTCCTAAAAACGTTTTTAAGACTATGGCAGTTCAAGGAAAGAAAAAAAAAATTAAATAAAAAACAAACAACCCTGAAGCTGAATCTCTGATGTAAGCTGTGGCCACCCAGGAGCTGCCTCAAGGGCAGCTCAGCTTCCTGCAGAGCAGCAGCAGGGTGGGCAGGAACTGACCTCATCAGACGTCCCAACATGCATCATCCCCAGTCACATATCAGTATTCTTAAAGAACAACCAACATGTTCAAAACCACACAGAGCAGGAAGATATGACTGCTCAGACAGTGCTACCTAGGAGAAGACTTCATCAGAAATCGATCGGATCGTTAAAATACTGAAAACATTAAGTTAATCTAATCTGCCAAAAGTAGCACAATTTAGGGTATAACAGAATAACCCCAGTGTGAAAAGTAAGACAAACACTTATGAGAGTTCAAAACTGTTGCCATGGACTCCCTGTCCAAAATTTTTTGAGAATAGTAAAGTGCTCTGGATCTCACTAATGCAAACTCATGGATCTATAACACTGTTCCACAATCCTTTTGCAACACAATTCCACAACATTTTTTATTTTACCTAATACCATACTCTTCTACAACCTGTAAAAGAAATACTAGGGCTGCATGACTAATATGTGCAGTTTTCCAAAGGAGTTTCACAATGGTACTTCTGAGCAGAAATTGATTAAAATGAAAACCAACCATGGAGGAGAAATCATTTTAAAGTTACCCTTGTGCAAAACATCATATGGATATCAGAAAATGCTCACAAAATTTAAAGAAGTATTTGCCCAATATAAAATAGCTTTGAAAGAAGCTTCTTATGATACAAAACAATGCTTATCTGAGATTAAAAAAAAGAAACACAGTGAGTCAAGTTCGAAGTAAGCATGATTGTATTTTAACTTCACCAACTATGTAGTAGTATATGTCAACTTATAAAGCAAACATACATGGCCCCAGGCTTACCAGAGCCTGACAGTAATTCCAGACAGACCAAAAACTCCACCCCACCAATCATCCTGCCCCAAACCAACCATCTCCCCCCACCAAAAAAACCCACAGAAGCACCACAAGCACCTCCATGTTTAAAAAGACAATTTTTTTTTCATGTTATGGGATGCTATACAAAGTGTCCAATACCACAAAATCATAAAAAAGTGTCAAAGTAGAAAAGTTATGCACAGTCCATGATACCCAGCTGGTATTTGAGAAGTGTAGGAGCAAAGTTTAAGAAATCCTGTTTGTTCCAGAAATTAAAGCTGGCTAGGAAGATAACATATTAAAGTATAAACCCTGGTATAGAATTAATTTCAAAACTTATATACTGACTTTCACTCAAGCATGACAGCAGGGTGTTAGCACAAGAAACAGAATACTCAACAGTCATTGAAGCTACACAAGATTCCCACCTCCTCACAGTTAGCACATGTGTTGCTGAAGTGAAAACAGAGGGAGAATCATTACAAGGATGCTGCTTAGTTGTTCTGCTGCAAAGACAGGCAGGAAGAGACAGTACAGTGGATTAGAGATATAGAAGTATAAAGCTTATGGACCTATTTGTTTAGTCCAGCTAACAGAAAGCCTCCTCCAAAGAGGTAACATTCATATCTAACAAGCCAAAATCTAGTTGGGCAGCATTTAATAACAAAACCAATCTTTTTCTGTCATGATGTCAAAGTCTACAGTCTTCTGCCTCCATTTCACTTGAGCATTGAAATCTCAAAATATGGTCAGAAAAAGAAGATGGGCAATGAGATATTTTTAGATATTGTGTCCTAGGTTACAGTGTAAGATGTAACCAAAAGCATGTATTCTATTACCATCTTCACAAGCTGTTAAAGCATGGGGGTAGTGGTTGTTATTTCCTACCATGATTCATCCCTGATAACTCCCTCTGGGTACTATCTCTGCTAATGAGCCATCAAGGACCCACTGCATGACTCACAGAATTACATCATCCCACTCTGAGATGCTCTGCCCAGGGGGAGGAGCCAAGCATTCCCCTCTGGATATAATCTGGGGTTTGGAACAGCACAAGCAACCCTACCTACTGGATTCCCAGAGGACAAGAGCTACCACTCAACCATCAGGTGAAGACCAGACCCTTCTATAGGATCACCACTTCAACACAACCACTTCATCTGGACTGCTACCACCACCCTGACTAACATGGTGTCAGGCTGTATCCTGACTCTGTCAGTGTTCTTGTACTATTGCATTTATTTTAATTTTCCTATTAAATTATGATTCTGACTTGTGATCCCCCACTGGTTTGTTTTCAAACTAGCACATATTGTTACACTGTAGGATTAAAAATTAGATGGGTTTTCATAATAAGAAAAATAATAAATACAAGATTTTTTTAAAAACCTGTTAATTTTTTTCTCTAGTACTGAACACACCCAGTAAGTATAAATTACCATTTTATGACAGAGCTAAGATTCCCGTGTCTGAAATAGCATAGTGTATTGCTCAGTTTCAGTTCTGCTGTGAATATTTTGATCTCAGCATAGTTCTAATGCAACAGGCTCAATCACTTCTCTAAGCAGTTGACTGAATTTCATACTCTCCATGCTATATAGTCATACGCTTTTCAAGAACTCAGCCTTGCCCTTGTACTCCTGCTGCTCTTTCACCATTGCGTTCCTGAAAAAACACCAGCTGACAGTGACAAATGTTTGCTGAAGCCTTTGTTCTCATTAATATCTGCTGCAAGGTTGTGGAAAAAAATCCCTTTGCCATTGACAGACTCTCAAAAGCCTGAAAACCTGATTAATACAGGACACTGAGCATTTTCCTATGAAATTTTTACCACAGAAAACACAGACACCACAATAAAGCTCTTCACTTAAAAGCAATTGCTTTGTGAGGTGCTGGTTTCTGTTACTAATCTTATAAAATGACTGAACTTAGCTCAGGTTTCCAGATCAGCTTTAGGCTATCTGTGGTTACCAGTCCTTTATTCTGTGCACACTGGCACTATTAATGACACATAGAACAACTGATCATTCATCAAATTACATAAAATCTTCACTGTCCTGTAATGTATTTTATATCTTTATTATTGTACTGGTAATGATTCCTCAGACCCCTCCTAGGTCTTCTCCTACACTAGGCACAATAATGCTAATTTGTCCACCATTTACAGTTGAGTTTTATTGCTCAAGTTTGACACAGTGGATCATATCCTAGAAGAAAGGCCATCACAGTAAACTGCATTTGGGAATGTATCATTTAGTGGCATTGTGCAGCTCCACAATTGCTATCCTAATGTGTAACATAGGCAATTTCTGCTGTACAAAGCCAAGGAGAAGTCATATCCTGAACTGTGTGAATGCATGAAATGTTGAGTAATGGAAGAGGGCAGCTGCTAGGTACCAGGCACTCTCCAGTATGGAAGAGCATTAAGACAACTCTACGGGTCAGACTAATTGTCCATATAACAGGACCTAACATCTAACGAATCTCTCTCCAAACCCCCTCAAACAAGATGACTAGGGAAGATACATGACAACTGTGCACTACTACTTGTACTTGTAGAGCCCTTTCCCAACCACGAAAACTGAATTTCAATCAATTCTTGATGTTGTCTCTTTACCTTTTATAGACCCAGTGGATTTTTCTTATTGATGGACTGTCCTACTGCTTGTGAAGCTCTGATAAGGTATTCACTGCTTAAAGAAGCAAAAAGGTGCACTTCTCTTACAAATGATTTCTTTTGTTAATTTTTTGTAAGCTTTTGCTTGCTGGTGCTTTGAGTACTGTAAAATACCATGATGCATCATAACAGTTTGCTTAACAAATGAGAAGAGTACTGAATAGTATGTAGACAAGCATAAATCACTATGATTAGCTACATTCTCATAATCAAAACTGTAAGAGGGAAATGCAGCCTAAATGACAAATGTAAACACTATGCAATGAGAGATGATCATAGTAACCTTTCTGCAAATCACAGAATCTAATTGTTCATCATTGCCCAGATAGTATAAAAATGCTCTAAAGAGATCCACAAAATAAACAAGATTATGATTGCTTTTGGAATGAAGCCAAAGACTTCCGCCTTAGTCCTTGGTCATTTGGTTAAAACCAGAAAGTACTTTACAGAGTACACTGACCTGCATATTGCAGTGTACCACAATATATAGGCAGACCTTTGCTCACCCTTTTCTTTTCACCATCCAGCAAATTTCATCTAAATGAAATCTACTTTCATGGAAGTATGCACCCTTGCAAAATTTAACACAATAGCAGGTGGTTACCATTCTGCATAAAGTACAACCCTAACAGGTCCAGCAGTAAAACTTTGCTGGGCAGTAGAAATGTAAGGAGACTGAAGGATGAGCTTTCAAGTTTACAAAGGCCTCATTTTGCTTATGAGAAGGGAAGGAATACTAACAGCTGTGTCAGTGTACTGCAAGGGACTTCTGCTTTTCTCTTAAGAACTTCACAAAACTTAATGCTATGGGGTCCCACATGACAAGGGGACTCATCAGATACTCTCTGTATGTATTCTGAAAGGTGCTTATCCCTGGTGGATGTGAAAACCTGGTACAGCTTCAAACAATAAAGAAGCTGTTCCCTGGACTGTATGTGAGGCTAGCCTATCTAATAGAGGACAGCATCAAGGTAGAGATGCTGGAATGGTGCATGACTGGTGATTTTCATAGAATGTTGCTTAAACAGGAAAACAAAATGGAAAGGAACAATAAAAAACATAGACCAAGATATATAGAGAAAAAAAGAGTGAGAAATCAAAGAAGGAATTAAGTGGGAGTCAAATGATTATGAGAGAATAGGAACCAAGCTAAAAACAAAGAATCAACTTTGAGAAATCACAGGTTTGATTCGTTTGCTTTCCCATAGTCATCTCAGATCACACAGGATGTCTCAAACACCTCTGTGCAGTTGGCAAACATGACATAGCTTGAGGCAAGGCAGGATACAACTCAAGCAGCCTATGTGTGGGCTGCTGAACTGAACTATTAATACCATAGCAACACTTATGATCCTCAAACTTTTGAGTTTTCTGTTTCCTCACAAAATTGTTTAATACAATAATAATGCATTTTTTGGTCACTTTACCATTGGGCAAAAAAGGTACGGAAAAGGCAAGTAACTTCTACACCAGGCTCAGAGAAGGTTAATCATAAACCAAAATCTGATTATTCTAGACTAGCATCTTAACCTCTGGGCTATCCTCCTGTGAATAGCAGTACAGAAATCTGTTGTGTTCAGAACATCTGCACTAGACCTATAAAGAAGAGAAAGAACGAGACAAAAAGGCATCTCAAAGAACTGCAAAGACAATCTCTTTGCCCTTCTCTGGCTATTGTTGCTCTCATACTTCTTGAAAAGATTGATTACTTCTTTTGATTGAATAAGGTCTAAATTTAACTGCCTGAATAATTAGCAATGACATCCTTGGCTGAATTTCTGTGTCCTTTACGTAATCTCAAATAAAACAAAACATTACTCTGCTGAATTTAAAAAAAAAATAAAAATCCTGTCATCTGTTGTTTCTGCCTGTACTTAGTCATGTAGCTGAAAAGTACTTGGATAGCTTTCTAATAGTGACCAGTGTGTCTTTGCCTTCTGGAAACTAGCTGTGCACTCAGATTCACACTCTCCTCATTACTTCCTATTTCCCTCCATCTTACCTGTTCCTCCACTTTCTTACTACCCTTTGGCTTGTTCTCTACCCTTACTGTTGAGCAGACTCTTTCCTTAAAACTGCTCCCTCCAAAAAACATTAACAATAGAAGAAATATTTTATTTACTGCCTTTGATAGCATTTCAGTTTGTTCATGTAACAACTTCATTTACCTGATCTACTAACTTTTGGGCTGCAAGCTTTTCAAAGCAAGAGACTGTCTGAACCTCTGCCCTTTATAGCACTGAGGACAAAGGACCATCCTCTCAAGTTGTTTGAACATCCTGCCAAAAGACATGATTAATAATTTAACTTCTGATAGCTATATTTACCTGGTGACCAGCTAGTTCTTTTGCTGTCTATTTACTTGATACTTCTAGTACTTAAGAATGAAGAAAAAAAAGGCTTAAGCGGCCACTTGATAAACTTTCTTCCACCATATTTCCAAGGAATAAAAAGCACAGAATCAAATACGAAACAATTGCCATTGATGAAACTTCAATTTGAACCTTTTCAAATTAGATTTAGATTGTTATTTCAAAATTGAGTAATTACTTATATAGTACTTCTTAAAAATATGCTCTGAGAACTTATCAGAGGAACATTAAAATCATCTACGAAAACATTTAGCGCAAAAATCTTTTTAAGCCGGAAGCAGCCACAATACAATAAACAATTCAGCCTCCTGTACAAAAGGGCCAGTAAGGCTCATCCTTGCGCAAGTAAACTAAGATAATTTATTGTCCCAAAGTCCTCAGCAGTGATACCTAACAGAGAATGTGTTAACTCTAAATTAATTTTTCTTTTTCTGAGCAAAGAAGAGAGATATCAAATATAAGTTTCTAATTTATCTGTAGCTACTACTGTTTCATTTCTTAATCAAACATTTAAATTCTACCTGGAAAAAGACAACTTTTTCCTTTACAGACTGTCTCTCTGGATTTATCACAGCAAATATATGGTGTTCTTCTTGGCTGCTGGCAGTTTTAAAAAAAAACAAACGTGGCCAAATAAAAAGATCTCGTTCAATAATTCAATATAACAGACTTTGAAGTGCACATGCATCTTCCCACTGTTTAGTTCCACAAGATATATGTGGCAGAGTCTTGTTTATTCAACTCTGATGATATGATTCCAGTGGATCACAGAATTTAAGGAATTTAGCTTTCAACAGTGATGCTTTTCAGGCTATTTCCACTTATATTCCCACTGCTGTATCTGATTTTTGCAGTTCCAAGATCAGTGACAATATTTCCTATTGATTTTGATTAAATAAAACAGAACCAATTTTTAATAAAATAGATGGATTTTGGCATTAAGTAGGTAGAGAGCATTAGTGGCAAAATATGTCCTTTCAGTAGAATGATATGAAGTTGGAAAATCTCATTTGATAGCATTATAGATATCTCTATGTTACTTCTCATCACAGAAGGCAAACAGAGGTAATTTGTGAATGACATCAGTTTCTTCAGTGTGGAGTAAGAACCAGATAAAAGTTTTTGAAGAAATTGTCAGAGTTGCTGGGAAGGAAAAAAATTATAAAAGAGATACTTTGATTTGATATAATACATTTTTCTAATGATTGCCTTTAATATTATAATCCACATCCTAAGCCACAAAATTACATTTACATTAGTAACTATGCAGAGATGATGCCAAATAGAGAAAAGATTACAGCCATTCATGACATGGGTAAATTAACAGAGATCACTTACTTCTCATCTCACAGCGTCAAAACAGGTTAATTTGTTTTCCTTCCACTTACATCACTATCTCTACAAGACAGGCTACTAGTGGTTTTGTGTCTTATCAGTCTGGCTTCTAAATTAGTCCATATGCTCAAAGTAGCAATACAGATGCCTAATCTTGACTGCCTCCTCCAGTCTGATCTGTCACATTTCCACAGATACTTCTTGGAAAGGAATTGGCTGAGGCTAGAAAGAGTCACCCACATTTGTTCCAGCATGCACTGAGGCGAAGATGTTGCCCACCCAGAGACTCCTTCATGTCCAGCAAGGATAGGATTTCTCTCTGCAGACTCAGGTCAACCTTCATTACAGAACTGATGTAATGGAGCCCTGGGGAAACAAAACCAAAGGTTTCCAGCATGGTTTGGTAGCTTGCTAACAAAATATTTCACCACCTGTTAAGACAGTCTCATGTCATGCCACATATAGCACTGCGGTACATGAAGATAACTTTTTCTAGTGCATTGCAAAACATTTTCCAGATTGATGCTCATGTATGGAGGAATTTACTGTTTCTTCGCAGATCATGAAAATATTGCACACTAAGTATCCAGTGGTGTGCCTGGCATGGCAACAGTTGCTGTACCAAAAGTACCCAGAGGTACTTTTCACCACTGACATGCTTGAAACCTCTCTCCTCTCTCCTCATCTGGAGGAAGACAGTGACACTGATGGAACATTCCAGATAACCTCATTCTTCTCTAGATGGAATGATAAATAAGTTTGGGGTTTTTTAGAAAAAATTGAGCTCCCAAAAGTATGAAAATTTAGATAGATCATATTTACCTGTTTCAGCAAATCTAACAGCGTGAGAAACCTTTGAAGACAGCCAGGTCTGTCTTTGTTTTTTAAAAATAGCTTTGTCAGAAATTTATTGATCCAAAAGAGATTTATTTCAGACTTATTGAAAGAATTTGTGAAGGCATAGTCTCCCAACAATCAAAAATTTCCCACGATCATTTCCATAAAGAAATAATTAAACTGGCATAATATGGCTAGCATTATGTGCTAGTCAGATATTTCTGAAGGCAGTCACCGTATTTCCTTCTCATTGCTTTTCAGAATTATTCAGCATTTTTGCATTACTGAAGGTCAAACCTTGTAATCGTAAAGTATTCTAAGGCTGCTCAGCTAACATAGTATATTTCTACTTTTCTTGTTAAGTTCTACCAAGGATAAGTTGGCCTGTTCTCAGGAGTTATGTGTATAATTTCTTCATGCTCACCCCAGGTCATTTTTAGTTACCAAAAAGGAAAAAAGCACTGAACTGATGCTGAGATCATCAAGGACTACCAGCAGTGGTGGTGCCAATGCTCCAGCTTTGACATTTGAGACATTTTAGACAAGTAGGACTTCATCCTCTCCCATGCAGCTTGGGGAATGAAACTCCAGAATCAGCCTTCAGAGCTGCTGAATGTGGAAGTAGATGTGCTGCACAGATCAGCAGCATGCAGAGTACATATAGGGTCCCCTTTTCAGAGAAGTCCTGTCTTTGCTGAGGCAAGATCAGTCCCCTTCTACTCAATGTGCTGCTGTGAAAGCAACCCATTTAAGAGCTCTCTAACAGTTGCACTTTTCAGGCAAAATGATATCCAGAAAAGGAGCCTATCAGCCAATGATGGAAAATAAATGGTAGGAGGAGCACTGTTTTACTGCAGGAGAAGGAACGTTCTTCTGAGGATACTGTTCATCTGGAGCAACATTCTGACGCCTTTTAATGGTCGTTATTAAGACAAACAGCAAGTCAGAGGAATATACCACAGTGAGAGCAAGATTAACAAGGAAAAATTTCAGGGTCTGGAAAAAACATTTTCAATACAGAAGGAGGATTAGGACAGGTAAGAAAAATTATTGCAAACGCGGTTAGGTGTAAGGAGATTTAGAAAACAGCACTTTGATAATTGAGAGGAAATAAAATAACAGTGGGATGCTGTGGCCTCATAACCTGTTAGTGTAGTCACCAAGGTATGCTGGAGAGACAGCAGCAGCAAAGACAAGCCTTAGCGACCCTCATCAGCAAGTCTGGTGCTGCAAGGCCTGTTACACTCTTTAGAAGCAAACTCTTTCCACTCAGGCTGAAGCCATGTGTCAATTAACAGCTCAATTGAAATCTCTCATCACATGTCAGATCGAAGGAAATTGGCATATGATAGAGACTGTGAAAGCCACTGGGAATATGGTACACAGTGAATTCAGCTGCAGGGAAGAGAATGCTAAGTTGATAGTCATTTACACATTAAGTGTCATGGAACGGAGTGGGAGAGTGGCAAACAATTCTAGTCTTTCTCTTGTTCTGGTGTCCTGCATCTAGTGGCAAAAATTGAAAAAAATTATCACCATTTTCTTTTAAAGAGTGTTGTCATTCCTGTCTTCAGTCTATGCTTTTCTACACTAGCCAAATGCTCTGACTTCAACCTTCCATTGTGGTCAAGTTTACAATGTTCAACTCTTTTCTTGACTTTTGTCTAGACTCTTTCCTGCTTCTCTTATATTAATATACCTAAAACCAACTGATACATTTTAAAATGAGTGGTAGAAAGAAATGTATTAAGCACTGAAAATCAGCTTACATTTGAAAATGGATCAGAAAATGCTGCCTGACCTGAAAAAGAGATTAAACTACAGCAGTTTGATATTCAGGACTAAATCCTATGAAAAAGCCACTGCACATGTCTAATGAAAAAGTAACACATTCCTCAGTGTCTCATTACATTTGGAGCTCAAATATACAGTCAGTCTAAATACTCCTATCCACCATGATCACCACAGTAAATAATTATCTTCCAAGCACCTTTAAAAATCACTTCAGGATTGGATTATAACACCTTAATTTCTAGGAGGAGAAAACAAGAGGCAGAGGAATTGATTAAGCAGCTGTGTCAGCCTTTAATTTATCATGCAATATGCCAAAGGGACAGCTTTAATCTGAACATGTAGATGCCGTGCACCAACACTGTGCCTAAACAATTACTGAGCAAAAAAAAGAACTAAAAAAGCAAATATAACAGAGTACAAATATATAAAAAGGTCCACATCTCATTTATTTCACTCAAGTAATTAGATTTGTGGATCTGAATGTGTGAGAAAGATAAGCAGGATTAGTTTCTCTATCACTCCCCAAAATAAACTGATACATATGGCAACTATTACTTAATATTTTCTATCATACCTACTCAAACTTTCATATTTCATGTAGCATAAAGTTAAAATTTAAAGATACTGGTGCAAAAATAACTTAATCAAAGCTTACTGGATATTGTTCTCTAAGTTTAAAGACTGATTTTATTTTTTTTCCTTTGTCCCTGAAACTTTCAGCTGTGTAAACTAGCATCGGCAGCAAGTAATTTCTGAACAAAGACATGTTTTAAGTGATTTTTATTAAATGCTTTCATAAAAGATGCTTTTCACGTAATGAACTATAATGGCATTAAAAGGCAAGTAGAGCTGTGGCACTTATATTTATAAATTTAACTTCTGGCAGCTACTAAAAGATTAGAAAGGCACCATAGTCATAATATTTTGTTCATTTATATGAATATAAATGAGTTTTTCTAGGAATACAGAAGTACCCCACAAGTACTGAAGAGTGTTAGGAGCACTAGGAAACTTCAAAAACATATTGGTTTTGTTATTTAAATGTATAGAGGCAATGTTTCTGACTAACAAAGGTGACTTCCTGCATTGTAATAGCACAGAAGCTTGTCTAATAAAATAACTGAAGTTGCAGGGATAAATTGTCTGTCTGGAGATATTTATCTGGGGTAGCTTCAGGATTCTCTTGACCAAGGAGATTTATCATGTAGGGGGAAGTATATTATGGTGTTTAGGCCTCAGCCCATGTGCAGCAGAATCAAAGTCTCCCAGTCTTGTAGGAGGGCTTCTGGAAAATCCAGTCTTACACCAAAGACTTTGTAGCATTCACACTCAGGATGAATATTCTGATTATCAGATGCCTTATGCTGTTGCAAGAGGAAAATGAACAACTTTATACAAAAGGAAGGAAACTTCTAAAACCTGCAAAACACAAACCGAAACAAAATCAGAGATGTGTAAGTCTACAGTAACACTGTAGAGTGATCCACACTGTGACTGTCCCTCTTTTGCCTGCCTGTATGGTGCAGAAATCTTACCAGTTTGCACCTCAAGATGTCTTTGGACTCCCTCTCTAGAGGTCCCCTTCGTCTTTGATGAAAGCATCACCCTTTATAACCAAATAGAATCGCTGTCTTTATCTGGTATTTTACTCCGTTAACCAGGTGCTATGAAGCATAGTCTCAAGAGGACTTGTGAGAAGTTTGATGAACTGTTTTTAAATGCCAAGGTGACAACAACTATCAAGTCAGTCTCAATTTATCTAAAATATCTGGATGACATCAAACTTCAGGCAGCATGTTATATACTACAGTCAAACATTAGATGTGTCCTTTGAAAGCTAGCTTTTCACAGCAGAAAGTATTGATGGCTGGCTGCTGAGGAATGCAGAAGAAGGGAAAGCTACACAAAGGCTGAAAAGGAAGGAGAGGTACCCTGCTCCATGGTATGCAAACCCACGTGTATCTGCCCATGATGCCAAATTTTCCTAATATAGGGGAAAAGCCCTATATATGTATATATACATATATAGACATTATATTATATATAATTATAGCCCCCTCCTTGAGCCAACTACGAAGAAGTACTTCAATCTGAGTCTCAGTACATTCCTGTTGCTGAATTCCATACGTACAAGACGGTTAGGATGGTACTTGAGGGCAGCAGCTCTAAGGAACACTATGGTTACCAGGAAAATAGATTATTGTTTTCAGGATCCTCTTATCTACCATAACATTAATGAAATCATCTAATAGAAAGATTTAATGCATTCCACAGCAAAAGGTCCCATCATAGCTGACATCTAGAAGTTGTTGAAGTTGGTCAATAGTTTGCATCTCTTATAATTTATCTCTGAGTATTACATTACACACTAAAAGATGCAGTCTATTAAATATTCCCAATGCTGATAAACCTAAAATAACTGCAGTAGTCTGTGGGGACTATGGGAGGAAAAAAAAGAATTGCACCTACATCTATGAATTTTAGAAACCAAAGTCTTTAAAGGCCTCCCTAATCCATTGATCAATGGGACCTTGGCATATTCTTTGCCAAATCCTGTTTATGGGAGGAAAAAATGCCCTCCAGGTATTTGCAGTGATATAGTTGCTTACTCTGGAGGCAGATAACATCCTTAAGATCATGGATCAGAGATCTCAAAAAGCTCAGGGCAGCTCTTTCCCCATGAGGTAAAGGTGCAAAGTTGTTAGCGTTGGATTGGATTTTCTCAAATTAACTAATCCCTGCCTTGCTCATGAAATGAAACTATTGCAGCAGTACTCTGACACCCAGTTTCCTTCAAAACGAGCAGCATTTGCTGCCTTTCTGCAAAGACTGTGTCTTGTCTTTTCTCAGCAAAACAATAGGTACTTTAGATAGCTAAAAGTTTGCAAATTTTAGAATGGGGCCATTACACACATTTCTTGTCACAGGAGCAGTTTAATATTAAACAGTGAACTTTTATACTTACTAAAAGTCCCTGTTCTAGATCAAGCTGCTAGGATCACCCCTGCTCTGACCTTGCAATGTGGGATGCCCTCTGTAATGACAAGGCTATAGATCTGCAAGGACTGGACTGCTGCAACAGATGGTTACAAGCTCTTCAGAAGGGACAGGCGAGGAAGGAGAGGTGGGTGGCTCTGTACATTGGGGAGAGTTTTGACTGGATAGAGCTCAAGGATAGTGAGGGTAATATTAAGTGTCCATGGGTAAGAATCAGGGAGAAGTCCAGCAAGGCAGACATCCTGATGGGAGTCTGTTATAGACCATCCAACCAGGATGAAGAGGCAGATGAAGCATTTTATAAACAGCTGGCTGAGGTTTCACTATCACTAGCCCTAGTTCTTTTGGGAGGTTGCAGAAGGTTCATGGAATGTGTGGAAGATAACTTCCTGGCACAGCCTGGTAAGTGAGCCTAACAAGGGGTGGTGCTCTGCTAAACCAGAGAAGATGGCTGGTGACAGATGTGGTGGTTGGAGGTGTCTTGGGCACAGTGACCACAAAATGATAGTTTTTAATTCTCAGTGAAGTAAGGAAGGGGGTCAACAAAACCTCTGCCTTGGTCTTCCAGAGGGTGAACTTCAGCCCGTTCAGGGCACTGGTTTGGAGATTTCCTAGTGAAACAGCTTTTAAAAACAAAGGGACACAGGAAGGTTGGACATACTTTAAGAAGGAAATTGTAGAGGTGCAGGAGTAACCCACCCCTATGTGCCAAAAGGCAAGTTCTCAGGGAAGACTGGCCTGCCTGAACAGCGAGCTTTTTCTGGAACTCAGGAAAAAAAAGAAGAGAGCTGGGGTTGTTTAGCCTGGAGAAAAGGAGACTGACATTTCCTTTTACAGTGCTAAGAACTCCATTTGTACTGAAATCTGAACTCTGACACTAAGGAAATGTAACTTCATGAAGTACCACACAAAAGCCTCTTCTGACTCCGTTAATAAATTAGAATGTGGGAAAAGCCTTATCTAATACACATTATGAACTGAAGCAACCAGCTATTAGTAAGTGTAATTTTAGAGATGTAATTTCCTAATTCTTAATAATAACCCCAGAGCTAGGAGACAGAAACCTTACATTAACTTATGATCAAATTTGTTGTGATACGAAATAGAAACACACATTAAAATCTGATGCTTCTTTTAGACTTCATGCTGCTGAGTGATAAAGCTTTAGGACAAGATTTTTATATCAGTACTCCAGGTCTATTTATGCCCCCTCCACTGTAATTTCAATGTGACTCACACTAATGTAATCCATGCAATGCTCTTGACTGCTATGATTCCTATAGGCCTGCAGGCAAATCAATGAAAATACGGGCACGTGATTATGTGAGATATTTCTAAACTGTGACAGTATTAAGGCAACTAAAGCTGAAAACATGCACCCTAAAGGAAAGGTTGCCTGAATAATGACACTATTCCTCTGAGCATAGTCCTTGCCAAGTTATTCCCATGCTCCTCTTTATAAAAAGCACTCTACATCAAAAGCTCATAGAATGCAAAGTAATAACAGGACAGAGTTGTTACTTGTAGCTCTGTGTCTTTTTATAACTTTTATCCTTTTATTTTCCGTGGGAGAGGAATTTTATGAACAAGATACCTAATAAGATTGATAACTACAATGGAAATTCTGGATGCTGCAAGAAATCATGTTAGCTGTTCGGTAGATGCTGTTGCTTCCTCAAATTAAATTAACCTCTGTACCTCAGCAGGTTGTTAGGAGGTCATCAGAGATGTCTTTCTAGAAAAACAGCAAAACTAAATCTTGATAATCTCAGGTATTTTTCACAGCATATTTTTCACAGCAGTAAGAATAAAATGGTTCAAGTAGTTCTGTTCTACCTTTCTTAAGTTTATCGTTCTCCTCCTGACCTCAGCCACTGTCAGCACTACTGCAGACTGTGATACATTTGCCACATCCTTCAAAAGGAAATTGCACTTCAGTAGAGCCTGCAATGGTGTCTGCATAAAGCACTGCAGTCCTCACAGAGAGTAAAACAATATAAATGCAATGCTGGTGATAAATGTAAAACTGTGTAATTAAGTGCAAGTCACTGTGATTAACAGGACTACAAATACGAGTCCTAATGGTTTCTCTTCCCATAACTAACTAAACTGTTTCTAAATTTGTTTTGAATTTAGGATGACATTATTTAAAGCAAGCTTTTCAGATTCAAAGTACTATGCTGATATAGAATTTCTCATTTTTGCCTTCAGCTGCTTATACTTTTGTTTCAGAATAAATACGCATCTGTGAATGCCTGAAGATCTCTCTCTGTGTCACAGTGGCAGACTTCTGGGGAAATGACTGTACATGGATACAACACTGGTCTAAATATAAACATTTTGGGGTCATGTTTGGGTAAGAAAAAAATAGACCGTTTTACCACAGTGATACTGTGGTAATACTCCATATGAATATAGACAAGGAATATTTTTCCTTACCAGCTATGAAAGCACCATTTAAAAGTGTATGAAATCTATTAAAAATCACAGACCAGAGCAAGAATTTCTCAACCCCTGGACAAAAAAGGGGAAGAATCCAGCTTGAGTGTTTAGAAATCATATAAATAGACAGACATGTAGCGTTTGAAGCAGCATCTTTATAAAAACCAGTTATCCTTAACAGGAGTCAAGCTTGATCAACCAAAAAGCTTTATTTTTTTTTCTTACAATGACCTTCCTACATCCACCAGGCTCTCCACAGATACAAAACACTGACAGTTTCACTGAAAGGTTACGTTGCCGCTGCAGACAGCACTGGGCACTACTCCGGGCTTCTCATTCACATGGTGTAAGTCAGAGGCAGCTTTGCTGCGCAGAAATCGCTGTGGGACTCAGTGCCTTACATAACTGCATCAAATGACCTTCCCATTGCTATCTGCTCCCCCTAACCCTGATGAGCAGGACCCCTCATCACATCACCCACAGTCAAGTATTAATAGCCCAAATCCATAGAAAGAATCAGTGGAATGCAGAGCAGAAATAAAGGAGAGATCCCAAGAATTGCTGCCTTCCCCCTGCACCCTATCCCTCCCTCCCCCGTTTTCCCCTTCTTTTGTGCTTTGGGTCTTTTTTTTTCTTTTTTTCTTTTTTCTTTTTTTTTTTTTTTTTGGAAAGAAGTGTGGAGATAAGAACAATTTACTGTAGAATTTGGGTTCCAAAATCAAGCACTCTACATCCAGAGCACCTAGACTAAATTACTTGTCTCAGATTCAGCCTAAGCCCAGGCCCCAGATGGGCACTTTCTTGAGAGAAATGGCTCTTGTGCTATCCTACATCCTGTAGGACAGCTCTTGTGCTGTTCAGGTGCAGCTGGGAAGTGCTGAGCATATTCTAGGATATGATAACCCCTAGGAAATCTGCTAGTCTCTGGTCAGAGCAGATTTTTCCATCAATCCCACACCTCCCCTTCCTAGTATGCAGTGCATGCTCAACACTATTATGTTTTGGAGTTCTTGTCAATATATACCCTTTCAGAAGGAAAAAAGTAGTTATTATTTTTTTTCATGGTAGTGAGTCTGTCCATTCTAACAAAGAACAAAAACAAACAAACAGAAACAGAACCCCCAAACCAAACCAACCAACCAACCAAAAATACCCCCAAAAACAAAAAGGAAAAAAAACTCTGAGGAATACTGTTTAAACTTAAAAGAAAACAAAACCCCCCAGCAAATGCATTTTTAGCACAGAGGACACCCTGCAAAACATCACCTTCACATCAGGACAACTTGGAAAGCCATCACTATTACATTAAGGGATATCATAAGGAATCAATCAAGTAATCAAAGAGATTAGGAATATGAATGCAACTCTGCCAACATGGTAATTTGGAGAAGGATTTGAAGCAGTGGCAGGAGAATTTACCCTGTTATCTCATACAGGATAGAAAGTCCAGGAAGGAGTGGAGAGATTACTGCTCAAGTTAAAGAATGAAATATGTTTTCCACAACATGTCATAAAATGTTGAGCTTTAACTTTCCATCACTTTACCCTATTTAATTTCTGCCCAAACAACTATGCAATCACTGCCAGATAATTTCAGTGCAATTACTTCTCCTGTGAACAGATTTTACATTATAAAAGGATGCCAATAGAGTGAAGACACCAACAGAATAAGATGAGGACTGAAACATAATGAGACATTTACATGGCCACAGTTCAGTGACCTAAAGTTGAGTTGCATTAATAAATATTTAGACATTAAACTACAAGGTATCTTAATGTTTAGCTTTCAACAGAAAAACCTCACCTTCAGATAAACTGGAACCCTTTACCCTGTCCAAAAGGTATAACATGTTTTGCCAGTTTTCTATGTCACAAGGTAAATTAATACTCAAAAGGATTTTTCTATCAGTTTCAGTCCAGAACATAATTCAGTAAGACTTACTGTAGATAACCAGCCATGAAGAAAATGAATAGTCTGTCAACAGAGATTTTTAACAAGGTTTAATATGAAATAACAGAGCCGTTCTAAACACTCCCTTCAAGAGACTTATTATTTGAAGAATTTTCTTCCCTCTTCACCATATCATTCCAAATCACAAATCTGGAAACTCATACACAGCTTTCAAATAGTTAAAGAACCTTAGCAATAGCTGTGATATGAAAGGTAATGAACATTCAACTCTTCAGGGTTCATTTTTTCACTTGCCTAACTTAAAGGCAATAGATATTCCTTAAGAGAGTCAGGAGGTGTCCATGTCAGGAGAATACATTGTATCCTATACATAGCAAGGGACAGGGCAGGAAAAATTCTAGTTTGCCCCTTGTTCCCCAACAGCACTGTCATTTCTTCCAAGCTTGCAGGACCTAGATCTCCTTTTGTAGCCAGAGTTCCTCCTTTCTCTTTTTGCAAAGTACTATAGTGTACCATAGATCAGATATAAATATGCTGTTACCTATCAAGCAAATTACAGTCCAAAAAAAAACCCCTCAAGCTCAAGGATAGAACAACTTTCATTAAGTGAGAGAGACATGATGGATATGGTACTCTTCTGAAGTAACAACTCATACCAGTTTATACTGTGTGTTTTAATCCTTTTCTGTGGGATCCAGAGAGCTTGATCTCTATGGGACACAGAGAGGTCATTACAGTGACATCTACAAATTTTAACTGTAATTTGAGGTGAGAGCTGAGTAATTCAGGGATGACATTCTTTTGAGAACAACAAATCTGTTCAGCCAACTGGTATCATATAGTTCAGTAATCTACACAAGAAACTGAGCAAGAGTCTGTAATTAAGGATAATCAGAATTCCCCTATTCAATGCTGGATATTATTATTTTGTTTCCTATCTATAAGGTTTGCACTTTTAAAGTCCACTTTTGTTTAAATATACCTTTTAGTCAGTAAATGCAGCTTCCATGTGATTAAAACCCATTATAATAAAGAATTTCCTTACTTAGGAGAACGATTTCCAATGCCTTTCAAGAAACGTGTCTAATGTTGGCCTTTAAAATGCAATTATTATACCTCATTTTGTTAGAATTGCTGTGCCAATAGGGAACTGCATTTTATTTCACATTAAAACTCCCCTTAGACTTTGAAAGATAAATTCTGGTTGAAAAGTCTATTTTATCATCAATGAGTATGACAGCAAGAACTTAATTCCTATAGTTTGGGTTGTGTATATCAAGATATTAGACCAGGAAAGTTTTTGTGCTTTTGTTTTGTTGTTTGGTTTTGCCTTTTTAAAAAATGTAAATTGAGACAGTTTACCCTGAGAAGTATGATGAAAGACTTTGCCATTTCTAAAATTTATTTCTTGTCCATCATGAGCTTTTTACATGTAGAGGGAAAAAACAGATACAGGAGAATGTTACTGGAAAACTGAAAACACATGTGGGCATACAGTGAAACCTCTATTATGTATTCTCAACATTTATGGGGTACTTTACAGGACTGTTCTTGCAGTTTAGAAGGGTCTTCTGATACATCTCTACTGGTTGAGCTGGTATCAGAACACTGTATCTTAATTTGCTTTATCTTTTCCTTAGAGATCAGATGATAATATAGTCTCTAATAGGAAGATTTGGCACTTTTCTAAGTCACATGTACTCTTGAAAAAGAAATTTTGTTGGACTGAAGCATCTGCTCAGTTGTTTTTCCTTCTTGAAAAAGAAGAGAGCTTTTTATAAATAAACATTTTCCACAACCATGCTCACCCAGGGTTTGCTGCTGTGGTTCAGCTCCTCTGCACTGAGCTGTTCTGCTGACTCACCGTGTCCCTGGGCAAGGTGAGTCCCCTCACCGCTGGCTCAGGAAAAAGCTGAGTATGGAAATGGAAATACACTCACTGTCACTGCTTAAGGAATTTGTGGGAAGGAGGATGCTGCCAGGAAGAAAACTTATGAGCAGCCAAGCATAGCTGGAAGCCCTCACTGAAGGTTACCTGCATCTTAGTTGTATTTAATAAAGCATAGGGGAATACAAATGTAGACATTTATCGAGAGCCTCCATGCACATAGGTGTACCAGCGGCTCACAGGGCAAAATATTGACACTGATTTTTGTCAAGAACATAAGAGCATTTTCTTCCTGATAAAAGGTACTGGCTGTACTACTAGCCATATGTAGCATTCAATTTATACTCATCTTTAAACTGAGCCCTTGGTTTTCTTATAAAATAAATCCCCCAAAACCTGATTTCTGCCATTGGAAAGACCAGATTGCTGCAGAAAATTACAATCAAAAAATATATAGGTTTTTTTTATTGCTTATAATTTGATATTTCAATTATACTGCTGTCAAATTGTCTAAAGTTGTTGTTTGACTTAGAGGACTGGAAGCTGCTCCAGCAAAGGAAGGAGGCAGATATAACAACTAAATGAATACCAGATGGCTGATCAAAAAGCATAAGTGTAAGGGTGCACAGAGACACCAGACTTGGGTGGGTTTGTGTAACTTTGCTAGAGCAGAAGCTCCATCCTGAGTAATGAAATCCCTCTCCAGCTCTGGTGGGCATGCTACATGGCTATACAGCTCTCAGAAACATAGTTTTGGTGTCACTGCACTGAGTTTATTTTACTAGACAGGCACACTTGGTTATAAATTCAGTTAAATGCTAGCAATACAAGTACTTATAGAAAGGACTGGCAACTATAAAAATAAAGGCAACTGTAACCAGATACAAAAAATCATTGGGAAATTAGTATTTTCTGCTAAAATAGGCTTTAAGGAAATTATGATGACTGGCATTTTAGCAAAGTAACCTTTGCTAACTCAGAAAATTATATTTCAAGGAGCCCTTAACAGTACAGCACACTAATTGTTCCTGTGAATCATGGCTTTATTTGTTAGGAGTCTTATCGACAACAAATCGGTAGTATACAAAGTTACATCAGCATTTTCTGTCATCTTATAAATACTCCTATGCAAGAGTGAAGTACTGCGTCAAGCCCCTTGTTGCTGCCTGTTCTGAGCTTCCCCTCCCCCTCCCAAAGACACATGCTCCTGCCCATGTGCTCCGAGCTCCTTTGTTCCAAGCGGGGTCAAAACCAAATGTAACTCAGACTCTTCAGCAGTGTGTGACTGGCCGGTCACCCCGGGTCCGCCCCCAGGCCTCCCCTTTTCCCTTCTCCTAATAAAAGATGGTCGAGGGGAGGCTCCGCCCTCTCTCTCAGCTCAGCTACTTTCCTGTGAACATCTCTGGTTGTGTGTCTCATTTGAAAGCTTCCAACTGCAGGGAATTGAGCGAGCGGGGAGCTATATTTCTCCCTCTTTGCTTCTGCTGATGGTATTTGCTTTGCAGCTGATACAGGTACTGATTTTAGAGCTATTAAAGTGCTAGATCGCCCGTGCTACCTCTCAAGGCTGCTCGAGGCTTTCTAAGGCATTGAGATACAAGCGCTAGCCGGTATAAAGCTGAAAAGATACCTTCCACATTTGGCGCCCAATGTGGGGCTCGAACTCACGACCCTGAGATTAAGAGTCTCATGCTCTACAGACTGCCCCTAAAGTATATCATGTGAGAAAAAAGTGAAATTAGTCAGCATTTCTCAGAGAAAGCAGCTGTCACTCTCCCAAATTAAACATGCATACAGGCATTAATCAGTGATGGGCAAGGTATGTATAGTTCTGTTCTCTGCCCCTTTTCCTCCACCTACAGCTCCACTAACAGTTTCCCTTGAAATATTCCCTTTAGGTTTTCACTTTTATTCTTTGTTTTACCCTTTTATTCTCTAGCAGCATTTCCAAGATTTCTGTTTTCATGCTCCATCCTTAGTCCAACTCTTCTTCCTTTCTCTCCAAAGAAGTTGTTTTCTCAGCTTGTTTTCCATTCACCAACTTATGATCACCTCTTCTTTTAGGATAAGTGCTCTTGACCTCCAGCTAAAAATCTCTACCTTGGTACTACCTCTTAGATCCATTGCTTCAATTAAACAAAAGCTCCTCTCATGACCAGAGACATAACTTTTTAGCTCTTAATTACAAATCCAGCTTGATAAACTTCTCTTTCCAGTTTAAATACAATCTATTTTTTCCCACTCATAATTTATTCAAACTACTTTATAAATAATTTTTTAAAAGCTGCATGACCAGTTAAACTATTTATTATTTTTTCATTGATTGAAAAAAAAATATAGTCTGCTCATAGGCAAGTGAGGGACCAAGGAATACAATAGAGAAATTGCAATCTATTCTAAACCACAAAAGATTAAGAAAATCAGATTAAATTCAGAAAAATACATTATTTCCACATGAATAATTCCTTCCACTGTAACTAGACATGTGCTCACACTTTTGTATCATCTCCTGCTACATGGAGACCCTCCTGTGCAATCACAGCAGCCCCAGCCAGACTTTCATGACTGGGAATCACTCCCATATTGATGCAAGAGTTAAACAGTTTCATATTAGTAAGGCCTCTCTTGGGAATACTTCGCAGGAGGCTCGTATCTTTTCAGGAATAGCCTGCTGCTGTTTGGTCTGGTTAACTTTAAGGAGCAAATCTTGCTTTAGTGCTTTTCTTTCTGTGCATCTCTCACCACATGGTTGAACAACAAAGAGGGTTTTGGGAAGGACAATGAAGACAACTCTAAAAGAAAATGCTTCAGCATCAATCCATCCCCAGTAACAATCAATACATGACATTCTTAATAGAATCAAATAATAACTGCCTGATCTGGGAATTGCATTATAAACTGCAGTGAAAACTTCTATCAAAGAATTGTTTTGCATTATTTTTTATTTCCTGCACCATTCCTTCCCCCCCCCCCCCCCCCCCCCCCCCCCGCCGAAGTAGAGGCTATAAACACACAAATCAGGGCTTCAGGCTCTTTATCTGAATTTAGCAGACCTCAGAATGACCAAGGCTGGCTTTTCATAATGCTTTCAAATCCTTGATAGCAACATACAGCTTCTATTCTTCATTAACAAGTTATGAAGCACTAATTGCTAATTAAACACATGAAATGTTTATTAGCAGTGAATAAATCACTCAGGAGGAGTTTGGAAAAAGTAACTCATTACAAATTTTAAAAAATGTTCCATTTAACTTATCTCAGTTGTCCTGGCTTATCTCAGCATTTTACTATCTCACTGCCAAATAGCCTAAGTTGCTTCTCAAAAAGCATATATTCGTTTAAATATAACCTCAAACTCAAGTAAACACAGAGGAATATCTAAACCTATTTAAAACGGGATTAAAAAATACTGCTGTTGTTGGTAATGTGAATAATTTGTCTAAACATTAGCCTCTCACAAACTATAGTTTTATAAATATTTTTCATGTAATTACACCTAGGGTGCAAGTGATCAGTCTTTTCTGAGAGATACAGGTATGTCTTCTTGGCAAGTTTTCTTCCTTCATGTAAGCTAAAATTTAACAAAAAACCAACAGGAACACAGCATGGGGAGAGGAGTGTCTCACAGGGCGATGCACATCTGTCGTAGGTAACCCCAAATTTTGTTGTATTCCATATCTATCTGTGCCCAAAAATTGTTACTGCCTCTTTAATACCCTGCTGCTGGAAAACAGAAAGGGGGCAGGGGGAGGGGGGGCGGCGTCCCAGGCTCTCTAAAATTGGAGGCACCCAGGCAGAATCTCTTGGGTTGCCTCTGGTTTCTTCTTGCCTCTGCTTGCAACAGTAGCACCGCGAGCAGAAGCTGCATGGCAGTCAAAACCACCAGTTTCAGAGCGCATTTTCCAACACCTGTCTGCAGCCACCCCGAGGAGCGCAGCAGCCCCTTCCGCACACGGTCACCGCGGCCGCCAGCAGCGCCTGGCCGAGGCGAAGGGGCACGGAGCCTGGAGCACCCTGGCTGGCTGCTTCTCTCTGCTGCCGGCAGGAATGCCAAGTTCCTCCACGAGTTCTAGCCCCCTACTGAGCATCACCCACTGGAGAGTGCCAGTCGCATTGGTGGCAGTGCCTCTGCTCATGGTCACCTGCAAAGGTTGCAATCTTGGAAGGGAGGGATAGATATTCCACCATTTTAAGTTTCTTTTCGTTCCCGTGGTGTTAGGGAGATTTAAATTTAGCAATTTTGTATCTAGCTATTATTTACTGTTATTTTTTTGCCTGCTGCTGTTTCTGCTGCTTAAACTGTTATTTTTTTCACTTATATCTAGTGCTATTTTGTTTCCCCTTATTGGTGGAAAGGGGTTTCTAACAAAGGCAGAGAACTCATTGTAGAGTGTTCCCCTTGGATTGTCTTAAACCAAGACAACATCAGAATCCAAAGTTTTGAGGCAGCATGGAAGAAAGAGTAGGGACTACAGACAGACTTGTGACTCAAATTTATATACTTTCAGATAATAGTTTCCTTTCCAGGAATTTATGGAGGATGTGAGCCAATATTATAAAAATGTAAGCCTTTTCTCATCAGTGATGGATTGTACTAAGCAGAATATGTGGGCAGCTGTGTAACTCCACTCAGATACTTCAGTCATTAATTTTAAGAATTGCTCAAAAATATGAATTTCAGTTTGAATTTTCTTCTGTCCCTATCAGTGTGTTTCCCCTGTTTACAGAAAGGGTGCATTTACCCTTGGTGATGAGAAGCAGTATGGAAGTACTTTAGCAAACCTAGAGAACCACAAGCATGGGGACTCATTGCCATAGCACAGCGGGTTCCCAGACACTTGCAAAAAGAGCTGGATACCACCGTGCAATGCTGCAGAGCACAGAACAGATATCCCCAAATGGCCTAGTTCACATGCTCTTCCAGTGCAGATGCTTCCTCCAAAGAAACCTGGAGATAAAATCACTGCATTATCTCAAAACTCACTGAACAATGTTTTAAAGGCCTTAGGAAATCCAAACAAACTGAAATGCAATCCCAAGCAGGTATTACAAACACATTCCTGAAATAGGAGGCTTGGACTATAGTGTTTGGTAGACACATACCAGCAAGGACCACTTCGGACCACCTGTTCTGGAAACCAGTACATGTGAGGATATTGAAGAAAGACTGCCATGGAATCATCTGAATACAATTTTAAAAATTGTATTTCCAGCCATACGCCTACTAGAAATGCTTTGACACATACAGAACCCTGGATGTTTTTAAGCTTCTGGAAAAGAACTGATGGCAAGGTGCCAGATAATTCAACTCTGTGATGCCAGGTGGAAAGAACACACAAAATAAGGAGACAGACTGCAGAAGGTGCTACTTTCCTCTTCTGTTTAAAGACTAAAGCCACCAGCTTTAGTCTTTGTGTTTTACACCTCTGATTTCAGGCACAGGAGAACCACAGTGCTCCAGACAGAGCCATACAGTTCAGTCAGCATTCACTGGAGGCTCAGTCCTGATTAAAGAGTGTGTATCTGTACATTAAATGCATCCCACCAATGAATTGTTATTCCTTCTTATTTTCTATTGGAGTCTGAATATTTGTGGTTAAAAATAGAAAGAAAACCCACGTGAATCAAATCAGTAAAGACCTGGGCATTTGAAGAGAGGCATATGAAATTCTTCAAACTAGTGGAAAATGAAATAACAAACACCCTTATAGAGTTGTTTCAGGATTACAAGATACATGATTTTACTCATATGAACTCTTTCAATTTGACTCAATTTGACTCAATTTGATGTTTACAAGAAGGGGGAGAAAGTGGTAAGTTACTGTAAACTACAGTGAAAATTAACACTTTCAATTATATTTCACCTCAGAAAATATATATACAGTAACATAAGACTCACAGTGTTTCTATACAAACCACGGCTCAATGCATACTTGTTCCAGTTATGTTTACTATTTACACCTGATATCTGTCATGGCACTTTTATTCAACTTCTTTTCCCATTCAGGAGGAGGTCAACAGGATTACAGGAATGCTAGGAAAATATCTTATGAGTAGCAGGGAGCTATGAAATAAACCTCATTTGTAAGGGGCCTGACTTAGCAAGACCATACTGGGGTCAGCGAGGAAGCACACCTAGTCCTTAAGTAAGCTGGTACTGGGAAAATATGTTAGTTTAATTTCTGGAGCATGTTTTCTATTTAAGATCACAGCCATTTAGCAGCTTTCAATGTGGGGTTATCAGCTGGATAGGCTGGCCCCCCATAACCACACCATACCACTGTGCTTTAGTGAAGCAGCATAGATACATCAGAGCAATGTGAGACTCATTACGGGTGTGTAATCCATCACACACATTCCTTCAGCTTATTCCATAGTCTTTATTCTATGGTCTTTACAACAAAGGGAATACTTATTCAATAAATATCTCACTCCTCTGGCTGTCTCTATAGATAATGCATTTAGGTTCATCCTGTTCCTGATGCCCACACACTTCTCTCTGGGAATTACACATTATTAAAATATGTTCCCTGGATTCAGACATCACAATCAAAGCTTGAGAGCAAAGCTGTGAGCAATCAACACACAAAATCATTCCATCCTTGGCAGAAGACAAGTGTTCAATTCAATCAGTAATTCATGCTCAAAATAAATAGAGTCCTATCCTAGGAGGAGCTCACAGATACACCACCAAGCCTGGCACCTTCTGCGGCCTCCAAGGTCTGTCAGAGCAGGGCAAGCTGATACCAGGCTTGAAGAAGTCCTTTTCTCCCCATAATTCATCTGAAAGCTAGAATCTCACCTGCAGTTCAGACACCGCAAACAAACAGCCATTAGAAGTGCCACACTGTTCTGTGAAAAGGAAACCAAGTGTATGCCCCCTGCAAACTACTCAGCCTGGTTGTAACTGAACTTTGTCACTTCTAGCAAATGACATCTTAAGGTCGGAAGTTTCCATCTGGATCCTCCCAGTTCCCCCCTGAAGAGGTCCCAAAAGTTAAATCTTGACATCATTATTATGCTATGTCACAACAGATCAAGTTGTGTTACATGTTCTCTAGCTTTGTATGTGACAAGTAGAGATATTAATATTGCCCAACTGAACAAAATTTAGGGAGAAATAAGTGTTATTACAGTCTGTCTCTAAATGACGAAAGTATCATAAATGACAGGGTATTTTACACTATTGTTTTATCCCTCTCCTCTCTACAGCACCAAGGGAAGATACAGCCTCCATGTGGATGCTCAAAAATCCAGTCTAGCAGGAAAGAGCATTGTGTCCAAGGAAGAAAAGATTCTAGCGAAAGTCAGAGAACCTAAAACTATTAAAAAATGCTTCCCTTCAGGCATTAACAATTCCAATGGCTCATATTTTGCCTGAAACTAACAAAAATTTAATTTTGTTCATAAACAAATTCACGTCAGCATTCAGATCCAAGATTGTGCAAGATAAATATTTATAAGCTGGCTTTTACAACTTGCCATATTCTAAAACAGACCTTCATTAGCAAACCATGACAGTGGTTTAGAGAATGAAAAATCTGAAGTTTAAGAAGATACAGAACCTCCCCTTTTATTATTATGGGATTTTCTTTATTTTTTATATTAAATCCATCAAAGCCAAGCCACAGCTTATGAACCCAAATTTTAACTTTGTGTGATGAATAAATTTTTCATATGGAGTTCCCATGGGTTGAATGGACATCGAACTCTCTTCTGACATACCAATTAGCTTGTAAAAAGTGTACAAGGTGCCAAGCTTTGGGGAGCTAGGTCTGTCATTTCTATTCTGGTTTAAAAATTGCTTCTATAAGAAAACCAGAAAACTTCTGACAAAGCACCATAACCAGAAATACTATTTATTAAATGAAAATAGTCTGAAACTCAAACAGGAGACACAAACTTTACAGTGCTCCTAAGGGAGTAAAGAGCACGTGCAATTGTGCCTCTTAGACAGCAAAGAAAACTCCCTTACCAATATCCCCATTGTGAATTTTACTTCAATTAATAGAGTAATTCCTTTTTCAGTCAAGGTCTTTTCTACAAGTGGACTCACTGGAGTACTCGGTGGTGCAAATGAAGGTTTTCTTGCAGGCTGAACTTTGGCATAATCCATCACACCACCGACCAATCAATTGGAACAAGAGACACAAGCCCATTGGAAAGGAAGCTTCAGTATTTCTGGTGATCATGAGACCCCACAGGTCCAATAACTTCACCAACAAAATGTTAAGTTTTCACATGCATTAAAAGCTATGATGCATCTTTGATCCTACCTACATGAGGATGCATTTCTTCAGGCTTTGCTATCACCATGTCACACACTATTAAGCAATAATTAATACATAATTTGATTTTCCTCCCCTGGCTATATGTAAGCATAAATTAAAATATGTATATATATATGTGTGTGTATGTTTATGTATATATGTGTATATAAACATCTGAGGTGTGTGCAGAACTGGGGAGCCACTGGTGCAAGGCTACCGTCTGTGGAATTACGATAGAACACACTTCTGTGCCTGAACTAAATTGTTTGTTTTGTCCTACTGATATAATTTTGCGCTTTCCCCTGCTTTGTCAAAATTGTATTTTCAGGTAATTTTTCCCTTACCAGGGAAAACTACCTATGTTTTAATGAAATTTTCACACATTGTATCTGGCAATGCATATCTCACTTTTGTTTCACGTCATCTAGGTGGCTCAGAGTTCGCAGGTATGCTGCTTTGAAGAAAATAAAATAGTAGGCTGCCAGAGCACATTTATCCGACCTATGACTTGGCCTCACAACATCTTTTCCAACAGAGAACAATGCTGATATTTCAAGAAAAATACCTAAATAAGTAAAATTTATTCTCCTAAATAAAACATGCAATCACAGATAATTCAAAGATTTTGACCCACTTCCCAAATCTTATCCTGAACTGAGGCAGAGTCCAGTGATATCTGCCATCCCTCATGTATGTCCCCTAGCCTGATTTTCTTGCCATTGGCAAATATGAAGTATCAGATTTTTGCTGCTAATACACTTTTTATACTTTATATTATATAGTGGGTTACAGCATTTAGACAGACCCACTTTGGAAGAGGTTCTGATCTACCTTCCTATACAGGAGCTTGATCCATCTTGACAGACTGTAAGAAAGGTTTCGTCCTCTAAATTAAACAGTATAAAGCTGTGAAAAGATCTATGTTTAAATTACCCTTATTCCTCTCTGAGTTTTCCCTTCAGTTAAAGATTAATTTGTATCTCAAAATCATATGGAGTAATACACCTCAAGACATCATTTTTTTCCATATTTCTGCACTGAAACAGGATATACATACTCATAGCAACTCTGACATGTTGGCCAGGCCTGTTCTATAAAACACAAGCAAATAAAACCCAATCTAAATATTTCGTGACTCAATAGCCCATTTCAGTGCTTTGTTATCATTAAAGGCAACATTCTTCCTAATAAGCAGCCCAAATCTTTCTTCGCATTAAGCTGTTTACACCTTGTCCTACAGCCAGATGAAGACAGTTGATCACCACCATCTTTAAAAGCAAACAAAAGCAAGTAGTTTCACACTTGAGACTTATCATATCTGCACTTGGTAAAAAGAAAGGAGAGCTACCTATATTTTGAGGTAGGCCTTTGTTGAGCTTCTACTGCTTACCTAACAATATATCTCATTTGAAAAACCAGCAGCTTTTCTCCAAAACTTTCTGACTTGTAAGGGGAAAATAATATTTTTGTTAGTTTTGAAAATAGATGTTATTCTGGACTTACGTCAATTAGGCTGCTGAAGTATTTTGTTTAATGCATAGAAGTTAAATAGAAAATTAACTTCCAGTAGAAATGTTTAATTAAAGTTAGAAAAATTAAATACCTGACTTCATGCTGGAGACTCAGACTTTTAAATAAGGGGCTCACAGAACAGTGAGAAGTAAAATTAGTTTGTTGATTTTGCTGTGAATTAATAGTATAATGAAAATAAATTCAGGTCAGGATGAAATTAATTGAAAAAATATTCTCCATGCTTTATGCATTAAGGGGAACTTTTCAGTTGAAAACACCGTATGTTCTCAACTTAGAAAATACTTTCAATGGGAAAATTTCTTCCACCCATAATAATCTTGTGTTCCTCACAATTTGTACCATAGGAACTACTTGTAGAATATTCAAATTACTTTGTCACTGTGCTGTGATTTGAAAATGCAATTAAAAATAAAAAATTTTTGCATATCTCAAAAGATGACCTACAGAACACTACAAAAATAGGGCTTGGAGGTGGGGGTGGGGGTGGGGGGAAGAAACAGCAAAGATGAAGGTCTTCTTAAAGTTGGTGAGATCTAAAGATCCTGACATCTCTGCACTGTAAGGGCAAAATTGCTGACACTAGCTTTTTATCACGTGAGCTGTGCAAGGTTAACAATTTTCTGTTGCCTCTTTTGTTCTGTCCGCAGAGAAAAACATTGACCCCTAATGAAAAATGCATGCAAGCATACAATATCAAAGGTATTTTTTGATTGTCACTGCAATCAACCTGACCTTTTCATATGAAACTTCAGAGGAGGATTGATGGCATTACTCAAGAGAGGACATTAAAAAGTTTCAAACATTGCTTTTTGAGCCGCCCTAGCCTTAAGGGTCCTTAAGGGTCTTGTGCCCACTCTTTCCCATCCCCATATACCTTGAGGGTGGAGAAAAAATAGAAGATAAAATGACATGCCCA
This sequence comes from Corvus cornix cornix, assembly GCF_000738735.6. Lineage (NCBI taxonomy): Eukaryota > Metazoa > Chordata > Aves > Passeriformes > Corvidae > Corvus > Corvus cornix. The sequence continues at coordinate 24,715,314 of NC_046333.1, forward strand.
AGAAAAACCAGTTAAATGCAATTTACTCTTTTATGCTTTGATTAAAGGGACAAAAATATATAATGCGCGCTCTTAATATTTCAAAATACCCAACAGTTTTAACAAATCTTTGGAACAGTTTCAGAGAATGTATAGACATTGCATTTGCTAACATCCTGAAGGTGAAAGGATACCACAGACTACTTAAATGCAGATCTCCAGATGTCTATGCTGCAGCAGAAGAGAGCTTTACCAGCGGATTTACAGTTGGTCTCCATTTTGGCATTCAATATGTTAACTACATATTAAATACCAAAAAGAACAGAAATTCCAAAGTACATGCTGCTTGCAAAGTCAGTTAGTAAAAAATCATTAGGTAAAGAACATATGGGGGTCTATCATGTGCTTCAGAGTATCTGTTTGGTCAGAAAAATAAAGTAAACCAAAATAAAATAAAAAGTAAAATAGAATTTGTTTTGTAAAACAAAATACACTGCAAAAGCATGAATATATTAAAAATATAAACATACACATAGTTAAAAATCTATCAAGTTTTATTAAACATGAAGTCATACTATCTGTCAAAAGGGAATGGTGGAGGGTGAAGTACAAGCCTTCTAATGCCCTTGGCATGTGTTTGCTCTGGCATCAAGATCCTCAAACACATGTTGTCAGCCACGAAGTCCAGCCAAACTCCTCGGTTTGCACTTAGCTTTAAACTTACCTGATGTGAGCATAGATTGTTCTGGGTTTTTTAGTATTTTGATGTATTATTTTTAAGTTGAAGCAAAGCACATCTTACTAAGGCTATGCTTGGGACCCATATAAGAAACCAGAGAAATATGAATTTTTGCTGCCTCAGATTCATCCTTGTTCATGGACTGAAGCCCTTCCTGTGATTGGCCCTTTGCAGAGAAGACTTCTTTGTAAGACACTGCAGGTATATCAATAGCAGCTAGAGTCCTCTGTATGACAATTTCAGGTAACACTCCCTCCTTAGACGGCTGAAGTAACATACAATCCACTGCCATATTGTAAAATATAATCAGTCGTGTATCAAGTACCATGGCAACTGCATTGAATATTGTAAATGCCTTGTCAACATAGAAGCCAATGAAGAGATGCCCAGAGCTCACATTGGTAGGATGAAAATAATGCAAGTAGTGGTAGTCACATGTCAAAGATGGATAAAAATGTTTCCAAAGACTTAACTGAGATTTGACTTTGTGAATTACCCTGAAACAATTAAAATTTTTGTTTGGATGCCTACTTTTTGCATTTCTCTTTTTTTTCACCTGATGCTTTTGGAATCAGGAACAGTGCTTGCCCCAGATGACTGAACATCTTTATCTATCTCTCAAGGCAGCATAATTCTTAGAAAGGGGGTAAGCAGGTCATATGTCTAATGATACATGCTGTATTTACCTGTGTGATGCTTAAATAAATTTTCAACAAGGCTCCACATGTCTGTGGGACTCTCCCAGGGCATAGAAGCTGCTGAAGCAAGAACATTGCACTTAATGTAGGTAGAGTCACCAGCAGTCAGCCAGGTTTTCACCCGTACAAGATAACCAGCATAAAGCCAGTGAAGCCAGCAGGTTGACATGAGCTTACAGCACTTGAGAATATATCCCTGTATTTCCACTTCTGGTTGCACCACATTACCTTCAAATTACTGATTTTGATATATAAAATACACAGGAAAAGTTTCCATAGCAGAAACCTAGCATCACAGCAGGTAAGGCAAAGATGTAAAGAAACAGTCTTAATCTTTCTGGGTCCAGGGTTCCCAGGCAGGAAGGTATGTGCTCCATAGTTGAATACATCAATACAGCTTACACTTATCAGTCAGCCATACAGTACACATAGAAAAAAGTGTAACCTAAAATTACTCCTGCACAGCAAATGCTTCCAGGAAATTTCAAATAAAATGTAAAATATCTCCAGTTCTCCATATAAAGTATGTCTGTGTGGAAAAAGAAGTGTATCTAGGGAGAGCCTTTTCTCCCTGCCATGGGAAACAATAACATTCCACCTGGTGTATCATATGTGCAAGGATGTTACCTCTTGTTATTGGACTCTCCAGAAACATTATGAGACCATGGACGTCACAAGAATTGATACGTGCTGCAAATACTTTGAAGTAATTCCTAAGTTTTCTTAGTCAGTGTTCAAAGCAGGGTTCCAGTATTTACTGACCCATCCCATATGGTCCCTCCACTAATTTGGCCCGCAGGCTAATAAGGGGGTCTGAATCCTGACCTTCTCCACAGAGGCATTGCTATTGCCTTGCTTCTCAACAGAACTGTTCGTGAAGCCATTAATAAAGAAGGACCAACTCAGACCCTGATTAAGGAAAAGCTGTTGTGGAGATGAACTGACATGTTAAAAAACAAACAAACAAAAAACCCAACAGAAAATAAAATAACAAAAAAAAATAGCCAAACCCACAAACTGTGTTAGCTGAATTCATTTCTGTTGTCTCATAATTATTCCAGAGAACTGGCATACCTGAGCCAAAAGCTGGCAAAGGGCCAGCACAGACCCTGAATTTCATTTAGGCATTTTGGGCATCTTTCTCAGGAAGTCAGCCCTAAAACCATGAATGACAAAGAAGTATTGAGGTACCCAGTAGCTTTTTCCCTCCTCCATGTTTGTATCTCCTTACTCTCAGTTCTTCCAACCAAGGAAAACTGCTGCTCACTGCTGAGGGTCACTCAGCTCCACTGCTGAGGATCATGCCCTGAGAATCATGTGATCCCTTGCAAGGATGAAACTCAGAACTGCAGTGTACAAGTGGGTCAATGGCAACAATTCTCCTTTGCTGTTTGGAGTTCATGAGCCTTCACTGAGAGTGCTGTTGCTTCCACTTCTGGGCTACCCTGTGAAAGAAACACATGGGAAGACCAGAAGGAAGCCAGCAGAAGACCACTGAAATGCTCAGTGGGCTGGAGCACTGGACATGGGAAGGGAGCTAGGCTTCTTCAGCCAGGAAAAGACAAAGATAAGGGAAGAACCAAATACCTACCTCATTACAGAGAAGACTGACCCAAGCCCTACCCAGAGGCTCACAAGAGAAGGGGATAGAGCAACAGTCATAAGCTGCAACAAGGGAAAATTTGAGCAGGTATGAGAGGACAAAAAAATCACCATGAGATGGTGAAATGCTGCAACAGACTCCTCAGAGAGGCTGCGCAACCCCCATCTTGAAGAGAGTGAAGACACAACTGGAGCCGTTAGCAACCTAACCTAGTTTTGACATTGTCCCTGCTCTGAGTTGGAGGTGGATGAGTCACCATCTACTGATCTCTTCCAACACACTTTATTCTACATTCTACTCTGTTCTGAAATAAAGGATCAGTTGCTGCTCTGAATGAAAATAAGAGGAAGAGGCAGGAATTGAAATGGGGACTGTACAGTGATTGAGGAATGCATTGAGAAATGCTCATAGAACGGAAAGGAGGAGAAACTAATTGCTTTCATTTTTAAAAAGCCAATGTAAGTTCATTTTATTTTGTAATATTAAAAAATTACAACATTACTTTTTTTTTCCAAAATATTAAGAAACCAGAACAGTACACTGTCCTTTTCTGAATCTTGTGACAATGCTGGGAGCTTTTGTGAGTTTTCCATTGCTTTTAATTGAACAAATCAGCATAAACAGTTTACATTTATTCTGGAAAAAAAGCAAAGGAGGGGAAGAAAGACCATCTTTTAGGCTGGTAACTGTTTGGGTCTAGCCTACATATTGCACACATTCAGCCAGGACTCAAGGGAAGCAGAACAGATAAAATAAGGTGTTGATGTGCACTAAAAAGAAAGGGAACAATCAAACTGCATGGACATTCTAAGTACCATCAAATGATTGGTACAAACAGGTAAGGAAAAATTAGCAAGATTAAAACTAGTGATAGACAGCCCCAGATTGATCTATTAAGCCTTCTGTATTTGTGCAAAGGTGATTGTTGTAAGGGGAGCAAGAAAAAGGCTTGAACAAGTGAAATTTTGCAAAACATTGGCACAAGTCAGTGCCTGGCATCTCCCCTCAGGTGGATGCAGAAGCTTGCAGCTTTACTCAAATTTGCTGAAAGAGTTATAATTAGCTACAAAATTCAAAGTATCAGCAAATTAAAAGTATTGATTTATACAGGCCATGGGTAGGTGAAACAGAGAAGGTCAACCAAGAAATTTATGATCCCAGAATAGATTTGCTGCTGGCACAGCCAGGCAAACTCTCTCAAAACAAGGAGAAACCCCAACTTATAACTGCTCAAGATGCCACAACATGTCTTCTTACATAGTCAAAGTAAAAATTCGTCTTGCCTCAGATTGTATGTATGCACACTACTATACCTATACGCACAAGTGTGATTTGCAGAAAGCTATGCAATGAGCTAAAATTTAAATCAAGTCCCACGCAGAACAAGTACAGAGAGTATAAGTAGTATTAAGTCTTGTGTTAGCACAGTGAACTGGATTATATTTAACCTGCGGAGCCTCATCCTGCTGTAAATAAAATTGGCCTGAGTAGAACCAGATCTCTAAAAGCAATATATTGCTACTATAGCAATTTGATGTCAAGTTCATCATAATTTGAAATAGGCATAAATCCTAAAATACTATGATGGATGTAATTGACATTTCTCAATACATGGCTCTGATCTGAATTCTTTTTTTTAAAAACAGGTTTTGTATTGGAACAACTTAAATCATTAAAAACAGGCAAAGGGAATAAACGGAGCCTTAGTGGAAAGCTGTTTTACACTGGTTTTTGCACATTTCTTCCTGCTATATTTACATGGGAATAATCTGCATAGTTCCATATATCCCCATAAGATTATTGATAGAGTAAAATACCTCTTGGTATAAGTATGAATCACAAACACTCATGTCAATGAAGGCTCATCCCCCTGATTTATCAAATACAAATCAACCACTGCCTTTTCTTTTGAGGGGTGAGGAAGGAAGAACTCTATCACTCCTATGCTCATCAGAGACCAAACGACTGGTCAGATTTCCAGATGAGAGTACAGGCATTCTCTCCTGTCTCTGGTAAAATTAGCTACTGCAGATGTTATTGACCAAGCAACAATACATACTCACATATCTAGGTTTAGAAAAAAAAAGAAGGTTTTGAAATTATTATGCTCTTTAGTATAGTTTAGGTTTACATAACATAAAGAGTAACTGGGTTTGATGTTCTACAACAGACATACTCTTCTGAAAAATATGAGATATTAATTGTAAATCTCAACAATTTTGTCATTTTTTCTAATACAGCTATGGAACATTTTATGTCAAACACATCAGTGTTTATTTTTATACATATTTGAACCACCAGTCCTCTCTTTCTTATTTTTTAGAATGTGGAAAGACACTTCCTCTTTTATTTTAAACGTCTAGCCCCACTAAAAATAAAATTCTTATATGGAGGCACTGGCCCTTGTTAACCATTCTGTCACTTTAGTCCTGTATCAGCACTGTCTTGTGGGTATCATGCACAGGTTCTCCATTGTTTAATAAATTATAAGTGCTTTAAGGCTGAGTTCTTTAATTCTCATAACATCAAACAGTTATCCAACCATCTGTTTGCATTCAGTTTATATTAAACATGAGTGTTACTTACTCTCCATATTGACATAAAATTATGTGAAAGACATTTTTGTTTTTTATCTTTGAACCTAAGTAATATGGAAAAGGTCATTGTAGAGGATGTGGAATGTTTTAGTAAAACTTTAGATTGAAGTTAAATTTTGTTGTGGGATGACCTACAAAGAAAAGTCTGTGTATGTCCCATTCAGTACAGAAAGAGCCTCAAGCAAATGTGGTAAAAGCAGGGAACTTATCTAGTGGCTTTTTATCTTAACCATATATTGCTTGTCTACCAGCTTCCCATTGCAACCAACATCCCTTGACAGACCAGTGTTCAGTTAAAGTTTCCCAATGACTCAAATGACTACTCTCTTTCACTTCAATGGATGCACAGCCTGACCATGTATCAGTATCAAGTGTACGACTTTTACAAGTCCCTGATTTGTAACTGTTAGCAACTTTGTTGTTGTGCATCAAACTAGACTGGCCCTAAAGTCTTTGTGCACAAAAGCATTAGGTTAGGGATAAGAAAATTAAGTGCTCTCAACAACTTATTTTGCTAATACCGTAAAGACCAGACTAACTGTGTTCAGGGTGCAGATCTGGGTGAACATGAGTGCAAACCCTCTCTCCTGCAGTGCACAGAGATATACACCTGCTCAGGCATGGGATTTTCTACCCTTCAGGTGAGACCACACCAAATGAAGGCTTAGAGAACTCCTGTTTCACTAGAGGAGACGCTGGATGGAGATGAGATGCAGACAACAGAGCATGCTTTCCCCGAGGAACCTAAACCCATACTTTTTGTGTCTCCCCAGAGTCATGATTTCTAGATAACTGAAGGGTACAAGGTGGAAACCCTCCAAACCACAATTAAATAGGTGCTAGCAGCACAGAAAGGCATGTTCATGAATAAGGAACTGATTTACCAGCAACCTGAAATTAAATGAGGAAGCCAGTGGGAACTGAGCTCTTTTGAAAGTCCTAGACCTAAAAACCTTGCACAAAACTTACTCTACTTTTAACAATTTTTAGTAATACAGCAAGTAATTTTGGTGTGATTGGAAACATCCTGTTCACTACTGGTATAGCTAAAGCTGGTTTAGATGTATACACAACCTGTTGGTATATATCTCCTAGAGTAGAAATGAGTTTGTGACACTTTTAGAAAACCTTTGTCCAACTCTTTACTATTTTCACTTTTTTTCCCAAGACTTAACAAAAAAAGACAGAGATCCATCACAATCCACCAGAGGTGGTTTTGGGTTTTATTGTTCAACATGTAAAGATAACACCCTCTCTGAAGAACTGAAAATACCCTGAGCTTCAGAGTGAGAAAGGAGGAATAGCAAGCTTGGCACTTGAGACTGACTTCACACTGCCTTCTTTTTTAGATCCATTCAATGGGCAAAAAATTCTAAGATGCATTAATATGTAATAAAATTTGCTTGATTGGTGACTGCTTATATGCAAGTAAGGAATCTTTATGTATAAAAGAATGTAGAAAATAACCTTCTTTGAGTCAGAGAAGGGAAAAGCCTGAGTCAGGTTGATATGACTACTTTAAATTCCACCAACACTTCTGATAACAGATGCTACTGAGCAATCCAACACCAGTACTAAGCACATATTTCATGGTAAGCCTTTGGTAGGATGAGCTACTGATGGGCATTAGCAAAACACTATTGGTATAAGTGCTTTGAGACAAATTGGAAATTGGATACTAGAGAGAAAAAAATTATTTACTGCTCACAAAACCAGGGCCTTCAGAGAAGTGACTTAGTAATCTCAATACTGCACAATGCTTCCTTTAAAACATCCTTTTTCATGGGGTCCAGTTATTTTATTTCTTTTCCAGATAGACATTTGTTGGGGTCTCCCCCCCTGCCATGGAGCCCTGGGAGATGGGCCCTGGGGGGGAGACACGGGGTTTCCCTGCCCCTGGCCAGCCTCATTTCCCATTGGTTGGTTTGTGTTTCCTGATAACGCCAAGGACCCTGGGGTCCCGTGACTGGAGGTGTTCCTGAGCAGAGCCCCGGCCAAGCGGCCGGAGAAATAAACCTCCCTGAAACATCTACCACGAATCTGTCCATATATACTTCTTTTCCACGGGACTCCTGGTTTGATATATGCATGTTACAGTAATCCCCGCTGTAACAAACTGGTGGAGGAATGCGGGCAAGATACCGATCCCTGAGGAAAATTCGTGAGTAAAATACCCACTCTAGACCTCTCTCTTCTCATCTTGGTTTGGATATTCTCTCTGGACTATGGAAGAATCGTGGGAAATGGGGCTCTCTGAGCCACAGAAAGAAATGTACCTAGAAGTTAAAGGAATCCTTGAACAACAAAACAAAAAAGTAATGCAGCCGGGAGATCTAGAACATTTTTTCATCTGGCTTTTCAAAAGGTTCTCCGATATTTCTCGAACTTACTTTTTGATATCGAACCTCCTGAATCTTGTGAGGGGTGTTTCTGGGACGAGATCTGGGATAAAGTACGGGATCAAAGAGAAGCTTTCCGTGCATACCTTATAATCAGGGAAGCTCTTGAGGAGCATTTGAATGGTCCCATTACCCCTAAAGCAGAAGATCATACTTATCCCGTGGCCGAGGCCGCGCGGCCGCCATCCCTGTGGCACACGCCGGCGGAGGTGCCTGTGCTGGATGCGCCCGGCCCCCTCGGGAGCACGCGCCTTATCGCGGACCCCATCCCTGTCCTGGGGTCCCCGGCCACGCGGCCGTGAGTGAGGGAGCGACGCCGCAGGCACCGCGGGTGCCGTGGGCCACGAGCAGCCAGGAACCGGGCATCGGCGTGGCAGCCCGCTCTGAGCACAGGGCTCGGAGAGCCCTGTGGAGGGAGAAGCAGCGGTTTCCACAATGACACGAGAAGCTGCGCAGCGCAGCGCCGAGCCGGAACGGGGCCGCTCTCAAAGCAGTGGGGAGTTTGTGGAGCGGAACCGCTCACAGGCCACGGAGCCAGCGGTGATGGCAACGTGGGGCCGCGCAGAGCCCGGACACGCACTGGAGCAGCGCCGCTCGGAGAGCGCGGAGCAGCCGCAACGCGGGGGCCCGGCCGAGACGTCGGAGTCGGCGAGGTGGCGGCCACACGGGACCAGCAGCCACAACGAACACGCAAGCGCGTGATAGGACAAGTTACAGCAACGAAAATCACAGGAACTGTGAAATGGTACAATGTAAAAAACAACTATGGATTTATAACACGAGATGATACAGGGGAAGAGCTATTCATCCATAGAACTGCCATTAAAAGGAATAACCCTAAAAATTACCTGCAAAGTGTAGGAGATGGGGAAGTTGTACAATTTGATATAGTGCAAGGAAAGAAGGGTTTACAAGCAGCAAATGTTACTGGGCCTGGAGGTATTCCAGTCAAAGGCAGCCGTTATGCACAAAATTATAAACAATATCCATCCCAGCAACTTCCCTACTCACAGCCTACTTTCCCCTTCTACCCTATACCCAATATGAACCCTTTCCTAAGTTTACCCTATCCCCAGTTTATTCCTAATCCGTTTTTCACCCCATGGCTTCCCTATATGTCGCAGCGGGGATTACTGCAACAAGTATATTTCAAACCAGGAGTCCCGTGGAAAAGAAGTATATATGGACAGATTCGTGGTAGATGTTTCAGAGATGTTTATTTCTCCAGCCGCATGGCTGGGGCTCTGCTCAGGAACTCTCCAGTCACGGGACCCCAGGGTCCTTGGCGTTATCAGGAAACACAAACCAACCAATGGGAAATGAATCTAAGCAGGGGCAGGGAAACCCCGTGTCTGTGCCCTCAGGGCCCCTCTCCCAGGGCTCCATGGCAGGGGAGGGACCCCAACATCTCACCTGTTTTATTTTAATAAAAGGAGAATGAAAACAACTGGATAAACATAACAAGAACAGTTTCAAAACAAAACAAGCCACCCTCCTGAGTCTTTAAATGTCCAAACAGATTCTGTGGAACATCTTAGGGCTGACAGAAGGGAGACAGAACTCTCCGGGCATGCTTTGTGGGGAAACTGAGGCAGGAGAGGGTTTAATTTCTTCTCTCCCTCTTTTCATCCCCCCCTCGGCATCGGAGAGGAATTGTAGGGAAATGGAATTGTATAGGTGTTGGGGTCCCTCCCCTGCCATGGAGCCCTGGGAGAGGGGCCCTGGGGGGGAGACACGGGGTTTCCCTGCCCCTGCTTAGATTCATTTCCCATTGGTTGGTTTGGGTTTCCTGATAACGCCAAGGACCCTGGGGTCCCGTGACTGCAGGGTTCCTGAGCAGAGCCCCGGCCACGCGGCCGGAGAAATAAACCTCCCTGAAACATCTACCACGAATCTGTCCATATATACTTCTTTTCCACGGGACTCCTGGTTTGATATATGCGTGTTACAGTAATCCCCGCTGTAACAGACATTTAGAAAACTGCCCTCACTATAGAAACCAGCACGATCCAAGTTGAAACACTGAGATAAACACACTGTACTCAAGTTTGAATTCATCCTGCAGTCTGTAAACATGTGCTCTTGATCCAAAATATTTTTTAGTCCATATTTGAACCATATTTGATAGAGCTTGTTCCTCTCCATCTTCCCATGGAAAGTGCTAAGCCATGACTTTTGGAGGAGTGACTTGTTTAGGACTTACGATGCCATTCAAATGGCATGTGTGTGTTTGCCATCTAAAGGTTGCCTGAATTTCTTCCTGATTTGCTTCTCAGCTTGGCTGTCAAATCAAAGTAGATTCTTAGCCAACTTCTGAATTACTGTTTATTTCTACACTAATATGAAACTTTGTATAGAAGACGCTGGCACTATGCTTGCAACAACTATGTTCTTGGATTGATGCTACAGGAAAACATGATGCCAGGGTGGTGTTAAGAATAAAACTGTGTTCAGCTCTGCAAAATATCAGTGAGGTTTGTCTTCTCTGAAACAAGGTTTTTAGACCCTGGAAGCACAAATCTCATATGAGGGATTTTTTTTTAGTACAAGAATAGAGAGCAGGAGTAAGTTCAAAAGCCCTGGGGTACAAACAGCACCTTGACTCCACTGAATCTGGAGTGACAGCACTGCTGGGCTTAACCCTAAAGCTACAACCTGGGTGAAGTTCCTGTGAACTCAGCTGGAGCTCCCAATAAAAACAAAGCCTATGAATGTAGCCCTTGCCGGCTCCTTCAGCTTGCACACTTGCACTTCTCATGGTGCCTGTCTAATTACTGTCTTAATTACTCGACAACTTGGCTCTCCATTTCACCTTCCCTGTCTTTTAATTTTTCTCCAGATATTCAGCACTGCCTATGTTCAGCGCTGTCACTTTATTCCCAGCTTTCTCCCCCACAGGGAGGACCTTGGTCAGCCTTGCAGACCCTGAGGGAATAGAGCCCTGTTCCAGCAGCACCATCTGTCCCTCCTCTCATGCACAACAGGAGACAAATAAAACAAAATGAACATCCAGTATTCTTTGATAGCCTACAACGTTTGGAGGCTCAGTACTGATTTTTAAAAAATCTAAAGTGTGCAACTGGGTTCACCTATCAAGTAACAGAAGTCAAATCATTTTCTAAATGGGCTTTGGTGGTTATGTCTACAACAACTTGTTTGGTTACAGGTACAAGAGAGAAAGGGAAAGAGCAAGAAGCAAGAAAGGATGACAGAAGAAGAGAAAGAGAGAGAGAGGTAAGAAAGGAAAAGGGAAGATTAACAAACATGAAGATACAACTTTCCTGATACTAACTCTGCCTGCACATGTCAGCTGAGAATTAAATGTTTAGAGATGTACTATCAATAAAAATCACATTTTGGCAGTTTGCAAGACTGTCACATCATAAGGAGTATATTCATTTCTTTACTAATTAATCCAGAAACCACTGAAGAATAGAGAAGGAGGTCTGTGCTATTTTTTAAAATCAAAAAAATTTCCTTACCCTTTTAGTCTTCCACATTTCTTTAAATCCAAGTTCCATATTTCAAATTCACACTGCATCTCCAAAAGCACAGTGTATTTTTGGCCTTCAGCTAACCATGGACATTGACCTTATTCTGTTGTGCTTGTTTTCCACTTGCTGCTTTGCATAGAATGAATCCACTCCTTTACCATTTCCTGAATGTGTCCTGCAGTGACCATGCTGTGGTAGCAGCAGCCAACCACCCTTTGCCTGTCTTCAGTTACTACTGTGCACTTTTCTCCTAATGAGTTTCTCTCCTGAGCAAGGTGAGCCATGGGAATGCCTGGCCTAAACCTGCCCCAGACCAACCTGCTTCTAGACTGAGCCATGCTCTCGCTTCTTTTCAGGCCCCAGTACATCTATAATCTTTTATTTTGCTTCTGTCTCCTCTGTGTTCTGCCTTTCACCAAAAGCCTCTGTCTCCTCTGTGATAAGAATGTGGTTAGCACAGATTTGAAAAAGATGAGGCAATCAATTAAATTCTTTCCTGATTGCCCTCATTAACCATTCCTTATGGTTCTTATAGGACTAAAATTTGTCCTATAGTTAAAATTACTGGCAACATTATTTTGAAAAACATACTTCATGCTCTCAGCAGATCCATTTCAGCAGTGTCTCTTCTGTAGTTAAAAAGTTCATTTGAACTGCATAGAGTGGCTATACCAGTGTGAAAAGATAACACCCACATAAACTAACAAGGATTTAGGTTACAATAGCAAGTTGAACAACAGGAAGCTTAGTTTAAACATAAGCAACAGCTTATGTTTACAACAGATCTGTACAGGTTTAAAAGGAATATAATATTTTAATTTATTCCTCTACATGTCCTGCATGCAAATAAGTCTTTAAACAACTTCCTGAATCTAAAACTAATACATGTATTTTATATGAAATATCAGTGTCATTTTTCAGATCTCAAAGACTGATTATTCTCCACAAAAAATGGATTGCCTTTATTTGATCAAGCTTCTTCTCTGTATGCAGTGTTTCATCTCCTACTCTATGATAAATATGTATTAACCCTTGTACATGTGGGTCATTTAACTGGGCTTTGGTGAGACATAAAGCATTAATCATGACTATAAATAACTGTTCTCCTGGCATTACAGACCACCACCTACCTCTGCTATATACTGCTAAACCCCATATACTTCTGTAAAGACACAACTAAATTCTTACCAAGGATCACAGTCTAGAAAGGAAATTCAGATTACCTGTATTCTTTAGCAACTTTTATTTTCTCAAACCTCTACTTCGTTAAAAATAAAACATCAACCTACTCCTAACATGTTTTTCAATTTAACCTGGGAAAAGCAGGAAAGCCAGTGTCTTTCAAGCATGTGCAGGCTCATATGTACATACCCTCCTCTTTCATATTATAGATAAAGAGGATTGACTGCAGTTCACAGACTGTAGCACTGGCCTCTGTATCGCTACAAACCACAGATACAGCAATATTGTGGGTACAAAGAAATGGGGTTAGAAAGTGAGAAAGCTGAGACTTTAAGAGAACATCAAAGGAATTAATCTTCTACAGAGACATGGAGAAGAAAGCAGAGAATCTTATCTGGGAGTAAGCAGAAGCTTTTTGTCAGAAAAGAGGTCGTAAGAAAAAGAAGGCATGACAATAAAAAGTAGTAGCAGGGCACTGGGAGTCTGAGCCCAGAGCCTTGAAGTGTGGTGCAGTCCCTGACTTTTTTGTGCTTCTGCCCACTGAAAGGCCTCTGAGCATTCCCACTGCCCCACCAACATTCTGAGAAATTGTCTAAACAGAATTTTACCAACTAAGTGCTTGTCCACACAATTTTTCACTTGTAATTGGTTTTGTCCCCAATTCTGCAGAATGTCACACGTGCTAATGTCCTACAGATAATGAAGAATAATTATTGAGACAACAGAAAGAAAGGTAAAGCAACCAGGAAGAGGAACAGGCTATTTCCTACTTAGCTTTCTCATAGCACAAGTAGAAATGTGTTACATGTGTCTTTACTGCAGCCTAAGTTTTACCATGTCCTCTTAAACAGATTAATAAACTCCAATTAGCAGAGACTCAACATGGCCACACATGACACAATTGCTTTCCCAAGTTGGTCACTGGTTTATCATTCTGACTAACTAGCTATTCATCAAGTCTGGAATAAATGATTTTGTGTTTGAGAACAGCAAAGATTCAGTGTTGCACAGCACTGATGCTGATGCCACAGAACATTTAGGGAAGAGTGACCCAGCACTTGAATCACTATGGATTGGAGGGTCTGAGCAGCTGAGTTTGCAGCAGAACCCAATGAACTAAACCAACCGCTCCCTAGGGAAAATGCCCTCTGTACTGAAGCAGCAGAGCCACCTTCTACTCCTTCTCCCCACACACTGCAGTCCCTGAGGCGAGTGAGAGTACTGGCATAGCAGGCAGTCACTGCTGCCTGATCAGGGTTTTTGTGGGGGTGAATCCCCCTGCATATATTTTAGGCAAGTGAAAAATCCCTCTGCCATCTTCAGGCACATTCAGGGTGCTACGGTCCTATTCATGTAGGCAACTGCAAAAAATGTGTTAAAGGGCATCTTTCACCCTTTATTTTTGTTTTCTCCCAAGGTCAGTATACTGTCTATCGTCCCACACTGGCTTTGAAAGCCACTAAGAGAGGACTCCCCACAGCCTGGACAGGTGTGTTGCAGGAAAGGTGGGCACAGGCATTGAAAAACTCTCCCCTCCATGCTCACCCCCACCTTATACTTAGCCTGCTGTTCTCTGCCATTTATCCCCACTGAAATACCCTGCTATGACAGATGCTGGGCAGTTTTCTTCACTGTTCCTCCTAGCCAGCACATAAAACTTGGGCCAGTGAGGTGAAAAGCAATGTGTATTCTCCTTTCCTGCCCTCATCTACTGCTCTCTCACCCTCACCATCTACAGCAACTGGTTGCACCAGAGTCCAGCAGCACATCCTAATCTAGGAGGCAGGCACTGCTGATCAATCCAGACCAGAAATTCCAGCATTTTCCAGATACACAAGTTATCACCACCCCAACATTTCTCCTCTATGTGCCTATAAAATCACACTCTTAGAAGTGCCACAACAGGAAGGTGGCATGCACTGTGGAGTGTCTGCAGACCACTGACAGCTACTATGGGGCAGTCCTTGGCTCACAAACATTAAGTCTTAGACAATATAACAACGCCAGATAGACGATCTGCTAGAGGGGCAAGATGTAGTGAAGAAGGTGGCCAGACTACTACCAATGAATTAGTAATAGATTTTTTAAAATTTTGTTTTATTTTTAAGAGAGAGTTTAAGTGACGTGTAGAGAGAACAGTAGAGGAAGGGACCCATACTAAAGAACTAAAAAGGAAATGGGAAAGAAAAAAAGAGAAAAGATGAAACTGTCAAGCAATAATTGAGGATGAGGCAACCTTGATAATAAAAATGCTTTTGGCCAGTGAACACAGAGCTATGGATCCCCATAAAACTTAAGAATCAGTACTTCTTTGACTTGTGGAAACTAAGTGAAAGTGAGGAAGAGTGTATTATGTAGCAACTTACAAGATCATGGTTAATACTGCATATAGGCGGTGAACTGGAACAGGAGAAACAGATTACCTTTCCTTACAAAGCAGGGAAAATATCATATGAGAACCTAATAGGAAGGAGCCTTGGGGGCTTTCTCTCCCCTTTCTTTCATGTGTCACACCCAGATAACCAAAATCTACGTCTACCTTTTAACCTGTACATTGGAAACTAAAATAATTGAAAGCAATTAATATTTTAATAAGAGCTACTGTTTCAACTGATTGAGAGGGTCATGTGATGACTCCAGTTAGATAGAGGGAATGCTGACAAAAGAGGAAAACCACTTCTAAATTTTGAGGCAAGAAGAAAGAACACATTCTTCTACAAAAAGGAAAGCTAGAACAGGGAACAAAGGACTTGAACTGCAAAAAAATACATTTACATTCTAAGAGAAGAGAACTTTCTGACTGGAGGTACCTAAGCAAAGGTATAGATCAATTTAGGGAAGCTGCAAAATTACCATTACAGACTTCAAAAGGCTGGCAAGAAAACCATTCCTGAGAATAATTTTAAGTACAGTTGATTCCACTTTCGTTTAGTAGAATGGGCCAGATAACCACTTGCACTCCATCTTTTCTATAATTTCTATTTAAAAAAAAAAAGAACTTTCAAAAAAGGAAATTCAATTTTTCATTACACTTGAACTTGAAGATAGAAAAATATCATCTGCATAGTTTAGAGCATACCATTCACATGAGAAATTATTGACTTATTATTGGTTTTGTTTATAAACTCAGAAATTAAGAACTAGGTCTTCAGAGGTGAAGTTACCTCATTACTGTGTGTGCTTGTGCCAGCACATCCCCAAATTTTGAGGCACGTCATAATGCTGTAATGACTTCAATATAATAGATTTTGTAATATCTGTGGGGCCAACATTTTAAATCATTAGACAGGAGTTTGCTTTATGAACCCAAGGCTGCTAGAACCATGTCATCACATTGCAAGCAGGTCAGCACAGCTGTAATATATGTAACATGCCTTTCACAAGTATATTCTTGCACATACTAGTCTCCTGCCTCAGAGCAGACATTATCAGTTACAGAACAGAACTTGTACAGAACCACAAATTCTCTTCCAGATGAAAGTTCACTGTTTCCTTTCATACAATCTCCTCCTTTACAACATTTTAAACCCTTGTTATGCCTTCAAAGTTCCCATAAACTGGAGTATGTACTGGTTTAACTTTCAGATGAAACCACATATATTACTTAGAAATTAAACATCAAAAAACACATTATCTGGATTTTCAGAAGCTACATAAGAAATGCCCAGGAACAAACCTTACTGCAACCGAATTTTGGAAGTGTTGTGACAGCACCAGCTGCATTTATTATGAGAGGGTCAATGAGAGGTGGTCAGTGAACCCATGTCTACCAGTGTTGAAAAGGCATTAGGACAGTGCCCTTAAAGCCATGCTTTTACTTTTGGTCAGCCCTGAAGTGGTAAGGTGGTGGGACTGGATGGTTATTGTAGGTCTGTTTAAACGGAACTATTTTATTCTACTCAAATGTATTTTCTCCTAGCTGCTCCTTTCCCTACCACTGCACACTGGGGAAATCTCTGAAGACAATTCTTCCCAGCCCTGCACTAGCAGAAGGCACTGAATATCCAGAAACATCTCCCAGCCTAGGCACTGGCTCTGTCACCTGTGGGAAGGAGGTGTGTACTGTCTGAGGGGGGCCAGAGCTGTGGATCATCTCAAGATGATGCACACAACACAGTGTGATGTGTTTTTTTTAAACTCATCAGTGTTCAGCTAAGATAGGTTTTCACAGGATGGCAAAACACCACATCAATGACACTAGCAAGGCTCAAAGATCGAGCCTTCAGTCGGGTGAAGGATGTGCTTCTCATCTAAATGGTTGCAGACATCTCAAGAATTGAACAGTACCTGTTGATCTTCTGGTGGATTGTTTTTCCTTTTTTTGTACTCATTTTTAGAATTGCCTGAGCTGTTTCCCTCACAAAAACATACTAAAACCACAAGAGCCTGAGAACAGCAGCACAATCTCACAGGGAAGGTCCATCTGGCCCAATAGTCTGTCTCCGAAGTGTCCAAACACCAGTGTCGGAAGAAGAGCACATGAGCACTGAAGTCTAGTCCTGCCAGGACGTGGGGGTGCTCACAGGCCTCAGTGGCTGGGACTGGCCTCTCCTGGGACCCACACCCCCACCATCTCCTGCCAAGGGCCCAGGGGAGGTGTCCCAGCTCTGCCTGGGACCTTCAGTCCCTGCCTGAGCCCTGCTGTAGGTGTGCCCATCTCTGTTCTGTTCTCCTGGGTGGGCCTGGGACCTGCACTGCAGAGCTGCTCTCTGGGGTGGAGCCCTCAGACCTGGGTCGAACCTTGTCATGCAGCGCTCTGGGTTTAACATGGCATAACTGCTCTGTTCTATTCTATTCCCTGCACTCACCATGAGCCAAATAATGATGAGACTGCTATTTGTGTGAAGTTCCAGGGAGTTTTTGATCCAAAAACACATTCAAGAACACATGATACACAATTTACAACTGGAAATAGGATATTATTTTAATGTTTGTTTTTCTGAATCAGTTTCAGAACTGATGCTCACAACCACTACCACAATGTGCATGTGTAGCCAGGAGCAGGCTGATGTGTTCTTCAGTTTAGCTTGAAAAATCCTTTGTAGTCTGGAAAAGGCAAGTGACAGAGCTACGGAATGCAGCAGCAGGAATACAGGCCCAGCAGGTCCTGTCTCCTGGAGGGTGAGAGCATGAAGAATGAGAATCAGAAGCAACAACACAAAAGGTGTGTACTACCATGGCTATGTTCCAAAGTGTAACACATATCAATTACAAACACACTTTTTGCCTTCCAAGATTTGCTTCATTGCTGTGCTCCCAGGCCAGGGATGCATGAAAAGCACTCTCATGTCTGTCCTGTGCTTGTGTTGCAGGCAGGAGAACAGAAAAAGGCAGCTCTGGATGGATGCAAGAACCCCATAGGAAATGGAGCCAAGGGAAGAGCAGAGCTCAGGCCCGCTCCAAACTTGCAGTGGGCAAGAGAGCCAGAGAGAGCCAGGGCATGACTGGCGCCTTGGAGGTGTGAGGGCAGCAGGCAAGAAAGGAGCCGCAGGGGCCCAGAGGAGCCCTGACAAGGGGCTGTGCCCAGTGCTATGGAGGACAAGAAGCAACCCCCAGGCCACCCTTGGGGCCCACCCTGGGAGTCTGGAAAGCTTCCTGCCCAGTGCAGGGCATGAAAGGCTAGCTTCATGGGGCATGAGCAGCAGGCAGCAACCCAGCCAGAAGGGCCTGAAGGAGCTGTGAACAGGGGTCTTGCTCAGTGCTGCAGAGGAAGGCAAAACTCCCCAGGAAGTGCCAATCTGCCCTGGGGAAAAATTCCTTCCTGACCCCAGTGCTACTGATTGGCCATCCTGAGCATGGGCTCTGTAATTAACGGACCCAGTGGAAACACAAATCTCCTTAGAGAACCACATCCCATCCTGCTTGCTAACCAGAGACACCTGGACAGGACAACCCAGGGTCAGCCAAGCCAACTGCCAGTGGTACAATAGATAGAGTCTCCAAGGATGCTCAGGTAAGTCCCTGATCCAAAGAGATAGATGATTGGTTGGGTTTTTTTAACCTTTCCCTCTCATAATAAACCAGAACTCTTCTAGGGATCCTTAAAAGATCCTGCCCTTAAAAATAAAAATGGCCTGGGCCCAGGGAGGGGCCAGGGGACAGTTTGGTGCTGCCCTCAGCAGTGAAGGGGGTCAATGCAGGGAAAGAACCAAGAAAAAGGTCAGACCAACACACACATCTACCTTCCCCCAACACAGAACCGTGGATACTGGCCTCATTCATCCAGGCAGCAGGAACTTGGCTTGTAGAAGTTTCACTTCACACTGAACAGGAACGAAATTCCTGCTCAGCTGGCACTGATCGAGGTTATGTATTTTTAGGGTTCAAGAAGGTAGGGAGGATCCTGTGTTGTGCCTAGGGCTTTTTCCCTAGAAGATACTCCTGAGAAGATGGTAAAGATGAGGCAGGAAAACTCTTCTAAAAATCCCCTTCTTTCCCAGGCTGGTTTTAAGCTGTAACTCACTTGATCACTTCCCACTAGTTTTAGTAAAACATCCTAAGGAGGCAGAAAATGCCCAGCTGCAAGGCTGGCTGGAGTGACTTACAGCTCCCTGAAAGCTGCAGGTGAAGCAGTTTGGGAAGCACAGCAAGAAGAACAGACAGACCTGCCCTTGCTTGGGTGGCCCAATCTGTGGCAAGCACTACCACAAGGGGGAGAGATTAAAACTCAATGACAGTATAGATTTTCTCTACATTTTTGACTGGTTTGCCCAAAATTGTGCTTGATGCTTATTTTTCAGTTACCTGTCCATTTTCAACTTCATTTTTGAATGGGATGAGAGCAACAGAGGGTTTTAATTGTCACTGAGCTAATGACCACACCATTGTGCCCATCAACCACAATCCAATGGGCTGTAGAGAAAAAAAAAATCTGAATTTAAAAACAACCGTGCAAGAAGTTTGTGGAGACTGGCATGAAATGTCAGGTTGTGCTTGCCTCTGCCAGTGGTGTAGACAAGCAGTACTGTGTATAGAGAATATGGGCTGTCATCTCACAAGATTTAAAAAGGCCAACCCATGTGCCCGATGTACACAGCACCCTCCCGTCACAAAAATGTAAAACTAACAGATAACGTGTTTCTAAAGAAGAAGTGCTTGGACTAATGACTTGAAATTATTATAAAAGCCAGAGGCATGAAGAAATGATGGCACAGCATGGCCCATGCACCCCATTTTTTCTCCCGATGCCGTGTACCTGCAGGGGAGAAAGGCCTGCTATGGCAGGTTTGGAAGGCAGTCAAGGCTGTCTGCACAGAACAGCGGACTGTGACATCAGCAGTCCAAAGACTCCATGGATGGCAACCTCGGTGAGCAATGCACTGTGACCTCACATCCCTCACTGCTTATGTTTGGGCATGGGCAGAGCCTGGTCCCGACTCACTCGCGCCTGGACCTCTGGCAAGCGTGCCTGGGAGGACTGGACTCCTGCAAGGTTGTTGGGAGCTGCTGTCAGCAATTCTCAGTTCTCATTTGCGAGACATTGCCTGTTTCCTCAACCCTACCTGGTTCAGGAAGCCAAGTACTGTGGGTGGTGCTTGCAGCAGCACAGGTGAGCAGTGCAGGAAATGTGCCCATGGGGCGGCCCTGGGGTGGGCGATGGCGTTTGGGGAGCTGTGAGTGTGTCCTTCTTGAGGGGCCTAGGCATTTCTTCTACCCGCCCATCTCCCTGGGACAGCAAGTGACCATTTTGCAGCGTGTCACGCCAGCAAGAGGGAGCAGCTGCTGTCCCCAGCTCTGCTGCAACACGCAAACATGGCCACGGAGACAGAGTGGAACTGCCCCATCTGCCGTGACACTCAAGGTGAAATCGCTTCTGTAACACCCTGTGTCCATATGTTCTGCCTGGGCTGCATTGTGCGGTGGGCCAAGAGGAAACCATCGTGCCCCCTGTGCAGGCAGGCTATCAACAGCATCATCTACTCTGTTCGGTCAGAGGAAGACTTTCTGGAGATAGTTCTTCCAAGCCCCTCGGATTCATCAGCTGCTGGCCACCAGGATGAGCAGGGGGCTGCGGAGCTGATGCCCAGGACTTATGTAGCTGGCTTCCCACCTGAGGTCTGGGCAGGCTTTTTCCAGGACTCAGAAATCCTCGAGCTCCTGCTGCCCTGGCTGAACCAGGAAATATCGGAGCTGTTCAGAGCCAGCTGGTGGGAGGTGGCTCTGGCCCAGAGCGCCATCGTAGTAAATTTATGCCGCTATGGGCTGAGTGAGGAGGCCTTGGTCCGGGAGCTGCACCCCTTGCTGCAGGAGGAGACGGTGGCATTTGTGCGCCGGCTCATCGACATTGCCGCTGACCGGTGCAGTGATGTGATCCTGCGGCAGATGAACCTCCTGAACTCCCATGCTGATGAGGAGGAGGAGGAGGAGGAGGAGGAGGGAGAAGAAGAGGGTCGCACAGCCATCCCTGGTCCCTCTGCCTCCCGCCAGGGGACTCCCACCCCCATCCTGCTGGCCTCCTCCTGCAGCCCTGCAGTCTCCAACGTGGAAGCGGACAGCGGCACGTTGGAAGCCACTCTCCACGGGGGGCCCGTCCGCTCTCCATCCGCGCCTGACCCTGCAGAGCGGGAGCAGCCCCAGGAGGAGCCGGGCGGGGCAGCAGCAGTAGCAGGCCCCTCTGCCCAGGGCTGCAGCCGCAGCCCTTCCTCTCCTGGCCGGGACAGGGACTGCTTGCCCGAGGGGCCCCGGCGCCCTGCAAAGAGGAGGGCTTCTGGCCCTCACGACTCTCCCCAGCCCCCAAAGCGGCCGTCCCGCCGGCGGGGGCC
This sequence comes from Corvus cornix cornix, assembly GCF_000738735.6. Lineage (NCBI taxonomy): Eukaryota > Metazoa > Chordata > Aves > Passeriformes > Corvidae > Corvus > Corvus cornix. The sequence continues at coordinate 24,736,767 of NC_046333.1, forward strand.
CAAGCCAAGAACCCTTGTTCGTAGAAGAAGGAAATAAATTGTTGGTTTTTTGACACAGTCTCTGAGGGTTACTTTCTCCCCCTTCTCCTGGTGTCTTTTTCCTCTCCCCTCACGCCCCACTGTGGGTGGTAACTGCCTTGTTTTGGGCTTTTGGGCATGGCCATGGGCCTCTGGAGTCGCAAGGCCATATCCGCGCCATCTTCTCCTCCAACAAATCCCGCTGCAGCTGAGGGCAGAGGGGGCAGCAGGGACCGCTGGTTTATCAGAGGAACGATGGCCTCAGCCTGCACCCAGTTCTCCTCTCTGTCCACCGACCGTCACTTTCTGCTCTGCTTTCTCGACGTTAGCCAGTGCACCCTCGCTCCCTGAAGGGCTGCCAGGGAGGCACAGAAAATGAGCAGGGACATCTGAGCCAGAGACAAGACTTGGAGTAACAGGATTTGGGGAAGGGAAGGGAAGGGAAGGGAAGGGAAGGGAAGGGAAGGGAAGGGAAGGGAAGGAAGGGAAGGGAAGGGAAGGGAAGGGAAGGGAAGGGAAGGGAAGGGAAGGGAAGGGAAGGGAAGGGAAGGGAAGGGAGGGAAGGGAAGGGAAGGGAAGGGAAGGGAAGGGAAGGGAAGGGAAGGGAAGGGAAGGGAAGGGAAGGGAAGGGAAGGGAAGGGAAGGGAAGGGAAGATGGGGGGGTGAACAGGGCTGATGGTGATGCAAAGATCTAGAACATCTGAAGGTGCCCAAGGCTCTCAGCCCTTATCTGCTGAAGAGCACTGGCAAGACCACAGGGATCCCTTCAGAAGGAGCATTGCAGAGCTTTCTGCTCTCATGCTCTGCAGAGATGGGGCAGCAGCTGTAAAATACAGGGTGCAGAGATGCCACAAGAGATTCCAGTGCTTTGGAGCACCCAGTGGTGTCCTGCCAGACATGGGAAGGAATGTTGTGTGCAAGGTCTGTTAGGCTGGGGGCCTGTAGCTACTCTCACAAGCCCCTGAGATGCCTCTATGTTGAGTCAGAATATGGACATCTCCAGGATGGTTTACCAGCCTATGAGACAAGGAAGTGAAAGGTCTCACTCAAGTGCTCAGGGAATAGCTGGTCACCAGCACTGAGGTCAGGAAGGAATTTTCTCCTGGGACAGATTGGTAATGGGACCCAGGGTTATTTTACCTCCCTCTGCTGCACTGAGCCTGACCACTGCTTAGAGCTTCTTCAGTCTCTTTTGGCTGGGTTGCTGCCTGCTGCTCATGCCCCATGAAGATGGCCTCTCACACCCTGCAGCTTGGGGGAGAATCGCTTTTTTTTTCCCCCATGGTGGACTATCAAGTGTCCTCAGGTGTTTTTTTACCTTCCTCTACAGCACTGAGCATGACCTGTTGTCAGGGCTCCTTTGGGCCATTTTGGCCAGATACTGCTGCTCATGCTCCACAAGGTGGCCCTTGTGGCCCACATCTGGAGGGAAGAGGCTTCCCAGACTTCCTGGGTGGGCCCCAAAAGTGGCGGTACCAGTCTACCTTGCCCATCTTTCCCAACTCTCAACACTGTCCTAAATCAGTCCAGCTCAATAGCAACGGATGGCCAGGGATGGTGCTGTGCAGGGTTTAGAAAGAACTCTGTGGCAGCTCCCCAGGGCCCCCCCAGCAAGTTCTGTCACTTGGCACCAGGGCACTCTTCTGTGCACATGTTGGGGTCTCCAAGGGCATTATTCCCCATGGGGATGAGACACCAGAGCAAGTTCATCACCAATGCCAGCACTAGCTGTCTCTTCTGGGCCATGAACAATTCCTTGTAGACTGTGTTTCCCAGAGAAAGGGGAACCAAGTCATGCCTATTCCCACCTTTGTGGGTTTATCAGTGCTTTTTGACTCTACCATTGTAGGTCCCTGGCTGAACCTCGGTGACTCCTGGGCTCCCACATCTGATGTCTACTGAAACAAAAGTGTTTTAAATTTTCTGTCTTTTAATTTCTATGTGTTGCTTCTGGTGCTCCACTGGTCTTCTTTGGGAAACTTTTGGAAGGCCACCACATGAAGAAATTGAACACCAGTACACACTGAGAGATTGCCTCTGATGACATTTCTTCCCAGCACTGGACTAGCAGAAGGCACTAAATACCCAAAACCATCTCCCAGCCTAGGCATTGGCTGTGTCACCTTGTGGGAAGAAGACATGTACCTTCTGAGGGGAAGAAGAGCTGTGGATCATCTCAAGATAATGGAACCATCTGCACTAATTTGCAAAAAGTGTTTTTTGAAATTTTGCTAGGTTTATCCAATTTCACTGGGTTTCCACAGGACAAAAAAACCCCACACCTCTGATATTATCAAGGCTCAAAGATGAAGCCTTCAGTCTGGTGCAGGATGGACTTCTCATCTAAATGGTTGCAAACCATTTGGAGGTGAGCAATACCTGTTCATTTCTCCGTGAATATTCTTTTTTGCTCCTTGTGCTCATTTTTAGAAATGTCTGGTCTGTTTTCTATGGAAGAACATACTAAAACACAAGAGCCTGAGAACAGCAGCACAATCTCACAGGGAAGGTCCATCTGGCCCAATAGTCTGTCTCCGAAGTGTCCAACCACCAGTGTCGGAAGAAGAGCACATGAGCACTGAAGCCTAGTCCTGCCAGGACGTGGGGGTGCTCACAGGCCTCAGTGGCTGGGACTGGCCTCTCCTGGGACCCCCACCCCCACCATCTCCTGCCAAGGGCCCAGGGGAGGTGTCCCAGCTCTGCCTGGGACCTTCAGTCCCTGCCTGAGCCCTGCTGTAGGTGTGCCCATCTCTGTTCTGTTCTCCTGGGTGGGCCTGGGACCTGCACTGCAGAGCTGCTCTCTGGGGTGGAGCCCTCAGACCTGGGTCGAACCTTGTCATGCAGCGCTCTGGGTTTAACTTGGCATAACTGCTCTGTTCTATTCTATTCCCTGCACTCACCATGAGCCAAATAATGATGAGACTGCTATTTGTGTGAAGTTCCAGGGAGTTTTTGATCCAAAAACACATTCAAGAACACATGATACACAATTTACAACTGGAAATAGGATATTATTTTAATGTTTGTTTTTCTGAATCAGTTTCAGAACTGATGCTCACAACCACTACCACAATGTGCATGTGTAGCCAGGAGCAGGCTGATGTGTTCTTCAGTTTAGCTTGAAAAATCCTTTGTAGTCTGGAAAAGGCAAGTGACAGAGCTACGGAATGCAGCAGCAGGAATACAGGCCCAGCAGGTCCTGTCTCCTGGAGGGTGAGAGCATGAAGAATGAGAATCAGAAGCAACAACACAAAAGGTGTGTACTACCATGGCTATGTTCCAAAGTGTAACACATATCAATTACAAACACACTTTTTGCCTTCCAAGATTTGCTTCATTGCTGTGCTCCCAGGCCAGGGATGCATGAAAAGCACTCTCATGTCTGTCCTGTGCTTGTGTTGCAGGCAGGAGAACAGAAAAAGGCAGCTCTGGATGGATGCAAGAACCCCATAGGAAATGGAGCCAAGGGAAGAGCAGAGCTCAGGCCCGCTCCAAACTTGCAGTGGGCAAGAGAGCCAGAGAGAGCCAGGGCATGACTGGCGCCTTGGAGGTGTGAGGGCAGCAGGCAAGAAAGGAGCCGCAGGGGCCCAGAGGAGCCCTGACAAGGGGCTGTGCCCAGTGCTATGGAGGACAAGAAGCAACCCCCAGGCCACCCTTGGGGCCCACCCTGGGAGTCTGGAAAGCTTCCTGCCCAGTGCAGGGCATGAAAGGCTAGCTTCATGGGGCATGAGCAGCAGGCAGCAACCCAGCCAGAAGGGCCTGAAGGAGCTGTGAACAGGGGTCTTGCTCAGTGCTGCAGAAGAAAGCAACCCCACCCCATCCCCTTCCCCCCATGAACCAGTTCCAATCTGCCCTGAGTGAAAATTCCCTCCTGATGCCAATGCTGATAATCAGCTATTCCCTAAGCATGTGAGCAAGGCCTCACTCCTCATCCCACAGTCTGGTAATGTCTTCAAGATATGCCTAAGCCCTATTCTCCCTCAACCTGGAGCTATCTCAGGGGCTTCCAAAAGTGGCTAAATGTCCTCAGCCTGAGAAGCCTGAGGGTTAAGAATCCTGGCACCAGTGGGTGTTACAAAGCCCTAGGATGCCTGACAACATCTCTGCATCCCATTTCTTATAGCAGCTGCCCCTGGCTCCACAAGGGGCTGAGGACAGGGCCATGCAATGCTCCTCAAGAAGGTGTTCACTTGAACTAACTAGTGCTATCCAGCTGAAAAGGCCAGACAACCTCAGGCACCTCCAGGTCTTGGCGGTTCTTCTCCTCTGATGGACTTGCATATGTTTCCCAAAGGCTGAGTGCTACTGGCAGTTGGCCTTGCCTGCAGTGTTCCTCCCTTAGCCTCCTCCAAGTAATTCCACTGTCTCCTCAAGGACTTCCTTTTGGATGTCTGTGGGCTGGCTCCAGGCCAGCTTTGACAGTAGGACGTGGGAAGATGCTCCCTTTTGTCCTGCCCTCCCCCCCACCCCCCCCAAGGCACTGCTGCACTGCAGGGTGGTGACACTGTGACATGAGGGTGATGGGGTCCCCCATGCACAGCCCTGCCTGCCACAGACCAGCCACCACCCCTCCGCCCAGCATTCTTTGGAGGAAGGCCTCTGGAGTGCTGTCCCAGCCCTCAGTTGTCGTCTACTGGGTACAGCTGCTGAGCTCCCCTGACACATTCTGTGCCACTTGGCTTCCAAGAACCTCATGCTGCTACTTTTCTCTCAGGTCATGGAAGAAACCAACCCTGTAGCCCAGAGACCACCCATAAGAGCTGTCTCCTCTCTGTGATGGAACTAATGTCCATGTTGCTACATTGGGTTGTCCAATTCTCAGAGGACAATGACTGCAGGAACACTTTCCATTTATGGACATTGAAATTGAAAGGGACCAATTGTTATCAGCTGAATATTAATAAGTCCATTGGGCCTGATGGGATTCACCCCAGAGTACTGTGGGTAACTGTAGCAGACATTACAACAGGACAACTCTCAATCATCTACAAAAGGTCTTAGGAGGCCCCACCAACTAGAAATTAGCCCATGTTACACCAGTTTACAAGAAAGGCAAGAGAGAAGACCAAGGAAACTACAGACCTGTTAGCCTAACCTCAGTACCTGGAAAAAAATATGGAGAAAGTCGTGCTGTGTTCTACTAAAAGACGTGAAAAACAATGCAGTCATCAGACACAGTCAACATGGGTTCACAAAGGGAAAGTCCTGCTTAATTAAATAACGTTGTACAATAAGGTCACCTGCCTGGATTAAGGGAAGACAGTAGATGTAGTTTTTCTGGGGTTTAGAAAGGCTTTTGATACTGTCCCTCAAAGCCTCCTTCCAGGCAAGTTGTCCAACAGTGGAATGAGTAGGTATACAGTGTGCTGGGTGAAGAATTGGTTGAAGAGCAGGGCTCAAATTGTTGCAGCCGACAGGACGTCTGGCTGGTGACCAGTTACCAGTGGTGTTCTTCAGGGCTCATCAGTTCTAGAGGCAGCTCTGTTCCATCACTTTATCAGTGATCTGGAGGCTGCAGTTGAATGCACGGATAGTTTGGTGATGATACCAAACTGGGAAGTGCTGCTGACTCTCCCATGGGACACGAGGCTTTGCCTTGCAGAGAGATCTGGATTGACTGGAGCAGTCACCAATGACATGAAGCTGAGCAAGACCAACCAAATGCTGGATTCTGCACCTGGGATGGAGTAATTCCAGACACAAGTCTGAACTGGGAGAGGAGTGGCTGGAGAGCAGCCCTGCAGAAAGGGGTTTGGGAGTGCTGGTTGGCAGGAAGCTCAATGGGATCAGCAGTGTGTGTGCCCTGGTAGCCAGGAGAGCAAACCTCATCCTGGGACGCATCAAACACAGCATTGCCAGCCAGCCAAGAGAGGGGATTATCCTGCTGAATTCAGCACTGGCACAGCCTCACCTCGAGCACTGTGTGCAGTTCTGGGCCCATCGTTTAAAAAGGATGTGAAGGTACTTGAACGTGTCCTGAGAAGGGCACCAAAGCAGGGGAAGGGGCTGGCAGGAATGTGCTCTGGGAAGCAGCTGAGGGCACTGGGCTTGTCTGGTCTGGATAGGATGAGGCTGAGGGGTGACCTCACTGCTCTCTACAGCTTCCTGAGGAGGGGAAGTGGTGAGGGAGGTGCTGAGCTCTTCGTCCTCTCCCACTGCCAGGACACATGGGGAATAGTTCAAAGTTGTGCCCATCAGGGGAAGTTCAGACTTGACATGAGGAAACACTTCCTTACCCAGAGGGTGGCCAAAACCTGGAATAGGCTTCCTGGAGAGGTGGCTGATGCATCCCCCAGCCATGCCTCTCAGTCCTGAAGAGGCATTTGGACAGTACCCTTAAAGCCATGCTTTAACTTTGGTCAGCCCTGAAGTGCTCAGTCAGTGGGACTAGATGGTCATTGTAGGTCTCTTCCAGCTGCACTATCCTATTCAACTAGAGTTGTTGGGTTATAGAAGAGAGGACAAGGAGATAACAAGTGTTATACATTGGGTTATCAGCTTAAACGGAATTTTCCAGATAAATCTGGGGATACAAATTCAGCCTTTTCATTCAAGTAATCTTGTCCTTAGAATTGACTCAGTCAGCCTTGGCTACCAAAACATCTGTTCTGGTTTCATTTTAAACACATTGGCATTTCATTAACTTTTATGTCTGGGATGTAGTCTCCTAAATCAATCTGGTCTTTTTAAAACTTTAATCCAGATTCTTCAGCTGACTTTTGGCAGATTTTAACAGATACTGCAGGCTCAGCATGTCCATACTTCCTGCATTTTGGGGCAAAAATCATTGAAGAAATGTGATGACCAGAGTATTTTAATAGATGGCACATTCATTGTTTCAAAATCAGGGTGCCAGGGCATGTGGTACCACATAAAGCACCATCACCTGGATGATGTGAAAAATAGAGTGTCCAATTATTATTTCCATATAACTCTCAGATTTAACACTTCTAATGCAAGACAGAGATTTGCCCAATATGAGATTTTCTGGTTATTTAGCTTTTGTCATAGAAATAGTGCCAAGACACACACACTACCTACACTGTACAACTCAAATTTCTCCTAGACAGCAAGGAACTGAAGATAATGATAACATCATTAGAAAAATATTTTCCATAAATGAATCAGAGAATCACAGAATAAACTGAGTTGGATGGGACCCACAACAATAACTGAGTCCAACTCTCAGCCCTGCACAGGACCATCCCCAAGAGTCACACCATGAACCCAAGAGCATTGTCCAAATGCTTCTTGGACTCTGTCAGGCTTGGTGCTGTGATCGCTTCCCTGGGTAGCCTGTTCCAGTGCCCAACCACCACCCTCTGGGGAAGAACCTTTTTCTAATATCCAACCTAAACTCCCCTGACACAACTTCAGGCCATTCCCTTGGGTCCTGTCACTGGGCACAACAGAGAAAAGATCAGTGTCTACCCTTCTTCCCCTTATGAATAAGTTGCAGACTGCTATAAGGTCTCCCCTCAATCTCTTCTCCAGGCTGAAGAGACCAAGTGACCTCAGCCGCTCCTCATACTCAAAGCTTCCCCTCAAGGCCCTTCATGACCTTTGTTAACTCTCTTTTAGAGTGCTCTATAATAGCTTAATATTTTTCTTATATTGTGGCACCCAAACTGCACACAGGACTCAAGGTGAAGCTGCACCAGTGCAGAGCAGAGCGGGACAAGCCCCTCCCTTGCCTGGCTGCTGATGCTGTGCCTGATGCACCCAGGACATGGTTGGCCCTCCTGGCTGTGCGGGCACTGCTGACTCACATTTAACTTTTTGTCAGCCAGGACCCCCAGGTCCCTTTCTGTGGTGCTGCTCTCCAGCATCTTGTTCCCCAGTCTGTCTGTCTGTACATCCAGGGTCGTCCCATCCCAAGTGCAGAATCTGGCACTTTCTCTTGCTGAACTTCATATGGTTGGTGATTGCCCAGCCCTTTGATTTGCCAAGGTCTCTCTTCAGGCCCTCTCTGCTTTCAACAGAGTCAACAGCTCCTCCCAGTTTTCTATTATCTGTGAACTTTCTTAGTATCCCTTACAGTCCTGCATCCAAGTAATTTGTGAAGATGTTGAAGAGCACTGGGCTGAGGATGAAGCCATGTAGAACCCCACTAGTGAGAGCTCACCAGTCTGTCACCCCACTCACTGAAACGCTTTGATACCAACCCATGAGCCACTTGCTCATCCACTGCATGCTGTGTTTATCCACCTGTGGGCTGGACATTTCATCCAGCAGGATCCTGTGAGAGACAGTATCAAAAACTTTACTGAAATCCAAAATGAAGGTCTATGTCTTAGAGCCACTCCATGTTTTTAATACATATGTTGCTTCAATAAATAATAGAAAATGATGTGAAAATGCTTTATAAAAACATTGATCTATAAGGACACAGTCAGTAAACTGAAGGTGCACAAATCCGATAGAAGCATCAAGATAAAAACAAGTCAGTGTATTTAAAATCTCTTTAAGCCAGTGTGATATTACACACCTGTCACAATGCCATCCTATTCACACCATCAAGAATCAGACAAATCATACATTTTCATCTCCTCAATAAAATTTACTTGTTGTCATCAAGTACCCAAAACAAATAAACAAAACTCAATCATTCCCATTTGGGAACCTCTTTTTTTTGAGTAAAGTTTTAGCAAAAATAATGAAGGATTTTTTGTTGTATAGACAGAAAGGAACTCAAAGCTAACCAGACATGTAGACATGAAAGAGTACACATGCACAGCTCATGCAATAACAATACATGTACCAGGAAGGAGGAGGCATGGATACGGAGCTACATGATCCTGTGCCCTGCTCTGTGTCCGACCACTGGTACTACAACCTACTCTGTGTAAGGCCACTAACATCTTGTAAATAATCAACTTTTAGACCACTGACATAAGAGATTACCACCACAGATACTATAAAGAAGCCAAAATTGCCAGATGCCTAACTGCAATACATGAAGATCAAACCAGACAAATTCTCCCTTTGTTAGCATGGTCGATCACCAAAGTGGAGGTAGAGCAGACCATCTATCAGAGCCCAACAGCATCTTCGATTTGCACCCAAGGCACCCATCAGGATCAAGGTACCTGTCCTGGGGCTGGTGCATGAGCAGTCTTTGAGAGGTACAGGGTACCTCAGGTACTCACATTAAGGTGTTCTACCTGGTATGCGGACACATTTCTGTGAGCAGGACCCCCACATTGGAACAGACACAGCCTGAAGCAGTAAATGTGATTAAGACTTGCACCAGTGCTTTTCCAGATGGTTAATCATAACTGACAAAGACACAAGGAAACAAACAATATTTTTAGGCTTCTACTCCAACTACCAACTCAAGTCAACTCACACCATAAAATCATCAGATCTCTTCAAACTATTAAAGAGTGTGTATGTGTTTTACTTGAAAGCAGTTGCAGTCCAAGCCTGCAAGAATGGAAATGCATCATGACTTTAGTGTTGAGAAGTCTAGTACTTTATAACCTGGTGAGCTATACAGGAGTATTTGAATGGGAAAATTAATCACTAGTCTGTGACAGCCTCAACTATTAGATTCTTAAATAATAACACAATTATGTATGACTTTTGTACATATTAATTGTTGCATTTTTTATGCCACTGGAGCTCCACAGAAGTTAATGTGTGACCAAAAAGAAAGTGAGGATTTATAGGCAATGAAATATAAGAAATATGCTCATAAAAGAATCTCTCTTAATTCTCCAGAGCCCTATTACCAAAGTACATAGCAATACAGGATATGCGCTAGAGGGGTATGAAGGCTTTATCAGCCCTCGAAAGGGATGACTCGCAACACTTACTGACAACTATGTCTGCAAAATTCATGCTGGGAACAGCTTTATTGCAAACTGTACTAACAGCAGACACGGCTGCTATATACAGTCATAGACAAGTGCTTTTCTGCTGGGCCTAATATCTGTATCTATGATCCTGTTTTGAGACACCCAACAGCTTCACAGGAGCTATTTGTGCAGAACACTTATACAGCTATCAGCTTTCATTAATGAAGATGAACAAAACAAACAGTGGCCAATAAGGCTCTCGTCTTTGGTCAGAAATTCCTGCAAATTCTCCCCGACTTCTCCCGTTGTTCATTTCCAGGCTAAAATCGGTACCGACTTTCCAAAGCAGTACACGCTGTCAGCTGCAGAACATTTCGACCAGCCTCACGACATCCCGAGAAGCTCCCCAGAACCGCAGCAGCCGCTGAGGAAGCAGCGGGCCGCGCCAGCACCCCGGCCCCCGCGGGCTCCCGTCATCACACGCAGCGGTGCCTGTCACGCCGCGGCTGCAGCAAGGCGGATCGCCGCAGCCGGGGATGAGCCGGCGCGGGTATTAAAGGAAAGGCAATCCTCTTAGGAGGGCTGGCGGCGGGCGGTGAAGTGAGGCGAACCGAGCCCGCGCTTCCCCGCCCGCGGTGCGGTGCGGTGCGGTGCCACTCCCGCCGGCAGCCCCGCGCCGCCTCAAGGGCGAGGGAGCGGCGGCCGGTTCGGGCCTGCGGCAGCCGCCGCCAGCATCCGCAGCGCCGCATCCCCGCCGGGGGCGAATGGCCGGCGGGGCGCAGGGGCAGCGCGGGCGCGGTGAAATGGGTCAGTTACGTAATAACACCGCCGGCCCCGGCCCCGGCCCCGGCCCGGCGCCCCCGCGGGCAAGGAGAGGGGAAGCCGCAGCGGCGGGCGCTGGACGCGAGCGGAGCCGCATCCTCTCGCGGACCCCGGGCACCGCCGCCGCACCCTTCTTCCCCCTCCGCCCCTTCCCAGCGGTTCCCCCGCCCCGGAGCGCACCTTCTCCTGGGCGCGGTTGAGGCGTTTCTGGACGTTTTTTGGCGAAGAGGCCAGTCTTCATGTCGGCCATGGCTGGCAGCGGGGATAGGGAGGGTGGGGAGAGAAGGCGGGCGAGGCAGAGCCCGGTGGCTACGAGCGGCAGCGGAAAGGCAAGGATGGAGGGATGGAGAGGAGGAGGAAGAGGAGGAGGAGGGCTTTAAAGACACAGCAGGGAGAGGCGTGGCCACCGCCGCCGCCTCAGGTGAGCCGCGGGCCCCCCCCAGCTCCGACCGCCCCCGGCCCCTGAGGAGGCGGCTGTAGGGACCCCGCAGGGCGGGTAGCGTTGTCTCCTGGAGATGGGGCAATTCTTCTAGATAATAAAACACATCAGGAGAGATAATGGGGACGATGATTTCTAGAAGCACAGCTGAAGCACTACTGGCACAAGTCCCCTTGTACGGCCGGAGAACCTTAGGCACCTACTTATTCCCCTAGAAGTTTCCACCAAGTCAGTCACTCCCGGGTCCAAGCTCCTTTAACACTTTTCACCGGTTTGGGGACTGCGGCATCACATGCAGTAGATCGGTTCTGCGGTTAGGGGACCTGCACCCCAGCTCGGCCCGAGCTGGGCTTGCTGGCACACACATCAGCTGTTCTGGGGTTACCATGCCTGTGCTTCTGAATGTGGTGCACGTTGACTTGCCATTGTGCTGCTCTCGACATCCTCCTCCCATCCATTCTTCATTCCTGTCTCAGTGTAGCAATCAACAGCAATAAACTGGTCCCAGACTGGTTTCATGTTTTTGATCTTATTTCTGAAATTACAACTTTAAGTCAAAACTGAAGGGTAATCATAACAAAACCCTCTGTCCTCCCCTGACACTCAAGCGCCCCAAAATCTTCTAAATACAGGATCACACAGCACCAGTCACTCAAGGTTGGCAAAGTCATCCTTCCTAGATACCAAGCCCCAAATTCACTCCTGGCATTTATTTCTGTTGTTTGGCGAAGCGTGGAGTTCCCTGATATGGAGAGTAGGAATCCAGCTGCAAACACAGCAAAGCAATACAAAGAGAAACACTGGAACTCAATGCTCTTAGCCTGAGCCTGTATCCTTCTATATGGAACTGTCTTATGTTCATAGTACTTTTCATTGATTTTTCAGATTGGTACAAAACACAAATCAGAAGGTCTTCTACCTGCCGAAAGAAAATGTCTCATACATGTAGTAAGTCCAGCTGTGTTTCCTGAGACCTTGTATTTCTGACATCTGCTCAGTCCGACATATGCCTGACACATTTTCCTGTGCTATTAAGAAGTGGATTTAACATACCAACTGCAGTAGTAGCAATGTTTAGTAAGAAATTGTGACCTATGTAAGAGTAGGTACTTACTTAATTCTCACGTAAACATTATTTAAAAAGAAAAAATAATCACACAAAAAACCCCAGACCCAAAACAAATGCAGAAAACCAAAGAAAACATATCACAGCAACCAAGGAAATTATTTTGTCTAAAATATTACAGACAGTTTCTTATAATGCTGTTAAACTGGTGAAAGATCAAAACAAAATCTCAGTGTGCATAGGGCTCCCAAATTGTTTGAAGTAATTTTTCACATCTTCAGAATTTCTCTTTCTGGCCAGTTTGGCTTCTGATTACACCACCTTAAGAATGATTTAAAAAAAAAAATCAGGAAAAGAGATAGTCTTAACTGATTAATCATGCATTTTCTTCACCAAAGGGTAACAAAGGTAGGAAGTATCAGCAGCACAAAGTGCATTTGGTTGCCTTTGGGCTAGGAGAGGGAGGGAGGACACTCTCTTGTGCCTCTTTGATCCTTGTTTTCTGATATAGTAGTAGAACCCTCGTCACCAAGCCCAGAAATGCTTTTTCATGCCAGTGGATGAGGAGAATGAAGATGTGTCCTTAGTCAGACAGCCCGCCTTTTCCTCCTCACTCAGTTGACCTGCATTGGCTTTGCCCCATTTAATGGCCTTGGACAACAGCCAAGGCTTTTTCACTGGCTGGTTTATCAATGTATGTGTTGCTCTCCATCAACTAGATTTTGGAAAGTAATTAGCAGCAAACGATGAGGCTGTTCTCTCCATGCTCTCTGTCTGTTGCATAACATTTTTTGTAATTAATACTTCAGAGAAAATTTCTCCATTAAGATGTGTTTCAAAGCAAGTTTTCCACTGTGTATTGCTCATGCTTTAGTTTGAAATAGATGATATTTAAAAATTAATAATCCTTTACTACAGTTTACCCTATTTTCTCCCTATTTTGTTGTTACTGTTTATTTGGTGTTATTTTAAAATTAAATTTCACTTCAGTTTCCCTCCTGAATAGCAGTCATTCATAGAAAAATGCTCCTAAGGGAGTGGTGATTTTTCAACATAAAATCTCTAAAGAGAAGGGAGAAAGTTAAGTATTAGTACAATGTTACAGTGCGGATACTGCAACACGATGTATCAAACAACGAGGCCCGTGGAAAAGAAATATATATGGACCGATTCTTGATAGATGTTTCAGAGAGATGTTTATTTCTCCAGCCGCATGGCTGGAGCTCTGCCGAGGAACTGAGGCAATCACGGGACCCGAGGGTCCTTGCCCACGCAGGGGAACACAAAACAACCAATGGGGAACGAGGCTGACCGGGGCTAGGGAAACCCTGCGTCTCCACCCCCAGGGTCCCTCTCCCAGGACTACATGGCAGGGGGAGGGCCCCAACATTTCACCCGTTTATTTTTAACAAAAAGAGATTTAAAACTTGACATGGAAAACAACTGGATAAACATGAGATAACAAGGACAGTTTCAAAACAAAACAAGCCACCCTCCTGAGTCTTTAAATGTCCAAACAGATTTTCTGGAACATCTTAAGGCTGACAGAAGGGAGACAGGACTCTCCGGGCATGCTTTGTGGGGAAACTGAGGCAGGAGAGGGTTTCTTCCATTTGTACCTGTCGGAACGCTAAACAAAAATATTTAATTTCTTCCCTCCCCCTTTTCATCCCCCACTCAGCATTGGAAAGCGATTTTGGGGGAAACAATTGGCAAAGGCATGGTTTTGTGAGGGAAACCATGGGTGGAAAAATGGATTGGGAATACACTGGCAGTAATAGGATATAGGATAAAAGGAAAAGGTGGGATTAGGAGAGGGAGACTGTAGGGGGGGCTTATAATGGAGATATTGTCTAACATGACTACGATTTTTAGCATATATACTGCCTTTCACAGAAACACCATCAGGCCCAGTGACCTCTGCTGCTTGTAACCCTTTTCTACCTCGCACAATTTTGAACTCCACCACCTCTCTATCTCCCAAGCTTGGGATACATTTTTCAGGGTTATTCTTTTTAATAGCAGTTCTATGAACGAATATGTCTTCTTGGTTGTCACATCTTGTTATAAAACCATAATTTTGTTTAACATTATAGCATTTTACTATTTCTAAAACCTTAGCTATGGAGATTTTTTTCCTTTTTCCGAGTGGCTGCTGTTTTCTGTCTCACTGCATTTTTGCTTTCTCTTTCACTTGCTCCTGTGTTGGAATTGTCAGGGCTGCTCGTGCTTGCGCGCTCTTCTCGGGGTCACATTTGGGGCTGTGCAGGCCGGGCTGGGCTGCGCTGCTCAGCTCCCTGCGCACCGCCGCTTCTGCTCTCAGCTGCGCTGCCGCTGCCTGACGTCACACCCGGGTCTTGGCTGGGCCCCCGAGCAGCGGCCCCCCCACGCCCTGCTCCAGCGTGTGTTTTGGCTAGGTGTGGCTCCGCTCCACCGCCGCCAGCTGCTGCCCGCGTGCTGCCCCTCTCGGTCAGGCGTTCACGGGGCTTGCCCCACCACGCACAGGAACTGCCTCACTGCTGCTCACAGAGCGCTCGCTCCACATGGCCTGGGTCGCACGGACCCAAAGCAGGCTTCCCTTCGCCAGGACACAGCTGACATTGCTCAACAGTCTTGGTAATTAAATAATATTCACGAAAATATTCTTCCATCGGCATATATTTTGACTCAAAAATTAACTGTGTCCAAACGGTCTTCCAAAAGTCTTTGGTAAGAATCACATCCCAAGAAACATAGAGAAAGTTCTTAAACAACCATGCCAGGAAGTGTTTCAGTTCCTTTTGAGCTTGAATTAAGCTAAAATTTACAAATCGTTGTTCAAGAATCTTTTCAAGTTTAAGTTAAATGTCCATATGCAGCTCTGAGAGCCAAGAGTCTTTCCACGGTTCCTCCATAATCCAGAGAGAATATCCAAACCAGGGCGAGAAGAGAGACATCTAGAGTGGTTTTTACTCATGAAGTTTCTGTCCTTAGAGATTGGTGTCTTGCCCACATTATCCACCATTTGTTACAGTGCGGTCTTGGTTTGAAAGACAGGTGTCTGCTAAGGAAGGCAGTAGCCTCCCTTGGAATGGCAGATGCAACCCCCTTCCCTCCGAGTTATTATAACTTTGAAATCGAGGGGCTTTTAGGCAAAGATGTGGGAAATAGGAATAACAGTTCTCTACTATTATATATATAACCAGTCAAACAAACAACAATAACTATGGCAGTAACAGCAAACAATCACAAACCCAGTCCCAGCCTTCTCGGCTGTCAGGCCCTTTCCCCTCGGGTGCAGTTCCGCTCGCAGCCGGCAGGGGCGCTGGAGGGTCCCGGTGAGCAGGGCAGGTGCGATGGTTCCCCCACGGCTGCAGGGGGCGCTCTGGAGCGAGCTAGGGGACTATGCAGCACCGGTGGCCTGGGAGCTTCACAAACCCCTGGGCAGCTGGCCCTGGTGTCCGACCGGACTCTCAGGAACAGCAGGCTGGAACGGCAGGCTGGAACAGCAGGCTGGAGCAGCAGGCTGGAGCAGCAGGGACGAGCACAAATCTCTGACGGCAGGCGAGATGTATCCAAACGGAGAACCCCCCGGAGGTCTAGACAGGCAGGGTGAGCACAGCTACAGTGTAGCGAAGGCTCAAAGCAGCAGCGGGGCAGGGCGGCCACAGCCTGGGCCTCCAGCGGGGCAGGGAAGGTGGGCCCCTGGGGATCCTGGGATCTTTCTCCGCAGAAAGAGAAAACGGCTGCAAAGAACAAGCAGCTTCTCTCTCTCGAACCCAGAGAGCGACTGACCCCACACCCAGGTGAAACAAAAGAGCAGCCAGGCACACCCCACCCGCAGTGGGTAGCTCTGTGTCTTCCTGAAGTACCCCAGCGATTTGTTGTCTTAGTAACAGTATGGGGGGAAAATTCCTTTAACAGAAAAAAACCCCTAGAACTCTTAAAACCCCAACAAGTGCGGACACTGCAACACGATGTATCAAACGAGGCCCGTGGAAAAGAAATATATATAGACTGATTCTTGATAGATGTTTCAGAGAGATGTTTATTTCTCCAGCCGCATGGCTGGAGGTTTGCCGAGGAACTGTTCAATCACGGGACCTGAGGGTCCTTGCCCCCGCAAGGGAACACAAAACAACCAATGGGGAATGACGCTGACCAGGGGCTAGGGAAACCCTGTGTCTCCCCCCCAGGGTCCCTCTCCCAGGACTACATGGCAGGGGGAGGGCCCCAGCAGTACAACTAGTATGTCACCACTTTTTCCAGCTGTTGATCCCTGTTCACCCAAAATGTTAGTCAGAAAAAGAAGAAATCGGGATAATTTCTGGCTCATTGACAACATGGTTTCTCATCACACATTTCTGCTATTCTAATCACTCTTTATTTGTGTAAAGCAGTAAAATTTAAAGATACTGGCACCCATAGGAGTCAATTTTACAATACTGATGATAGAAAAAGTTGGCAGGTATTTTGCAGCTGTCTCCATTGCAATAATAATTGAAATACAGATATCAACGGCTGCAGCGTAACAAGTGACTTGCATCTCTACAAATCGCAGTATATGGACACTCACAATTCACACTACAGACATGGCAGATAAAAGACAAGCCTGTTAGAAGTGCATCACTTTAATATTCAGTGCAGTGGAAAATTGGAGCAGAAAATGAAACTGCAGGACAGCCTGGGAGTTGAAATTGCACTGTAGTGTGAATTTGGGGAGGCAGAATGTATGGACAAAAATACAATGCAAGTTGGGTCTAATAGAACAACAAACA
Organism: Corvus cornix cornix; assembly: GCF_000738735.6. NCBI lineage: Eukaryota > Metazoa > Chordata > Aves > Passeriformes > Corvidae > Corvus > Corvus cornix. The sequence continues at coordinate 24,753,669 of NC_046333.1, forward strand.
TGGGAAAGCAGTATGAGAAAATGAAAGGTTTCAGGTGTACAGGACCTGAATTTTAAATCTTCTTTTACATGTGACGACTTGGTACTATGCTTGTGGTTTAGGTCAGCATGTAATGGGCAGCAAAAGACTGTCTAAATTATCTGGGCAGTTTCTGTAGGTCTTGCTGACTTTTGGATGTGAGTCAGAGAGGGGAGAGCTTTCTGTCTCACATAAAAAGGAAAGTAAGGAACACAGTGGAAAACATGAATCAAAAGAAAAATGTTTTCATAAAATAAATGTAGTTCTAAATGCTGTAAAAATCTAGGAAAATTTTAATAAACATCTGAAATTAAAACCCATACATGTTCTATATTTTAATATTTAAACCCTTATTTTTAATTAAAATTCTTCTTATAAAGACAAATATAGTGGGGGTTTTTTTTTTGGTTTTTTCTACATTTTCCCTCACTGCCATTTTCCCTCACTACCTTCAGATCAACACCTCTCATCCAATAAGGTGCTAATGTATGTTGGACTGGTACTTACATTCCGGCACAGAACACCAGTTCCATCACTGGGAAGCATTTTATCTGAAAGGTGCTCTTTGATTTCAGCTTCAGTATTTGAATCTATCTGGCTTCACAGAGCTACATACAGGTAGGTGGTGTTCAGCAATGGCCTCACTTTGTTACTGTGGCATTCTGTCCTGCTGACTTCACTCAGCAAATTTCTGACACCTCAGGCTCTGAAACTACATAAAATGAGCTTTACATGAGAAAGTATCACTAATGAAGGGCTGCTTGTTCTGCTCACAGAACAAGCACCAGTGATATTTCCATAGGAAATTCACTCCTGGATACCACCCACAGGACATGGATGTCCATGCTGGACTTCTGGGGGCGCGGGTTATGTTCCTTCCATCCTCCAAGTCCTCTTCCCTGAAAAATCAGGAATTAGAGAAATTAACTTCAAATAGAGAAAAAAAACTGCTAGAGAGAGAATTCCTGGAATTACTGCTGCCTTTGGGTGAATCTTTTCAGGTTTGAGGCAGTGCAAGTAGATAAGAAGACATGACAAGAGATCCAAAATCCTTTAGGATTGGCAGGTGAGGGTAGGAGGAGTGAATAATTATATATCACTTAGTTAATACCAGGCTTTTCTACTTTTTACACAGTTGATGTGATGTGTCAATAAAATACAAACTTAAGGAAAAGACTAGGTGATAAGAAGGACAAGATTTCTTGAGATCCAAGAATGAATTTCAGCATGGCCAGAGCTGCAGGGATCCACAGCTCCCTCCCTCCCTCAGTGAGGATAACTGGCAATTTGGACCTATTGCAAAGGGGCCTGTACAAAGAAATTGGCTTTATGTTCATCATTTAGATGGCAACAATATCCTGATAGGCTGTGTATACAGTACTGATTCCAGCATTAGGAATGAATGCTGATGAGGATACTTGTGCTCTGGTTGGCCTCCAGGAGGAGGTCTTTGCTCTTTGTAATTAAAAGCACAGTGAGCTGTATAGAAGATGAATTTTTGAGAATTCTATTGAGAGCATATGAGCTGTCCCACCTAAATAGGAAAGCCACCCACCACCCTTAGCCAAAATTCAGGCTCCCTTGATCTATCTGAGGTCAGCATCAAAAGATCATTGAAAATTGCTTTTGAAAAATCTGAACTTAAGTGTGCTTGGCAGTTTCATCTTCTCAGTCAGGAGGACACAAGCCAGAACCAGAAATATCTTCCTTTTTAAGCACCAGGTAAAAAAGGACAGAAAGTCTTTCTGTAGAACATCCTTTGGATCTTTCCTGAAAGAAAAGTCAGTCTCAGTTAAAAAGCTTATTTGTCCACATGCAATTTTCCATACCCCTCTTCTTCTCTTTCCCATGCACTATATTTACAAAATTCCTGGTATTTACAGTATTATCTAGAAATGCACACCTTTTGGTTTGCATAACAACAAAAATTAATACTGTGACAGTTGGTCTCTCTTCTTTCGTTTTTCTTTAAAGCCATTCCAGCACAATCTTGCTGTCTCTTTGGGGAATGCCTCACCAGTGGTGAGTTTCTCTCTCAGGTTAGGCACTTGTGAAGGGGATTTGGCATGCATGGCATCAATTTGGTTCCCTAAATTACTCTTTGCTCATGAATTGGCTGCTAATGGCATTATGCACACATCGCATAGCAGCATCTAGCCTCTCTGCTTTTATTTCTAGTGTAAATGCACATTTACACAGTGCCATTGCTTCCACCTCTTATATGGGCTAGAAGGAGGGATGTAGCAAAAAGATGTGCAGTCCTAATTCTGAAACATTTAAAATTTGGAGAAAAGTGACTAGCTGTATCTATTCTGTGTGTGCCCCTAATTTAGAAAGGCCATGAAATGCAAGATAATATATACATGCAAAATAATAAATACATTTATGTCATTATGAAGGTCATACAATTTTTTTTCTTCAAGAAGATAGATGCATGTAAAACATTGTGAGTTGATTGTGCTGGTTTAGTATCTGACATGTCATTTTCTATATCAGGAAATTTTTCCTCCTAGTCACTTGAAGCTAGACTATGGAGGTTGGAGGCCTCCTCTCCTGCAGCAGTTCTTCTTGCCTTGACCCTCACTGCTTTCAAGGAAGCAATAACAATTTAGAGCAACCAGGGATCTTCTTGCAGGGATGCAGAAGATGTCCTGCAAAAGCAGCACTGCCCAGCTCTCGCTACTAGTCCTAGATGCATCAGGCATATCCCAAAAAGCCATGGTCTGCAGGGAATAATGTGACTTCTGGCCACAGGAAAGGCACGTGCATCATGAATACCATATAACATAGCAAAGAGCTAATCCAAACTTCAGAAAGGCGCCCCTGGAGTGCCTATCTGGAGACTGTCAAGTTGTAGGTTCTGCTGCTTTAAACCATGTAGGCAAAAGTCAGGTTTTAAACCTATGGACTCTCTAAAGACAACCCCAGCTTTTGATTATCAAAGATCCTTATTCAAATATCTCCACCATGCTTTCTCAGTACATGATTTGTTCTTCATTGAGCTAGATTTGTCCTGACTTCTTATTATGGTATCCCACAGTGGTAGAGAGGAGAAGGAGAGGAGAAGGAGAAGGAGAAGGAGAAGGAGAAGGAGAAGGAGAAGGAGAAGGAGAAGGAGAAGGAGAGGAGAGGAGAGGAGAGGAGAGGAGAGGAGAGGAGAGGAGAGGAGAGGAGAGATCCAGCAGGCAGGACTCGTGCAGCAAGATTGATCTATTTAATTATTTTACAAACTCTTTTATAGACTTTTTTCTTCGTAGTCTAATTGGTCAAAGGATCAGCCACCCCCTGGGATGACTGGCTAAAATCCTAAAACATCCATTGTCAAAATATTTTTCTACTGTACCATAAACAAAGCTCTGCAAGGTCGCAGGTGTTCATAGTTCATAGAACTCTGCTAATATCTTCTGTGAGAGAGAAAGGTATCTCACGGGACTGGAAAGAAGCAAGAAAAATTATTGCTAGCAGCAATATTTGTATCCACAATTCCCCCTTTTTGTTTTATAAGATAACAATTCTACTAGGTATTAATCCTAAATAGAAATTTACATCAGTTATTAATTCTAAATATAGCCTTAAGGGCTTTAACTATCTGACTCCATAACAAGAAATTTAAAGTTCAGTCTCTGCTTGTGGAAGGGCAATCCACCTGACGGTGGACATCCTGGTCATCTTCAGAAGAATCATTACCTGATGATCTACATTCTGGTCACCATTTGGATGGTTGGCATTCTGGTCATCATTTGGAGGTTGCCTGTTCTGCCTCTGGTGCCGTAGGTCAGGGCGAACACATTTTGCAGGTAGCCACCGTACCCCGTATTTGTGGAAACGCAAGCATACCCACGACCCCAAACGATAAGCTCATGCGGGCCTTCCCACTGGTTAGTAAGTAAATTCCGTACCCAGACTTTTGCCCAGGGCAGTTGTGTCTCGCCTGAAGACTGCAGTGAGAGAAAATGATTCAAAATAACAGGATTATTTGAATTTTGTGGTACTGTAAGGTGATTGATTGTATGCAAAGCTTTTACTAGTTGGCTCTGTGGGGTTTCTCCGTGCATTCCCCCTGTTTGTTTTTCCAAAACACACTTCAAGGTACCATGAGCGCATTCGACAATAGCTTGGCCAGTAGGAGAATGTGGGATACCAAAGGTATGGTCTACACCCCATAGGTGCAAGAACTGCTGCGTCTTCTCCAAGGCGTAGGCAGGACAATTATCGGTCTTCACAACAGCCGGCACGCCCAGGACCGAGAAAGCCAGTTTCCAATGGGCAATGACATCACAGCCCTTCTCTCCAGTGTGAGCAGAAGCCCACATAGCTGAGGAGAAAGTGTCAATAGACATGTACACATATTTCAGCCGACCAAATTCTGGGATGTGAGTTACATCCGTTTGCCAAAGCTGCAAGGCTTTTAGCCCTCTGGGGTTTACCCCCAGTGGCAAAGGCACAGCGAGTCCGTGACAGTCAGCACAAGCACTGACAATGTCACGCGCCTCGGTTGGCGTTAAATGAAACTGCTTCTGCAGGGTATGTGCACTTTGATGGAAGAAACCGTGCGATGCCTTGGCTTGTGCAATTTTGTCAGGCTGAGGCCCTACCCACGCAGGGTTGGCCAGCATGTCAGCCCTGGCGTTGCCTTCAGCTGGAAACCCTGGTAAATCGGCGTGGCTTCGAATGTGCAGAATGTAATACGGGTGCACTCAAACCTGAATTGCAGACCACAAGGTTTGTAATAGTGAAAACAGAGTTGCATTGTTCACCTCCTTCAGAAATGAACAATGTAAGTGTTGGGTTATATCTGCTACGTAAGCAGAGTCAGTAACCAAATTCAAAGGTGTACTAGTTTGAAAACAAACTAGTGGGAGACACCAAGTCAGAATAACAATTGAATAGGGAAATAAAAAGAGGGGGGGGAAAAATATAAAAGCAGATAACACTGGGTTAAACTGACAGAGTCAGGATACAACCGGAAACCCTGTTAATTAGGGTAGTGGTAGCAGTCCGGTACAATGGTGGCTGCAGTCCTCCTGAAGTGGTGATCCTGTAGAAAAAGGGTCTGCTCTTCCTCAGAAAGTCCAGTGGTGGCTATGTAGCTCCTGCCCTCTGGAAATCCAGTGGAAAGGTTGTCTCTGGTGTTCAGAATCTCAGATTATATCCAGGATGGAATGCTTGGTTCCTCCCTCTGGGTGGAGCATCTCACAATGGGATGAGTCATGACACCAAGTGTTGATTAGGCTCATTAACAGAAGATGGTCCAGAGGGAGTTATCTCTGAGTCATGCGGCATGGCATTGATGGGCCATTAACAGAAAGATAGTCTGGGGGGAGGAGGCAAGGAAACACTGCCCCACCTGGTTTCAACAGCTCATGAGGATGGTAATAGAATACACTGCAACCCAGGACAAAAGGTACCTGTGAGAATCGCTCAAAAGCCATGGTAACAGCCCTTAATTCAACTAACTGAGCAGAGCCTGACTTGTGTTCCTTCAGCACCTGCCATTCCAATCCCTCCTTCCAGGTAACAATGGCTTTCCCAGTTTTCCCAGAACCATCCGTAAAGACGGTGGGTCCTTGCACTGGCACTCAACTATTTCTTGGCCGCAAGGAAAGTACGGTTGATTTTGCCAACTGCAGTAATTTATGGCTGGGCAGATAGTACGTGATCTGCCCTGAAAAGTTTTGCAGCGCACTTTGCAAAGGAGCACTATGAATAAGGCTCCACTCAAAGTATTCCCTTGAGACTGGAATGACAATTACTGCAGGATCTGCTGCTATCAGTTGCAAACACCATTGGCAGCATTTGATTATCAGAGAAGCAACCAATTCAAACACTGTGGTCACAGTCCTTTTTGGCTGGTGAGGCAAAAAGACCCATTCTAGGATATGCAGAGGATCAGGCCATTGTGCATTCCACTGGCCAATGATACCTGTAGGATGGAGGTCTGGAATAGTAATGTAAACAGTGATAGCAATGGAGGGATCCACTCGATAAACCTGACGAGCGGAAACAGCCCCTTGGACCTCCTGCAGCGCTCGTCACGCTTCCAGCATCAACTCCCAAGGTGAATTCAGATCGGGGTCCCCCTTTAAAATATTAAAGAGCTGAGAAAGTTGCTTTGTGGTTAGACCTAAATAAGATCGTAACCAATTGATGACACCCAGCAGCTTCTGAGCGTCATTCAAGGTTTTAATCTAATCCGGGAATTGCACCTCTTGGCGTTGGATAGTTTGGTCCAAAAGTTTTACTCCTAAATATATCCAAGGAGGAAGCTGTTGAACTTTCTCTGGAGCTACCTCTAATCCATAGGCATGCAGAGCAGCGAGCAGTTGAGGCTGTATTCCCAGCAGCTCATCCTGGGTGGACGCTGCCACCAGGATATCATCCATGTAATGGTAGCAGCATGCATCAGGAAACTGCTTGCAAACTCTGGATAAAGCTTGGGCAACATACCACTGACAGATAATTGGGCTGTTCCTCATCCTTTGAGGGAGGACTTTCCATTGGTATCTGTTAGCAGGTTCAGCATTGCTAATGGCAGGCACAGTAAAGGCAAATTTTGGTTTGCCATTAGGATGCAAAGGAATTGTGAAAAAGCAATCCTTCAAATCAATGATCAGGATGTCCCACCCCGTTGGAATCATGGTGGGAGAGGGCATGCCAGGCTGCAATGCCCCCATACCTTCCATTACTGCATTAACTTTCCAGAGATCCTGTAACAGTCTCCATTTCCCTGATTTCTTCTTAATTACGAAAGCAGGAGTATTCCAGGGGCTAGTAGAAGGTTCAAGGTGCCCCTGTTGTAGCTGTTCCTGAACCAGCTGATGAAGGGCGTCTAACTTCTCCTTTGGTAGGGGCCACTGCGGCTCAAAGATTGGTGTGTTAGTCAGCCACCGCAAAGGCAGTGTAGGATACTGTGCGTCCTTACGCACAGTGACCCCTATCAAAAATTTGTCCCAATTTGTACCCCCCAAGCTGCCAACACGTCCCGTCCCCAAAGGTTAAGGGAAGTGGTAGTAACATAAGGCCTGACTGTAGCTGTGTGTCCCTCTGGGTCCCTCACCATCACAGGCTGTGTGGTTCCTCCTAATCCTGTGATGGCCGATCCCACCGGGGCTAAAGGCCATGAGGGAGGCCACACAGAGAAGGAGATGAGAGTTACATCAGCACCTGTATCAATCAAACCTCGAAGCTGAGTCCGGGGTGAAGGGGTGTTCGGCAGGATCAGGGTACATGTGTGTACCTTTGGTACACACATCTGTGGCCTTTGGTCAGAGATGTCTGCAGTCCAGAAGGCCTGCGGAAGTCCCATAGATCCACTGCCATTATCTCCGTGAGTTTGTTGTTCTATCCTGGGGACACAAGACTTAAAAGGCACTAATTTAGCAAGGCAGGTCTTTTCAGGAATAGTGACAGGGGGTTTTTGCGTGGAGACCATAGCGTGAATCTGACCTGTAAAGTCAGCATCAATAACTCCTGAGTGCACTAAGATTCCTTGATGGGTAATGTCGGGTTTCCCCACCAGCATTGCACTGGATCCCTGGGCTAGGGGTCCATATGCATCCAAGGCAACCTTATAAATACCTCTAGAGTCTAAGACGACTGCAGCTGTGGTGTGGACGTCAAACCCGTCTGATCCCTGGGTGCTGTCTCTAGGGTGGCTGGGTAGGCCTGTGCCTGTACCTGTGCCACTCTCTGGGGGAGCGACTGCATTGGAGAGCAATTGCCTCTCCTTGCACCCCGGTGGAAGTTTCCCGACAAAGGCTGAACATCGGCATGAGTCTGGGATCTACAATAGTCCGAGCAATGCCCTGGCCTGCCACACCTCTTGCACTGGAGGATCACTGTGTTCTCTTTTTGGCTCGGCTTAGGCCGTTTCAGTTTTTTCGCGTGTTTGGTTTGCTTTGGTTCATGACCAGAAGATGTGTGAACAGGCTGCAGGAATGCAGCCAAAGCAGACCTTTTCTGGTTCCCAGATCCCACCTTAGAGCAGGCCCCAGCCATGTCTGTGATTTTAGGGTCCCCTGGTAAGGCATCTATGATTTTTCTGCACTCCTCGTTTGCGTTATCTCTCACTAACTGCTTTAACAACATCTGCCTTAACCTGTTATTGTCAACCTGCTTCTTGAGAGAAGCAGCACCTTTCTCTATGAAAGAGAGGTATGACTCTGATCTCCCTTGAATTATTTCAGTATATCGCTTTCTAGGATCAGACAGCTCTATGGTTTTCAACAGGGCCACCATGCCAACCTGTTGAGCTTCCTGCCGGACGCTAGAGGGAAAGGTATGCTGGAGATTGGGATCAGAGAAGGGACCAGTCCCATAAGAGCATCCATCCCCACTGCACGTCTAGGGTCCTCAGCAGGGAGCTGCATATTCCCTAATGCAGTCTTATTGGCCAGCTTTCTCCAGGTATTCTCAAAAAGTGCACATTGTACAGGTTGAAATAGGATTTGACCTAAGTGCCTGATATCAAATGGAGCAAGCAAATCTGTATTTATCACCCTTACCATTTGCATAACCTCAGCAGAACCGCGCCCATATTGTGCAACCTTGAATTGCAGATCCTGTGCAACCTTCCAAGCCATTACCTCATGCTTATCATGCTGGCCTGAATTTGGGAGAGCCTTATACACTGGGAAAGCTTGAATCTCCCCTTTGAGGGAGTCACTGCCATCCTGAACCACTGGCACAGCCTGTGGATGCAGTGTAACAGCTTCCTGATTACTCTCAGAATCCTCAACTCTGCTTGGCATCCCCAGTGTTTCCAATAAATCCCAATCGCCTTCCTCCAGAGCCCGCATCTTAAGTGCCTCCCAGAAACAGTTGTAGTGTCTTGGACACACTGTCACAGTGCAGTCCAGGAAGGTCCAGGGGCGAGACTGGAGCAGCCTTTTCTTTTGCTGCCCGGCTGCAGTGGCTTTACGCCCTGGGGCCAAAGCCTCCTCTGCTTCACTGCCTGAGAATGAATCGTCGGGTATGAGCAGCTTTGAGGAGCTGTGAACGAACAGAGGTGGGCGGGGAAGAATCGACCGACCAGAAGAGAAACTGACAGCAGTGGCTGCAGTTGGCTGTGCAGGGGTTTGAACCTCAGCCGCTATCGAGGATGCAATCTCAGGCGGTTTCGACCGATCCGGCGCTGGGGCTGCTGCGGCCATCTCCGATGCTGCAGCAGTGCCCGGAGCCACCGCTGTCTCCTGTGCCACGGTAGCACCCAGAGCCGCTGGAGGCCGGGGCACAGCCTCCGCGACTGCCGCTTCTTTCGCCGGTCTCAGCTCCACTGGCGGCTGGGACACCGGCGCAGTGCCGGTCACTGACACCACGACCACCGCCACCTGTTGGGGTCCCTCCCCTGCCATGGAGCCCTGGGAGAGGGGCCCTGAGGGCACAGACACGGGGTTTCCCTGCCCCTGCTCAGCCTCGTTCCCATTGGTTGGTTTGTGTTCCCTGCGCGGGCAGAAGGACCCTTGGTCCCGTGACTGGAACAGTTCCTCAGCAGAGCTCCGGCCATGCGGCTGGAGAAATAAACATCTCTGAAACAGCTAGCAAGAATCTGTCTGTCCATATATATTTCCTTTCCACGGGACGCCTGGTTTGATATATGCGTGTTGCAGTATCCCCACTGCAACAAATGGTAGAGAATTGAGAGCAGAACGATCCCCGATCCCTAAGCGACTGATTTGTGTGAGTAAACCCTGGAAACTTTGGATTCCTCTTCTTGGTTTTGCTTTGCTATTCCATATCTAAACTATGGAGGAACGGTGGGAAGACTCTTGGCTCTCAGAGCTGCATATGGACATTTATCTTAAAATGATTCTTGAACAACGATTTGTAAATTTTAGCTTGATTCAAGCTCAAAAAGAACTGAAACACTTCCTGGCATGGTTGTTTAAGAACTTTTTCTATGTTTCTTGGGATTTAATTCTTACCAAGGGCTTTTGGAAAACCGTTTGGACACAGTTAATATTGGAGTCAAAATATATGCCGATGGAAGAATATTTTCGTGAATATTATTTCGTTACCGAGACTGTTGAGCAATGTCAGCTGTGTCCTGGCGAAGGGAAGCCTGGCGCAGGGACCGTGCGGCCCAGGCCACGTGCACCGAGCGCTCTGCGAGCAGCAGCGAGGCAGTTCCCGCGCGTGGGCGGAGCCACCCGAGCCGCAGTGTCGGCGGCGGAGCGAGGCGCGGCGGGGAGCGGCGGGACCCGGCGGTGCCCGCCCGGCTGCGCGCGGCGCATGGTGGAGCGAACCCCGTGAACGCCCGACTGAGAGGGAGGCGCGTGGGCGGCGGCGGGCGGCAGCGGCGGTGGAACGGAGCCGCGCCCAGCCGAGACGTGCGCTGGAGCTGAGCGCGGGGGGGTCGTCGCTCGGGGGCCCGGCCGAGACATGGGTGCAGCGCCTGGCAGCGGCAGCGAAGCTGCGACCAGAGGAGGCGACGCACGGAGAACTGAGCGGCGCGGCCCGGCCCAGCCCGCGCAGCCCCGAACGCGACCCCGGGAAGAGCGCGCAGGCACCAGCAGCCCTGACAATTCCAACACGGGAGCGACCGAAGGAGAGAGCAAAGACGCAGCGAGACAGAAAACAGCAGCCACTCGGAAAAAGGAAAAGATCATAGTAACTAAGATCTTAGGGATAGTAAAATGGTATAATGTTAAGCAAAATTATGGTTTTATAACAAGGTGTGACAACCAGCAAGACATATTCGTGCATAGAACTGCTATTAAAAAGAATAACCCTGAAAATGCATCCCAAGCTTGGGAGATGGAGAGGTGGTGCAATTCAAAATTATACGAGGTAGAAAAGGGTTACAAGCATCGCAGGTCACTGGGCCTGATGGTGTTCCTGTAAAAGGCAGTATATATGCTAAAAATCGTAGTCATGTTAGACAGTATCTCCATTGTAAGTCCCCCCTACAGTCTCCCTTTCCTAATCCCACCTTTCCCTTTTACCCTATGTCCTATTACCCCCAGTGTATTCCCAATCCGTTTTTTCATCCATGGTTTCCCTCACAAAACCATGCTTTTGCCAACTGTTTCCCCAAAAATCCCTTTCCAATGCCGAGTGGAGGATGAAAAGGGGGAGGGAAGAAGTTAAACCCTCTCCTGCCTCAGTTTCCCCACAAAGCATGCTCAGAGAGTCCTGTCTCCCTTCTGTCAGCCCTAAGATGTTCCACAGAATCTGATTGGACATTTAAGGACTCAGGAGGGTGGCTTGTTTTGTTTTGAAACTGTTCTTGTTATGTTTATCCAGTTGTTTTCATTCTCCTTTTATTAAAATAAAATGGGTGAGGTGTTGGGGTCCCTCCCCTGCCATGGAGCCCTGGGAGAGGGGCCCTGAGGGCACAGACACGGGGCTTCCCTGCCCCTGCTCAGCCTCGTTCCCATTGGTTGGTTTGTGTTCCCTGCGCGGGCAGAAGGACCCTTGGTCCCGTGACTGGAACAGTTCCTCAGCAGAGCTCCGGCCATGCGGCTGGAGAAATAAACATCTCTGAAACAGCTAGCAAGAATCTGTCTGTCCATATATATTTCCTTTCCACGGGACTCCTGGTTTGATATATGCGTGTTGCAGGATCCCCACTGCAACAGCCACCGCCGCTGGTTCTGGGTTGGGAGCATCTCTCGCGGGTGGTGTGGGTACGGCGTGCCCTGCGCAGTGGGGTGTCTCCGGCAGCTGCAACGGCTGCTTTTGCGAGCTGAGCAGCTCCGCCAGCTGCCGTGATATGTTCGGGAGCTCTGCCAACAAAGGCAGATGCTGTATTTAAAGGTGGACTGCTTGGTTCTGCTTTTGTGTGGAACAGTTTGTCGCTGTGGGGGGTGATGAGCCGCACCCGGGCATTCTCGGTGCGGCAGGTGCCTGCGTAGATGGGCTAGGAGCCACCATAGGGGTTCAGGACGCGAGCCCACTAAAACGTGGTGCTGCAAACGTGGCTGCCGCTGCGGAACCGAAAGGCAGGGCGGGCTGTGCACCATCCTGCTGCCCCGACACCCCCGCCAGTTGCTCTGCCGGCGTGGTGTCCTCGGGGGCTGAGGGGTCCCGCGGCAGCGCATCATGACCCGGTGCAGGCTCCGCAGCATCCCCCGCCTGTGGAGCCGGGGGGGGTTTTCCGATATCTCTCTATCACATGCCTCCGAATCGGACGAGCCAGCTCTGCTGTGACATGTAAACTCTATCAGCAGCTTGAACAAACCCTGCCAAGCGCGCAGTAATTTCGGCACTGATGAACCCCTGTTGCAGTGGGGATCCTGCAACACGCATATACCAAACCAGGCGTCCCGTGGAAAGGAAATATATATGGACAGACAGATTCTTGATAGCTGTTTCAGAGATATTTATTTCTCCAGCCGCATGGCCGGAGCTCTGCCGAGGAACTGTTCCAGTCACCGGACCAAGGGTCCTTCTGCCCACGCAGGGAACACAAACCAACCAATGGGAATGAGGCTGAGCAGGGACAGGGAAACCCCGTGTCTGTGCCCTCAGGGCCCCTCTCCCAGGGCTCCATGGCAGGGGAGGGACCCCAACACCTCACCCGTTTTATTTTAATAAAAGGAGAATGAAAACAACTGGATAAACATAACAAGAACAGTTTCAAGACAAAACAAGCCACCCTCCTGAGTCTTTAAATGTCCAAACAGATTCTGTGGAACATCTTAGGGCTGACAGAAGGGAGACAGAACTCTCCGGGCATGCTTTGTGGGGAAACTGAGGCAGGAGAGGGTTTAACTTCTTCTCTCCCCCTTTTCATCCTCCACTCGGCATTGGAAAGGGATTTTTGGGGAAACAATTTGCAAAAGCATGGTTTTGTGAGGGAAACCATGGGTGAAAAAACGGATTGGGAATACACTGGGGGTAATAGGACATAGGGTAAAAGGGAAAGGTGGGATTAGGAGAGGGAGACTGTAGGGGGGGTTTACAATGGAGATATTGTCTAACATGACTACGATTTTTAGCATATATATTGCCTTTCACAGAAACACCATCAGGCCCAGTGACCTGCGATGCTTGTAACCCTTTTCTACCTCGTATAATTTTGAATTCCACTACCTCTCCATCTCCCAAGCTTGGGATGCATTTTTCAGGGTTATTCTTTTTAATAGCAGTTCTATGCACGACTATGTCTTGCTGGTTGTCACACCTTGTTATAAAACCATAATTTTGCTTAACATTATACCATTTTACTATCCCTAAGATCTTAGTTACTATGATCTTTTCCTTTTTCCGAGTGGCTGCTGTTTTCTGTCTCTCTGCGTCTTTGCTCTCTCCTTCGGTCGCTCCCGTGTTGGAATTGTCGGGGCTGCTGGTGCCTGCGCGCTCTTCCCGGGGTCGCGTTCGGGGCTGCGCGGGCCGGGCCGGGCCGCGCCGCTCAGTTCTCCGTGCGTCGCCTCCTCTGGTCGCAGCTTCACTGCCGATGCCGGGCACTGTACCCACGTCTCGGCCGGGCCCCCGGGCGACGACCCCCCCGCGCCCTGCTCCAGCGCACGTTTCGGTTCGGCGTGGCTCCGTTCCACTGCCACTGCCGCCAGCCGCCGCCCGCACGCCTCCCCTCTCAGTCGGGCGTTCACGGGGCTCGCTCCACCATGCGCTGCGCGGGGCCGTGTGGGCACCACCGGGTCCCGCCGCTCCCGCCGCGCCTCGCTCCGCCACCGACACTGCGGCTCGCGTGGCTCCGCCCGCACGCGGGAACTGCCTCGCTGCTGCTCGCAGAGCGCTCGGTGCACGTGGCCTGGGCCGCACGGTCCCTGCGCCAGGCTTCCCTTCGCCAAGACACAGCTGACATTGCTCAACAGTCTCGGTAACTAAATAATATTCACGAAAATATTCTTCCATCGGCATATATTTTGACTCCAATATTAACTGTGTCCAAATGGTTTTCCAAAAGCCCTTGGTAAGAATTAAATCCCAAGAAACATAGAAAAAGTTCTTAAACAACCATGCCAGGAAGTGTTTCAGTTCTTTTTGAGCTTGAATCAAGCTAAAATTTACAAATCGTTGTTCAAGAATCATTTTAAGATAAATGTCCATATGCGGCTCTGAGAGCCAAGAGTCTTCCCACCGTTCCTCCATAGTTTAGATATGGAATAGCAAAGCAAAACCAAGAAGAGGAATCCAAAGTTTCCAGGGTTTACTCTCACAAATCAGTTGCTTAGGGATCGGGGATCGTTCTGCTCTCAATTCTCTACCATTATGTTGCAGTGGGGATCCTGCAACATGCATATATCAAACCAGGCGTCCCGTGGAAAGGAAATATATATGGACAGACAGATTCTTGATAGCTGTTTCAGAGAGATGTTTATTTCTCCAGCCGCATGGCCGGAGCTCTGCCGAGGAACTGTTCCAGTCACCGGACCAAGGGTCCTTCTGCCCGCGCAGGGAAACACAAACCAACCAATGGGAACGAGGCTGAGCAGGGGCAGGGAAACCCCGTGTCTGTGCCCTCAGGGCCCCTCTCCCAGGGCTACACGGCAGGGGAGGGACCCCAACAAATCCCCAGACGGGAATTCGTGAAATAGAGCAGACCTGAACTCGTGCTGCCACCCAAAGTCCAGGGCAGTCTCTGAGTTCGGTAAGAATCCATGCCTGATAGCCCAGTCTAACACCTCACGGGGTGAGTTCTCAGAAACAGAGGTGTCCTTTGAACTGAAAACACCCCTCCAGGCTGATAACACAGAGTCGATTTCTAAGCCGCTGGTTGCCATTTTTCCCGTCCCGTCGCACATCCCAGTCCGGGGAGGCGGGGGAAGGAAACAGCGTACCTCTAGAGAAATGCAGCTTGGCTCGCAGCGTGCAGGACACGTCGGGGTTCACCAAGTATTACGGTATCCTGCAGTGGTAGGGGAGGAGAAGAGAGATCCAACAGGCAGGAATTGTGCAGCAAGATTGATCTATTTAATTATTTTACAAACTCTTTTATAGACTTTTTTCTTCATAGTCTAATTGGTCAAAGGATCAGCCACCCCTTGGGGTGACTGGCTAAAATCCTAAAACATCCATTGTCAAAATATTTTTCTACTGTACCATAAACAAAGCTCTGCAAGGTCGCCGGTGTTCATAGCTTTTAGAACTCTGCTAATATCTTCCGTGAGAGAGAAATTATCTCACGGGACTGGAAAGACACAAGAAAAATTATTGCTAGCAGCAATATTGTATCCACACAAGTGTTTTCTAAATCCCCCCTCTTTAGATAGGAACTAAACTTAGTTTATGAAAATGTGTCTCGAAGAGCTGGTATCAGCCTTGGCTCTCAAGAAGAACCAAGAGAGGATTGAAGCTTTGGATCCCCAGCTTGGAGCCTCTGGAATGTGTTTTGCCCTATCAGGGTAGGGAAAAGTACTGGGGCTAGCTACGTATACAGTAATAGGCTACAGAGGTACAAATACATATGCAAAGGATATAGAGAATATATAAAAACAAAAAAGGCAGAAATCAATTTGGTATCAGCTTGGTACACACAGAAAGTCAAGATGACCTCATAAGTGATGGTTTGCGATTTGGATTAAAATAAATGCATGAAAAGTGTACAGGGTCCACCCAGTACATAAGCCTAAGGTCCTCTTCATGTGCTTTTCTCAAAGAATTGAATATAACTCTTTGCAACCTTGTTTATGTGCTAGTCTTCTGTCCATCATATGACTGAACTGTAAAACTAAAATCAGGAAACAACTAAAACCAATAATAATTAAAAAAGAAACAATGAGTAAAAAGGCAGGTAAAAATACGTAACGCAGAACATTACTGTGGTGAAAGCAAAATTTATCTTGCACTTTGACTTAGGAGCAACCATACCAGAGTGAGGTGGCAGAAATCTGTATTTTGGAGTGATTTCTTAATATTGAAAAACAGAGAACAGCTAGGCTGGCATCAGAGAGCAGCATAGTGTGAGTGGAGCAAAGCAAGGAGAGCTGAGGATTCAATATCTGTCCTACAGGTGCTTTACCTGTCTTGCTTTAGAATCAGTCTAGTTTGGTCCTTTGGGCTGTGTACCAGCAGGCAACTGGAGCAAAAAAAGATCAACTCTGGAAACACATTTTCTGGTTTTGTTACATAAAAAAGGAATCCCGTTTGCATGTTGTGACTGCTCAGAGGCATGAACTGAAGCACTGTGAATGGGCGTGATTGAAGAATGGCCTAAGCCACAAAACCAACACAGATGAGTGACAGTCTGTGGTTGTATTCTCCACCTATAAGGACAAGAAAACAAAACTCAGCCAGAACTGTTTGGAAACTTGGTTTGGTAAATTTGTAATGTTTTTTAGGAAAAAAAAAAGTAAGGTGAGATTCATGCTCTATACGGTAACACAGTTCATTTGGTTTTTATAGATGGTATCTCTCAGATGTATTCAGTTTTACATCTGCAATTTGTTGTTTTTCTGGAATCCATTTGGATGAACTGTGTAAAGCAAGGATTATGAAAGCAGAACCTCAATATTCACTGCGGTAATTTTGATTATGTTCAAGCTATCATTCTTCTTTTTAATACAACTAATTTAACAATGAAAAGCAACAGAAAAAAAATTATAGTCTCTTAATAAAATATATTTGATTGCTTTTCTCGGTTATGTATTTTAAGAAGCAAAAGGGTGGTGCGTAACCAGCTATAGCACCTCCTCTTAATGTTGTGTTAATCTGTTTATAAGATTGCCTGTTTGTCTCTGCAATACACTTACACCTCAAGATGCTGGTGAGTATTCTGCCAGAGTGCAGAGATAGCCCTGATTTGCAAACTAAATCAGTTTCACTTGAATATTTTTGAGAGCACCTTTGAGATAAAAAAATAAGAACAAAAATGTGTAAAAATATTCTGGTGACGCATCTTTCATTTGATATGTTGTTATTCACACATAAATCCATTTTTCATTTAGTTACCTTTCAGCTTCACAATTAAAGTAGAAATGGGTAGACAAAAGCATAGTACAGGCACTGTCATTGTTTTGAGGGTTTTAGTTTTATTTTATATTTCTCAATGGTCAGTAAAATTCAGGTGGAAACCAAATGTTCAGATCTGGAGATCCTCCCTCAAATGATACTTCTATCTTCTGTAGTTTTAGCTACTAGCATTAATGAATATATAACATGCTCTTTTCAGGGCATAGGTTTATTCCAAAGTGAACTTGTTTTCTCTAGTTTATCCTGTCATTAGCATCCTGTCCTCTGTTACCTGCTGACCAGTGCTACAATGCACTAAATATATTCACATCAGTAGTTCTTATCAGCACATGCCTTGTGTTCTTATTTGCACAATACTCAAAAAAATCACTGGATTATTGACAAGGTAGTTCCAAGAGTCTCACTGCCATTAGTAAACCTCAGATCACATTCACACATTTTTTGATAGCTAATAAAATCTTTCTGATCATTCAACTTTTCAATTTCTCCATAGGCAGATGAATTACCAAAGACTGGTAAGAAGATTTTCCTAATGAAGTTAATTATGCACTTTAGAAGGATCTCTGTAGGTGTAGGAAAAATAACACTGGTGATCAGCTTGCTGCCTTTTGTTGTCTTGTCTATTCTGAAATTGTACCAGCTCTCGGTCAGCTGCCTTTCCTTTTTCTGTGGTAAGTCATGCAGAGCATCTCTCAGGGTTAATCATGGCTGTTCCTAGTATGTTCGTCACAATTCTGATGTTCCAGTATAGTCATAATCTGACTTATTTATAGTCGTGACCTGATATATACAGTATATTACAGTAATATATTGGGGCTGATTCTATGACTACCTTACAAGGGATGCACAAGTTATCTGGAATTTATAAATGCAGGGGTGTGACACATGTGATGGATCACCAATGTAAAAATCATGGCATCAAAACTATGTTGGAGATCTTTGGACAGTGAAAAATATTTTAAAAATTTAAAACTTCTGAACTGGTGGTCTTGTACAAAATTTGTGTGGTTTCATGTTGACATCAGCTTTACTTCTACTTCCATTACAGTTCACCTGCTACATCTCTTTAAATATTCATTGTGGCCATCTGCCTGAACTGTGCTAACTGAGCTGGATACCAGAGCCTCATATGACATACATCCCACCCTCTCCACTTTCTTCCCTTTCATCCTCTGGTGTCTCAGGCACTAAGCAGCATCTACCTGCCTTTTACTTTGAATTGGTGGCTTTTCTTGGTGATGACTTTGACTCACCATTTAAAAATGTTAGCTTTAAAGTTCACAGCACATGGGCCATGGGCAATTGCTGTCATTAGCTTTAGGAGCAGTCCTCCCATGTTTTTGTCTAAATAGAGCCTAATTTCTATTCAGAGGGCTGGGGAGGGGAGATGCTGGGGAGATGAGGGAGGGGAGATGAGACCCACCCTTAACAATTCATGTAAAGGCTTACAAAAGGAATTTCTTTTTCTCAACAGTCTAAAACCCTGGCCTTGTGCTTTAATTTTGTTCCCTCCAGGATGTGATACAATCAGAGGGATTAGGTTTGTACTTCTTCCATTTCAAAAGGAGTGTGTTTCACTTTTACTTAGTGACACTGGTTCACTGAAAAAAATATATGTCTTTAAACTCACATTAAAGACAAATTAAAAGTACCAGCTGCAGAGAAACTTCAGAGCAAAAGTGTTCATCATATTTGCACAGGCAACTGCATTAAAGTTGGGTAGTACCAAAGTCTATGTTAAAAGTAAAGGGGGTTTGTGTTGCACAGAGCCAAAAAACATGAATAGATGCATCCTCTGCCTCAGAGAATGAGATCCTAAACCAAGGCATATTCAAGACAAACAGTTTTCATTTACTTTGACAGCCCCAGAACTTCAAAGAAGCTTTGTAGTTCTCTATGACTGTAATAAAAAATCCGTGAAAAATGTAAGCAATTCCGCCAGGTCCTGCCACCAAGGGCTGCTTCTTGATCGTGTCAGATTACAAAAGAGACTGACATTAACAGGGCATTGATTTGGTTTTGGGAATCAGGCAGCAGGTTTGACACTCTTAACACTCATTCATGTGATCCTTTAATTTTCACTCCCTGTGAAAGCTTTTGGGAAAGTTATTTTCCTCTCCTTTTAATTTTTTCTAAAACAATTTTCATACTGTACCAAAGCTAAATGTGTATCTTAGTTAGAAAAATGATAATCAATATAGAAAGCAGATCCTGTTCAATTGCATCGTGATATGCTTCAATAAGAGCATAGACAGGTTCTCCCTCTCTCTTGCTGAGTGCTGTTAACCTTCTCCAAACTATTTACGTAGGGGAGTTTTTCAAAGTAATGAATGTTGCAAAAGATGATGTCAGCAGAGAGGTTTTATTAGTTTGGGCTAAATGATAAATGATCCCATCTTACTGCCCTTCTGGCATCTGCAGGCTATATTTAGAGCCCTGGAATGTGCAGCACTTTTAGATCAAGGTTTGAGTTATATCTCAAAGCATGTGGAAATGTGTCATGTAAATTCTACATGTTGAGCAATATATTGATGAGTCATATAATATAAAAGATGACTTAAAATATCTTTTCAAATCTACACTACACCACTCTGATTCACTCTGCTTCTGCTCATCTTTTTCATGTTCCATTGCTCCCTGAAAACTCCTGCATCTCCATATGTTGCCATCACCTTTCATTTGGCCCAGATGTACATAAAACCTCAGCAGCTCAGTCCTGCAAAGCCTACACTGCATTGCAAAGTTGGGTCTAGAGGGACTGAGACAGTTTCTGAAGTTTCCTATGCTCGGATGAGTGGAAAAGGGAGAAAAGGCCCACTAACTATGCAGCCCAGACTCCGTCACTTTGTTCAGGCAGCTTTTACCATAAGCAGATGGAAACTAATAGCAGGGTTTACACAGAATATCCCACACATAGAGGACATTGCAAAACAGTTCACTATTGTCTAATTGCTAAGACTGGGGAGTTGCAGAGCCACCACCCCAGTAAGGCACTGGATGAATCTTGGCAGGCCAAGGACAGGCCTCCATTCCACCTTGTGAGGGGCTGAACCTTCTCTTTGCTTCAGAGTCCTTGTTTTTCCCTTCTATTTTAATATCTTTTCAGGTCACAGTTTTCCCAGTGAAATCTCCTCAGTTTGCTGTTTACCCTAGTCTCAACAAAGTTGTCTTTGCCTGCTGTTTTCTTTTCCATACTTTGCCTATCTCTAGCCAATGTGCTTTCTCACAATGTCTCTTCACATCTCAAGAGCCTGAGCCCAGATTGTGTAGCTGGACTTTATCATATTCAGCCTTCAGGTCATGCAAGACCAACTTGGGGATGTAGATTGAAAACAGGCTCCTCAGAGAAACTCTGACTGTGGATGCACTTCTGCCAGTTGCTAAGAAATTCTGAAGATAGGGATGTTTTTCTCATGACAACAGGGGTGTAGGTAGGCGTCTTTGTGAAACCAGGACTCAGCACCTGATGCCTTAGATCATGATTTTTCTTCTCTGGGTGGGAAGAGCAGGAGGTGAGATTGTTACCACACACTTGTCTAGTAATAGTCTAGCATTTGGAGCATCTACCCTGCAAAGGGCAGTATGAGGTCTGTGACTTGCTTAAAGCCTTGTCTCTCAAATCCCTTGAGAGTGCTGTAAGCAGCAGTCTGGAAGGCAGTTATTCTGCATTCTGTGGCAGCAGCCATTCTTGGATTTTTGTCAGTTGCCTGCCCACATAGGGCTGCCCTGACAGAGCTCAGGAACAGCTTTGGAGCAGCCCATGCTCCAGCATGGCTCTCTACAGGGCTATGGTGGAGACTATGAGGGAGTCTCCTGGCATTAGGTAGACCTTACTTCCCCACAGTCCAAGTGAAATCCTGCATATACACCAAAAATATGCAATCAGGCTGGAATTTCTTGAGTTTTACAGTTTGAGTTTTACATACTCAGAAATCTGAGTATGTTTGCCTTCCAAGTCTATTTGACAAGGGGTGGAGGGATCATTTTGGGGGAAACTCAATATGAATGGTTAATAGCTTTAGTCCTCATGAAGCAAATTGGTATCCCTAACCTCCCCATGAATTCTTAAGATACTCTTAAAATATTTCCTCCAAGTTTTTCATCCTATTTCTGCCCCAGGGGTTAAACTGAAGGGACAGAAGTGCCTGGCTGTGCTATGGATCTCTTCCCATGAGCACCTCAACATGGGTCTCATGGCAGGTTAAGGCACAGACCTTGACTTCTACCTGCAGCTCCAGACATCTCAGCTCAGTTCTCTCTGCTGCCAGCAAGGTGGAGTAACACAAAGCCAACTTTACACAAAGTCTGAGGCAATGTAATGAGAAAAAAAGACTTCCCAAGAAGACTCTTCTTCTTCCTTTCCAAAACTACCCTTAACTTTTAATCTTGTTTTTGGGTTTTAGAAGCATTTTAGCAGATACTGGCTAACAGGAAGAAGGAGTTTTTTTGGCAGATGTGTAGAGAAAGATCAGAAGAAACTTGTTTCTACCTTGACATACAGAATATGTACAGGCTTCAAAGACTTTTTCATGGGTAGATAAGAACTATATTGCAACAATTAGCTTTGTGTGTATTGCTGCTCTGACCCATGCCTCTGCACCATTTCTCAGCAGTCCTTTTGTTCTCCTTGTTAAGGTGTGTGTCAACACCTGGTGCACATCAGCTCTGACGTACTGACACTACTGACACCTTCACTCAGTCTACTAACACTCCTTAATTTATTTATTGCTCATCTACTATTCCACTAACCTTGATCAAAAATTCGTCCCTTGACATTGAAGGGGACAAGACTAGATCTTTTGCTTCA
The DNA here is from genome assembly GCF_000738735.6 of Corvus cornix cornix. Lineage (NCBI taxonomy): Eukaryota > Metazoa > Chordata > Aves > Passeriformes > Corvidae > Corvus > Corvus cornix. The sequence continues at coordinate 24,775,369 of NC_046333.1, forward strand.
AAAGAAAAATAGGATAGTACTTGAAAATACTGGGTTTGAACAAAACTACACTGAGGTGAAGAGAAATCTGGGCACAGTGAAAAATATTCCACCAGGTTCAGCTCATATATTTTCTGCAAATCCTTACCCCATCTACAGAAAATCCTTATTCTAGAACAGCACCAAGAAGAGCTGCCTGAACCTTCAGTCTGCTCTCTAACCCCATTCATCATTTTCCTTGGCATAACAGATATTATTTTAGTTTCCCTGTTTTACAGGTGTTCAGGGACTACAGAGTAGTATATGAAGTCCATGACCTCCCTCTACACAGCAATGCATTTGTTATTGATTATACAAGATGCATTCATCTAAAGGCACTTGCAGTTTCAAAACATTTAATCTATATGTTGGAGTTATTAATTCATTGGTAATTAAGATTTACTAGAGGTCTTCCTTCTGAAAGCACATTTTTGAGACCTACAGTCAGGAGATATCATTATTATGTTGTTAGCTCTTTCATCTTCTGCATGTCGTTTCTGAGATACAACAGGGAGAAGAGTAGCAATGTGTGAACATTTCTCAATACTGTTTTGAAGAGGGGAAAAGGAAGAGAGAAGGTGTTGAAATTTAATTTTCATTTTTACCAAGGCTGCCTCTGATAAAAGCTGCAAGAAGCTGCAATGCCTCTAAAATAAGACTAGCATAACATTATTAGCTAAAGATTTCTTTTCCCCACAGTGTAAGAAAAATCAGTCTTGCATGCCAAGGACTAGGAAGAGTTTGGTTCCTATAGTGACTGTTATAGCAACTGTTAGCATCCAAAGTGCCTTTTCATCTAATGATAGAAATAGCTCAAATTTCCTCCCAGAGACAGTCGCTGGATGAGTGGAGTATTTATTGTCATGCATACATCTACAATAAGGTGAAACAGATCAGAAATGGAGACTGGGGAAAGACCAAAGAAAGTTCAGCTGTGATCTGGATGCAAAGGCTATTTTGCCTCCACTCCCTGCTGTTTGTTTGTAGCTCTTTTAAGTGCTGGAGATACCTTTCTGGGGAAAAAGAACAAAACAAAATAAAAAAATTAAAAAAAACCAGAACAAGACAGACGTAGAACACAACTTTTCATATATGCTGAAAAATACACTAGCCAGAGCTAAATAAGAATCTCTTAGGCAAGTCAGGACAATTGCAGGTGAGACTATTTTAACTGACTCCAGGGACTGCTTCTTACAACATCAGTCCAGGACACCACTGGAATGAATAATAATATAGCTGGAGCCATTGTAAATGAAAGATTTTCTTTATGTAAAGACAAATGTATGTTGCAACTTTTCAGTTTGCTGCTCTTCCTAATGTTGATAAGGGAAGTGCTGGCATTTCCAAAGTCCTGATGCAGAGCACAGGCATCGAATTCAGTTTGGGATTCCTTGGAAAAATTTATGGATTATGGTAAGACAAGTTGTGGATACAACAATATTGCTGCTAGCAATAATTTTTCTTGCTTCTTTCCAGTCCCGTGAGATACTTTTCTCTCTCACGGAAGATATTAGCAGAGTTCTATGAACTATGAACACCTGCGACCTTGCAGAGCTTTGTTTATGGTACAGTAGAAAAATATTTTGACAATGGATGTTTTAGGATTTTAGCCAATCACCCCAAGGGGTGGCTGATCCTTTGACCAATTAGACTATGAAGAAAAAAGTCTATAAAAGAGTTTGTAAAATAATTAAATAGATCAATCTTGCTGCACAATTCCTGCCTGTTGGATCTCTCTTCTCCTCCCTACTACTGCAGGATACCCTGATAGGGTTGAACTGGGGGTAGTGACTGGTGTCAGGCTGGTGTGTCAACATTACTGTGGTGAAAACAAAATCTCTGTCTTGCACTCTGACCTTGGAGCAACCATACCAGAGTGAGGTGGCAGAAGTCTGTATTTTGGAGTGATTTCTTAATACTGAAAAGCAGAGAACAGCTAGGCTGGCATCAGAGAGCAGCATAGTGTGAGTGGAGCAAAGCAGCGTAGTGTGAGTGGAGGGGAATTATCTCACCACTTATGTCTTTAATTGAGGATTTTTGTCAGTTATGTTAATTTGCTAAACTCATAGAACTGTATTCACCCCATGGGGGGGGTGGGCATTTTCCATATCTGCCCCTGGAGGCCTCCAATAAAGACCAGCCTTTATTTTACCTCCTATACTAATATTTTCTCAAAAGTGTGTTGTTTCATTTCTGGGTTCTTTAAGGCAACATTTTGGTGTCCAGGGTTCTCAGAATTAGCACCAGCTAATTTTCTTCTTCACCGTCCTTCTAAAACCTAACCATCTATCATTCAGTGAGATTTATTGGCCATTTGAAGTGAAGCAGGAATTGAACTGTCGGCTTCTCAGGATTGCAGCTACATTAGTGTCTCGGTTTTGAAAGACAGGTGTCTGCTAAGGAAGGCAGAAGCCCCCCCTTGAAGTGGCAGATATAACCCCTTTTCCCTCCAAGTTATTATATTTTGAAATCAAGGGCCTTTAGGCAAAGATGTGGGAAATACGAATAACAGTTCTTTACTATATATATATATATATATATGTATATATATATATATATATGTATATAACCAGTCAAACAAAACAGCAACAACTATGGCAGTAACAGCAATCACAAACCCAGTCCCAGCCTTCTCGGCTGTCGGGCCCTTTCCCCTCGGGTGCAGTTCCGCTCGCAGCCGGCAGGGGCGCTGGCGGCTCCCGGTGAGCAGGGCAGGTGCGATGGTTCCCCCGCGGCTGCAGGGGGCGCTCCGGAGCGAGCTCGGGGAGCACGCGGCACTGGTGGCCTGGGATCCCGGGAAGGGATGGGACAAAGGCTTCACAAACCCCTGGGCAGCTGATCCCGGACTCTCAGGAACAGCAGGCTGGAGCGGCAGGGACGAACGCAAATCCCGGGTGGCAGACGAGATGTATCCAGATGGGAGAACCCCACGGAGGCCCAGGCAGGCAGGGCGAGCAGGGCTACAGCGTAGCGAAAGCTCGAAGCAGCAGCGGGACAGGGCAGCCACAGCCCGGTCTCCAGCAGGGCAGGGAAAGCGGCTTTTGGGGTCCCGGCGTTGTTTCCAGCAGGAAGAAAGAACGGCCAAAAAGAAAGAAGCAGCAGCTCCTTTCTCTGCAGCTTCTCTCTCCGGACGCTCAGAGCGAACTGCCCCCACACCCAGGTGTAGAGAAAGGAGTAGCCAGGCCCGCCCCACCCCCCTTTTTGTCTTTCTTAAGTACAGCTATTTGTCCCCTAGCAACATGCATATGGGAAAAAATTCCTTTAACAGGAAAAAAACTAAGACTAAACTGAAACCCCAACAATTAGGTATGGGCTTCTGTTGTACCACCCAGTAGTCTGAGGAGCTGAAAGTGTTGCAGTGACATCCTCAATGAGACATTTTAGCTGAAAGAAATCATTGATTCTATTTGCTCCCAAGTCAATGACATTTCTCATGCCACCTCTCAATGCCAAAGAAAGATTAACAACAGCAGAGCAATGATGCCTTTCTCAGAAGGACTGCAATGCCCCCTTCTAGTGCATCACCTCCACCCTCCATGCCTAAAACCAAATAGCAGCCAGCCAGACGCCTGCTACAGTGAGATGCAGTGGGAGGGTAGAAAACAGACAAACCCGGGGACAAATCTTGGCTTGAGAGAAAGAAGGATCCAAATTTTCTACACTGAGTAAATGAAACGAGGTATCATGCTTCACTTCTCCTTCGTGCTTAGAGTAGGAATGCTGAATTGCTTTTACTGGCTCCTTCATCGGGGAGAGTTTAGCATCCTGGCACAGCTGGTACCAAATGAAGCAGATCAAATGGCTTTAGGTAGGGGACCTTGTGCACAGGCAAAGCTGGCATGTGTCCCTTAAGTGAGCTGTCATTGCAGCAAATGGAGCAGCATCTGACATCATGGAGAGGGAAGGGGAGCCTGCTACAGTGAGCTCATGCAGAGCCTGTCAGAGACACACACAAACACCAGTTTTCTGCTGACACACTAGCCTGATACCAGTCACTACCACAGAGTCCTTGTGGACTTCATGCCTGGATGCAGGACACTCACCCCCATGTCAGAAATAACTGAGGTTCCACAGACGAGTTATTTCAGATCACCTTCCTGCTTCTTCAAAGCATTTAAACTGACTTTAAATCAACATCAAAATAGATCTGCTACCTTAGAACAAATTGGAATAGAAAAATGTTTATTCTGATTCATTAACCCCACTCTTTCTCTCATTACAGGAACCATGGGAAAAGTGACTGTGTACCTGTTGAACGCACATCAGAAGAGAAGTCATGAATGTAACTTTGAATGGAGCCATTATAATCCCAGCATCATTTCTCTTTTGGTTGTGAAGTTTGTCTTAAAGTTAGCTGCAAAATTCTTTGTGTGAAGAAGCAGTGGAGATAAACACTAGCAATAGAAAACCGACTATAGTTTGAAGAACTAAATAGTGTAGCTGTCTTTTATCCACAGCAATTTCAGCTGCACAGCTCAACCTTTTCTGGAAAAAACTTTGTATCATCTGAGAGGCAAAAGAAGATAAAAGACATTCACATGCTCAGTGTACATTTTAATGGTATGATCTATTGGACCTTACATAGGATGCAGCTTGGAAATACCTAAAAGAAGATTCTGGACTTCTAGTCAACATGCTAGCCCATATTACGTGTTATTTCAAGTTGTTTTGGAGCTGAAACCCCCTGTCATCTATCTATAATAGTCTCGTCATTATTCAACTCACAGTGAACATGGAATGGAATAGAATATATTGAATAGTCCAGCTACAATGAACATCTAGTCCCACTGACTGACCACTTCAGGGCTGACCAAAGTTAGAGCATGGCTTTAAGGGCACTGTCCAAATGCCTCTTCAACACTGAGAGGCATGGCTGGGGAAGGGCTTGACCACTTCTCCAGGAAGCTTATTCCAGGTTTTGGCCACCCTCTGGGTAAAGAAGTGTTTCCTCATGTCAAGTCCAAACCTCTCATGACATAGATTTGAGTTATTCCTGCCTGTTCTGGCACTGTGTACCAGGGAGAAGAGCTCAGCACCTCCCTCACCACTTCCCCTCCTCAGGAAGCTGTAGAGAGCAGTGAGGTCACCCCTCAGCCTCATCCTATCCAGACCAGACAAGCCCAGTGCCCTCAGCTGCTTCCCAGAGCACATTCCTGCCAGCCCCTTCCCCTCCCTGCTTTGGTGCCCTTCTCAGGACACGTTCAAGTACCTTCACATCCTTTTTAAACGATGGGCCCAGAACTGCACACAGTGCTCGAGGTGAGGCTGTGCCAGTGCTGAATTCAGCAGGATAATCCCCTCTCTTGGCTGGCTGGCAATGCTGTGTTTGATGCGTCCCAGGATGAGGTTTGCTCTCCTGGCTACCAGGGCACACACACTGCTGATCCCATTGAGCTTCCTGCCAACCAGCACTCCCAAACCCCTTTCTGCAGGGCTGCTCTCCAGTCACTCCTCTCCCAGTTCAGACTCGTGTCTGGAATTACTCCATCCCAGGTGCAGAATCCAGCATTTGGTTGGTCTTGCTCAGCTTCACGTCATTGGTGACTGCTCCAGTCAATCCAGATCTCTCTGCAAGGCAAAGCCTCGTGTCCCATGGGAGAGTCAGCAGCACTTCCCAGTTTGGTATCATCACCAAACTTACTTACCATGCATCATGTCCTGCCTCCATGTCCTGGATTTTTTAAATGTTGTTCAAGGATTTTAGCATGAGCTTTTGGATTTTTTTCAAGTGTAAAAACACTATATCATCTGAATCAGTTACGGACAGGTTCATCAAGTCCTCCTAGAAACTCAGATGAATGGGAGACATAACTTCCATCTCCATAATCCATGTTCACTTTTTCCTAATGTAAGATAAAAAATTGATGTACTTACATGTTCTTTTTTAAAAGTAGACCTTCTATTAATTTATCCAGTATAGAAGTGATCATTACTGGTCTGTATTTTTAGGAATTTATCATAGATCCTTTCAGAAAATATTAGTGTCATATTAACTACTTTCCTTTTTTCTAGTATTAGAACTCACTTTAAAGACAATTTACACATCACAATTATTTGTATAGCAATATCCTGTTTAGATATTCACCAGGTTTAGGTGAATACCTACTGATGTTCCTAGTTTGATTCTATGTATTGTTTTTTTCCCTACGTTCTCTAAAAATAGCTTAATTTCAGAAGTTTCTGTGTTAAAAAGAGGCTCCACTTTAGGCCATCTCTTAACATTTTCATAATAAATAATTAGTCAATACTTAGGCCAAAAAATGGACTTTTTTTTCCTGCTGAGGTCTCTCTTTTTTGCTTCAGTTTTCTACTGGTAGTCCTCTATAAAGATAGCAAAGGGTGATTTTATTGTAAGCTTTGCCTGTTAGCATATTGCTCCTCTTGAGTCTCCTAGCCTACTTTATTGCAGCTTGATATTAACTTGCCAGAATGTAACGTTCTTTTCTGTTTTCCTTCTCTAAACATAACATGCATTTTTTAAAGATTTTTTTACATCTAAACAGTTTCTTTACTTTGCTATCTATCAAGGTTTACTTTGTAAAGGGGAGATGCTTTTTAAAAAAGTCCACTTGTGTGAATTCAGAATTTTTCCTATGACTCGTAAACACCATACTGCTTTTAATTTGCTGCCTCACTTTTATATAGTTCCTTTTCTGTTGGTGGTGATTTTTTGAACAGTTAAGCTTGCTTTGACAGATTACTTTCTTGCTTCTTGTCTTGGTTTAAGACAACTTAAAGAGTTGGACATTCTAAAATGAGTTACCTCACCTTAGTTTCAATCAATCCCTTTCCACCAATAAGGAACAAATATGAGTAGATATAAGTGGAAAAATAACTGTTTCCTAACAAGTGAAACAGCAACAGCCAAAAATCCCCAGTAAATAACCACTAGATATAAAATTGCTGAATCTCATGAACCCCATAGGGACCAAGAGAAACCCAAATTGCTGAAAATACCCTTTCCGAGATGGTGACCCTCACTGCTGACTGTGTGTAGGGAGACAAAGGGAAAATGGCGTCTGACCCTCCCCCCAATATGGCAGCCTTCGCAGGCGACCATGCAGTCTGGGAGACAAACGGAAAGGATGGTGGACAAAAAGAACCCTCCTGTGAAGGTAGGAGCGTACAAAGAGGTTCAAGTGGCATATGGGAATTGCCAGCACATGTGAGGTCAGCTCCACGGCCTGCCGCTTCCTCCTGCCACCCGCTGGACTCCACCAGTGTTGGTGCTGCTGTCCTCTGAGCCACTGGTGTGTTGCGGGTGGAGAGAAACAGTCTCCTAGTATCCACATGGGGTGGCCCAGCCCCAGGGACCAGTTCAAGCTTTGCACTGCCAATAAAGTTTGCAAAGTTCACTCCAAAACAGTTTTTGATTGCAGAAATGCAGTTTTTCTGCATTACTACAGTTGCAAGCTCAGAAACCCACCTGAAGCAACTCCTTCTGAAGTGGAGGTTCTGCCTTCAGGAAATGCTGGCAGGCACAAGAAGGAGTCGGCTCAGGTGCCCTGACCCGACATCAGCATCTCCTGAATTGCCCCGCAATTCTGCAGTTCTGGTTCCAGCCGCGCCGCTGGCCCTCAAAGAGCCAGTAACCATTTTTGGCACAGATAGATATGGAATACAATAATATTTTGGGTTAGCCAGGACACTTCTACATCCTACAAGGACATTAAATTTGATCACATAAAGGACTCTCTTACTAAGTGCCCTTCAGTTGTAGCATTCGGGTTCTGTGCAGCTCCCAGGGCAAAAGTCAAGGACTCCTCCTCCTTTTGTGCTCCTTGATGAGGTGCTTTGAGGGATAGTGTTTTGTAGCACTGAAACTGGGGTTTTCTTATGATGCTCCATTGTGATTTACACAGGCATGTCTGAAGTCTGACAGTGTTACTGCTCTTTCTGTCCATGACTCCTTGCACTCTCTGCTACCACATGGGTCGTCTCACAGTATATCCCTATTATTATGCTTCATATTCAGGCATAATGTTGAGGTCATTACTGATTCTTTGTTACCTTTTGATAGTATTCATTTATTTATTTGATTCCAATTTTCCCTAAACTGTGCCTGCCTTTTGCTCACAAGGTTTTTTTCTCTGATATTTCTACATAATTTTAATGTTGGTAACATGGTGTCTTAGTGATACCTCCTTCTCAGCAAAGCCTCAAGCCTGAACTAGATGACCTTCAGAAATCCCTTCCAAACAGCACTTCTATGAACACAGTACATTTTACTCCAAATCTTATGTTATCAAATTACAGATTTTAGTTTTTATTTGTTTGTTTGTTTTTTAATGTTCCCTGTATGAAATTTATCGAAATCTGTCTTTTTGCTTTCCCGAGTTTTTGCAGCTTTACCCTTCGAGTCTTCTGGGTAAAGACTAACAAAGTTCCTTGTTAGTTTTTGGTTTAAAACACCCTTAACTTATTTCAGTGCCAGAAACTTAATTCCATACCAGCTTAGGTGGAACACACCTCCTTATAATCACAGAATCCCTTTTTATCACACTGTTTTCTCAAGTATCTTTTGGGACTCTGCCTTTCTAATTTACATGCTTCAGCTACTGGCAATATTCAGAAGCGTTAGATCTAAGTGTTCAGTGCTTCAAACTCCTTTTAGGTTATTTCTGATATGATCATGTCCTGGCAAGTTACTATGAATACTCTTGAGATAATACCGCCATCATCACAATGGACAAAAAGTGAAATAGGAATGTTATTTTTCATTTAGGTTTGGGTTTTCTTTCCCCCCCAAAGATATACAGAATTTTGCAGTATGCCAGAAGCAAATGATAAGAATGAATCACACCAGAAATTAGTGACCAGTTTTGGATTTCATTTGCTGGGATTCATCCCCAACAAAATAAACAAAATCATTTCATCGTCTGCCACTTTATGAATTGCAAGATAGTAACTGAATGAATAGTAAATGAATTGAGTAACACGGTTTGATTCAATTCAGCATAAAGGCTGGTTGCAGTAACAAAAGAATTGTTTGGGGTGAGCTACACAGGGATAGATGAAGGATTCAGTATGTAGAAAAAACTTTAGGAAATCCTGATCATTTAATTTCTTTACCTAATCTCATTGTGCAACACTTGCTATTCATTCTAGATCCAATGGCATGAGCCTTCCTAGTATAACACTTCAATGCAGCATAAGGGAAGAAGAAATTAAAAACAGCAACTATCAATACACCCATATTTCACAGTAGCAACACAAAGTACAATGTCTTTAAATGCCTTTATAAGTTTGCTTTAATACTGTTTTGGAAGTATACATTACTAATCAAAAGGGTTTTTACTGTTTCCTAGAATGATAAATTAAAGTCATAAACCTCTTCAGATACGAATCCTATAGATGACCAACAAGTCCCACTACTAAAGTAATGTTGTACTACTTGAATTTAAGCAGCTACAGGCTATCTCATACCCCAGAAGGAAAAATTCCTGATCTGTTTGATTCGACAGTGTTTTTTCATAACGCAGTCTACTATCTAAGGAGGGTCAAATGCTGTTCTCATTTAAGTCAAGGCAAATTTTTCATCAGTTTCAGCAGGAACAAAAACTGGCTCATGTTTCCAAAGCTCCAGCACAGACTTCAGCTATCATTGGTCCTCCCGACATCAGTTTGCAACCTTAGAGCCTCTGATTGCTGAGCTGTCTACGTGCATAGATGCAGGTGGGTATTGAGCCTGGAGAAGATGCACGTCCAGGCTACTTGCTCTTCAGGCTGTTAACAGTGAGTTCTATCATGAAAAGTAAACCCAGGGGAACAGGCAGGAAATACAACACACCCTATAAAAGCAGAACTTTCACTAAGCTATAGAATCGCTGCAGATGATTTTGTATGTGCTGATGACTGACTTGAGCCCATCATATCTGACATCTAGCACAGGCATCACAAGCCTGAATGATTTACAAAAATTGAAAAAAAATATTTTCATGCAAATGAAATCCTCTATACTGATTCTGCTAAGAAATAAAATTTATCCCACCCTTCCCCAAAAAAGGCTTGCCATGTTTTCCTCTTCCTAACACATGCAATGTATTTTCATTCATTCTTCCTTGGTACTTAGAGACAAGTAAGTGTCCAGCTTCATCCTTCATTATCAGTAATGAAAATGTATTACATCTGCTTGTTTTGTTGATGCAAGATTAACAGCTTTAAAGCAGCTTGACATACTCTTGGTATAGACAATGGGGTAACAGAGGAGAGCTGCAAGGGCAGTTGCTTATGTGGGCAAGCAAGACAAGAGAACAGTTACCTTTGAAAGAAAGCAAAAAGGAAAATTTGTGTGCTAGAAACATGCTCAAGTGCAGTTGCATTTTCACCACTGCTAAGGAAGTCAGTGCTGTTTCTGTGAATAACACATTCTGCGCAAGCCAAGCATTTAGGAATATCTGCACTTTGCCTGGGGAACATGATTTAGCCCAAAAGTAGTTTATATTGGCTTCATCTCTGGACTAGACTGCAACATTATAAAAAACCCATAGGTATTTTATATGGCACTGTTGGGGTTTCAGTTTAGTCTTAGTTTTTTTTCAGTTAAAGGAATTTTCTCCCATATGCATGTTGCTAGGGGACAAATAGCTGTACTTAAGAAAGACAAAAAGGGGGGTGGGGCGGGCCTGGCTACTCCTTTGTCTACACCTGGGTGTGGGGTCAGTTCGCTCTGAGCGTCAGGAGAGAGAAGCTGCAGAGAAGGGAGCTGCTGCTTCTTTCTTTTTGGCCGTTCTTTCTTCCTGCTGGAAACAACGCCGGGACCCCAAAAGCCGCTTTCCCTGCCCTGCTGGAGACCGGGCTGTGGCTGCCCTGTCCCGCTGCTGCTTCGAGCTTTCGCTACGCTGTAGCCCTGATCGCCCTGCCTGCCTGGGCCTCCGTGGGGTTTTCCCATCTGGATACATCTCGCCTGCCACCCGGGATTTGCGTTCGTCCCTGCCGCTCCAGCCTGCCGTTCTAGATGCCGTTCCAGCCTGCTGTTCCTGAGAGCCCGGGATCAGCTGCCCAGGGGTTTGTGAAGCCTTTGTTCCATCCTTCCCGGGATCCCAGGGCACCAGAGCCACGGGTTTCCCGAGCTCGCTCCGGAGCGCCCCCTGCAGCCGCGGGGGAACCATCGCACCTGCCCTGCTCACCGGGAGCCGCCAGCGCCCCTGCCGGCTGCGAGCGGAACTGCACCCGAGGGGAAAGGGCCCGACAGCCGAGAAGGCTGGGACTGGGTTTGTGATTGTTTGCTGTTACTGCCATAGTTATTGTTGTTTTGTTTGACTGGTTATATACATATATATAGAGAGAGAGAGTAAAGAACTGTTATTCGTATTTCCCACATCTTTGCCTAAAGGCCCTTGATTTCAAAATATAATAACTTGGAGGGAAAAGGGGTTATATCTGCCACTTCAAGGGGGGCCTCTGCCTTCCTTAGCAGACACCTGTCTTTCAAAACCGAGACAGGCACAAAGCCTAGAGCATGAAAAAAATGTTCTTGATTATCTCTGAAAGACCATGTCAATCAGAAGAGGTTTCTGAAGAGTGGAAAAAAGTAAATCTCACTCTTCAAGGCTCTAGTTCTCATTTTAACCATATCATCAGCTTTAGAGAGCAAGTAGGATCTGGAAAACCACAGGCTTGTTAGACTCAATCAATCCCTGGGAAGGTGATGGACCAACCTGGAGCAGGGGAACTGGATTAGATGATCTTGAAAGGTCCCTTCCTATCTCAATGATTCTCTTGGCACCACTGAAAATGTTGTCCTGGAAAGTTTGCCTCTGAAGGAAAATGTTTTCCGTAACTTGACACCAGGCAATGAACTCCCCCAGGAACTAAGGATGAACAAAGACCTGTATATCCCACAGGATATACAAAGTACATACTTTAACACATAAACAGCACAGTGTGTTTGCAGATAATGACTGAAAATCACTACACAATTCAAAAAAAGGCACTCACTCCACTGCACATATTCAGAGGGGAGTGGTGAGCGGAGAAGGGTAGAAGGAGAAAAGAGAGAAAGAATGATTATGAAACAATGTAAAGGAACATACTTCCCTTAGCATGTCACTGGGAAGTTTTTTGATACTGCAGAGAGAATGAAAGTCTGCATAGCATAGAACTAAGTTATGCCAGAAATGTATTCTTGGCTCAAATGTTCAGGGAAACACAGGGAAAATGCTTCCCAGCTTTGGGTTTGCTTAACTAAAGGTCTTCACGATTTTGAAGAAATTCCAGATGAAGACTCAATAGAGACACACTAGAGTTGGACACTGAAAAGTGCTTCAGTCATTCTTGTGCCAGCATGTGCGAAAATAGCTGCTACTGAATGGGTTCTACACAATAAAAACACTATTGTCATCTGCACCTTCCAATGCTACTACTTCATTGTAAACACAAAATGATAAAATGTGAGACAATTACTCATTTTTAAGAACATTCCACTTAAAACAGATATTTTAAAAATCCACAACTTATTTATTGTGGCTCCCATCCATCACTCTCACCAGAAACAGATAAATCTGTATCCTATGAACACTGTTTGGAACATGTCATCCAGCTGACATCTTTCTAAATGTCACAGCTATCAGACACCAAGATATCATTACCTTGTCAACCTACCTGGACTTAAATCCTACTGGGATCTGACTAAAAGCAAGGGGAGAAAAACCCTATCAACAATTAATTGCCCTCTGCAGCTCTGGCCACTTCCTAGCCCTTAAGTATACTACTACACCTCCACCTCTGGCAGCTCCTTCAGGCTGGAGGGGTATCAGCCTCCACTCAGCACATTTCTGACTCCTGCATCATGACTGGTCCTAAGCACAATCCAGGAGCAGATGCCACTGGCAGCCTTGTCCATTCAGATGACAGACTCCTGGGTGAATGTTGCAGTCAGAACATACCAGAACCCCTAAGATCTGCTGCATTGCAAAAGCTTATTATGATTCCCATTTATGGAAGGCTTTTAAGGCTAAATTTAGGTCATTCCCACTATGACTCATTGGCTTCTCTTAGAACTTCTCACACACTCTTCTACATTTGATGCCTCAGACACTTCAGATGTCCTGTCTTCTGCATAATTTAATATTTGATTACATTAAAAGAAAGCACACATTGTCTTGAAGAACAGAAAAAACCATCATCTTGGGATATTTCTAATGCCAAAAGTAAATTAATCTTTCACGGCCCAATAGAATAGGAAGACAGTCCCAAAAGTATATAATTAAAGAGTCATTCTCTAAATGAGGTACTTCTTTTCTTACAAGTCTTGTTTAAATTGTTTTGAAAGTACAGCAGTTGATTTATAGCAAGTATTTGGCAAAGATGCACTCAAGGGGGAAGCTTTCTAGAGAGGAAGAGACCCTGATGTTATGTCTAGCATTTATAAACAAGGGTAAAACTTACACTGCCTGAATAAGAGGCCAGAATTGTACAATGGAGAGGGAAAACTGGCTTCTCAGAGAGATTTTTCTCATTCAGATAATTCCCTTTGTTCAGCATTAGGTAAGAATTTTCCTGCAAGTAGTTTTCCAAACTGCTATCAAGTAAGATAGGCAGGGACCAGTGCAACCAGCCTGCAGAGATGACACTGTATTTCCAAGGTGACGAAAGACAAACAATACTTGAATGCTAAATCACAATATTTCAGAAGCAGGAAATCCACCATGACTTTTTATTTAAGAGATTATTTCCAGTTCCCTTGAACTACAGTCAGGACTCTACTCAGCAAGCAGAAAACCACTGTGGTAGTGTATTCAATAGCAAAGAGTAAAACTGTGCCTGCTTAGAAGATTCCAGCTGAATAAACATTAAGCCTAAGATGGAAAGTGATTAAATTCCCTACAATGAAAACTTGCTAGACCAACCTGTGCATTCTATACAGAATATTGAAAGTGTCTACCCAATTATCAGCCAAAATGTAGAAAAACATGTTGCAGCATAGTCTTTTACTAAAAACACATTTTGAAACGTAACAGACAACTTGCTATTTCTTGTTAGTTGCTTTCCAGTAGTGCTTGACAAATCCTTGGCAGTAACTGTCCATGAAAACAGTTATTCCAAATATGATATGGATCCAAAATATCGTATTTTGATATGGATCCATGGAATATGATACCATATGGAATATGATACGGATCCAAAAACAGGGAAGCAAGCAACTAATTTTGTTTTTGCTCTTGCTCTGTAACACAAGACCAGTGTCAGACACTGAGCTTATTCATGTTCCAACATGTAATACCCAATGTGTTCAAGGTTTCCTGTAGTGCAGCTATAGAGAACATATCTTTGTATATAGAATGTCTTGAAGGATTAACTGACCCACTGAATCATGTCAGGGTGGGCAGCAGACTCTTGCCCAAGCACCACATACAGCTGATTGAATGTATTGCTGATCCAGTAGAACAATTAACCTCTCCTTTTGCAGAAGTCAACCTTTATCCTGACGCTGTCCACTTTACCTGAGCTCTCAGCAGGACTAAATAGCCTCATGCTCAGCAGGCACCTCTAGCTTCCCATCTCTTGGGCCCCCCAAAATCTTCAGTGTATCCCAATATTTTCACCAAGCCTATCACATAGCATTAAAGGTTTAAAATAATGAAACAAGGAGAGATGAGAAAAATCATCCAAAGACTCACTTTTAGCCTGTCACAGGATGAGTGGGAGCTTCAAACAAGCCCTGCCTTAGCCTCAGATTTTGTCAACAGTTTAAATTTAAAAAATCACTTTGGCCCGCAAGTTATAAGGATGGCAGATCAGGTCTATGTATAAAAATGAATTTTTTATTAAACAGACAAGAGATAACAGATGAAACATCTTACTCAGAATTACTTACTACACAGTATAAAAGTAAAGAACTACTAGTAGATTACAGCATAGCATATAACACTGCACTATATCAAGGTATCTATAGTTAAGCTTGCAAAAGAAATAGTATTGATTAGGAGTCGAATGTAACTTACCACTGAAATGACGATAATGTACACAGATTCCTTTATTTAAGCCCTGGAGAGTAACTGCAAAGCAGGCATCCCTACTCATGAGAAAAGCTCCCATACATTTTCAGGAAAATGTATAGAAGATTTCTGCTTTGTTAAAGTTTGGTGAGGTTTTCGTAGTTTGTGAGTGTCTGTCAGTCAGACAACTTACCGGGCCAGATCTCACTTCAACAGCGAGATGTTTATTGGCAGCTGGGAGATTCCAGACCAGTGTTAACCCCATGGCACCAAAATAACTCACTACAAGACAGCTTGTCTTGTTTGAGTTATCTGACAGGTTAATGAGATAAGTTCTTGTGGGGGTGAGATGTCCTGCTACAAACCAAAATAGTTTTCTGTCTTTTGGTATGACAAACCAGTATGTACTTACTTGATCCATCACAAATCCTTTCAGTTGGCTTCATTGGTCAAGAACTCACACAGAACAGGATGTATCAGAGAAAAAATAGCTTTTAAGTTTATTTTAAGTTTACCTTAGAAGTACGAGAACTTTGACATCTGAAGTAAGTGCTGGTGAAACTGATTAAGTGCTACTCTACTTTTCTGAAAGGCTCTGCAACTTTACAGTTATTTCTTGGGCAAAATTATTCTTCAGAAGAAAAGCTCTTGGGTAGCTGAATATTTTAGACTCTAACATCAGTTGTTTTCTATGGTGTAAAGGCTTCTTAAGAAGAAGAGTGAATCAAAGTCAGGTCTGTACATTTCTTGCTGAATCTTAACAAGCAAATTTGGACTTCAGGAACATGAAAAGGGTATTCCCTGAAGCCCAAATGAAAGAAGCTTTGGATTTAGAGAAGATTTTGATTAGATTTTCATTGAGTGATTTAAAATTACTTGCATAATGCAAAGAATATGCCAGGGTATAATGCAGTATTGCTGATGATGGCAGACTAGCAAACTGAGTCACAGAATGCTCAAATGCTTTAGGGAATTTAAGGCCAAGCTGAAGTAAAAAATACACCTTCTTGAAATTATCACATAACTCTAAGCTACAGGACACTTTGCCATATACATGTATAGAAGCAATTTGAGTTTTTCCTCCTGTAAGCTGACAGCTTATTGCATTCTCAGGATATAATATAGAAAAGCTGCTTAAAGCTACTGAAGAACGGGGGTTTAAAAAAGTTTTTAAACTTTTACAGGCATGGCATGCAATAACTTAAACATCATGGTGAAACAACCCTTGAGCTCACTGCAGCATTTAATTTACTAGGAATCTAAGCGGCTTTCCTGATCAGTATAGTGAAGAATGGATAAACGAACAATATACCTGAGAATGTGTACTACCTGCTGAAAACGAACAGCTGCAAAGCCCGTCACTAATTCTTATGAGTGAAGCTTGATGTGTGCAGACTATGCTCAGCACTACAAACCTCCTATCCTTACGTTATGCCACCTACTCCATGTTCATTAATAATTTGCACCATTTAAAATTTTTTCCTCAGCTGTCTGTATTAACACAACAGATTACTATGCTTTTAAGAGATCTATTCTTTTAATGATTGTTTTGCCTATGTAATCATGCAGAGTAAATCCTAGCATTTCTAAACACATACAATTTTATTCCAGTATTATACAGATCTGCACAGTGGACAACAAAAAATCATTATTCAGATTGCAAGACCAATTGCCCAGAGGATTTAAAAATAGTATTATGAGTATACATAAACCAGAAATCCAAGTTTCCACAGTAAAAATTATTTTAAAGTGTACTTACATGGGAATAAAGTACAGAAGAAGGTACTTTATTAGAGGTACTGTATTTTCCAGTTTTACAGATAGACCGCAGTATCCCTATACCATTGTTTTAGAACTTAGTATGTTAACTTGTTTAAACTGTACAATTTGATGGCAAAACAA
The DNA here is from genome assembly GCF_000738735.6 of Corvus cornix cornix. Taxonomy (NCBI): domain Eukaryota; kingdom Metazoa; phylum Chordata; class Aves; order Passeriformes; family Corvidae; genus Corvus; species Corvus cornix. The sequence continues at coordinate 24,792,228 of NC_046333.1, forward strand.
TATATTTTTATTTTCAAACCCAAGTTATTAAAAAGCAGAAAGATAACTGGGGAGTTCTGATTTACTTTTCTTAAGGAAAAGACGCTTATATTGAATTTAGTCAGCATATATTATAAACAGATTACATTACTGTGAAGACATTCTGAAAGATCACTTCCTTTGGATCAACAAAACAGAATGCAGTTCAAATGAAAAGTATGGTCTTGTTAACATCCGATTGACTTAGCTGTTAATTTTCTAAGGCCAAAAGAAACTTCTAGAGATCTTACCTTTGAAAGGTCAGATACACTTTTCCCTTGCGCTTAAATGAAATCATACACTTCAATCACACATAAAATAAGCATAAAGACCTACTGCTGACATTTAAAAATATAGTTTCTGGATGAGTTGAACATGAGAAAAGCTCACTTTAAACTATTGCATTGTGAATATGAATTGAGAAATTAATCAGTTTCTAATGAACTATGAATGTGTAACCAAGGCAAATTGCCAATGTATGGAATTCGTGGTTAACAAATTTGTTAACTGAAGATATGAGCTGGCACACAGACAACTTCAAGTTCTGAAGCAATTCCACTGAAAGGAGTCAGACTCCTATGGGTCTCAAGGTAAACAGGTTCCTAATAGACTAAATCAGGACTGAAGTAGTCTGGTGAGCTGAATTCACGGCAATACATTTTTCTTTACAATATCTAACCATAAGTCTGATGTGGATCCAAACTGTAAAGCACATTAACTGATAGCAAACACAAATCTCTAAATTGTATGGGTTTTTTCTTCCCATTTTATTTTTTTTCTGTTCCAGTATGAAGTAACAAGCTGAGCAAAGGAACCATGACATGAATTGCATAACAAAGACTTACCAGAGAAAGGTTTTCACATTTTCTCTTTCCCCAAAATATTCAATAAACAGGATAAATTACAGGAACCACTTTTAAATCACAATCAAAATTACATACAGAAATGATGTCTAATGGAAAAATACAGTGGCTCTGCATGGTCCTAACAGATCTGGTGTCACTGACTGACATGGAGAACTAGGTAACTGCTATTTCTTCATCTCCAGGATTGCACTTCCTGGCCCCCGGTGTTTGGCACTACATATATTGCAGAACTGGACAGAAGATACCTAAATCAAAAAAAGAAAACAGGAAACTCTCAGAGAAATGTAGTCACATCAGAATGTGTGAAGATGAATGAAAAGTGCTAATGCCCTTCTCAAAATTACTGCTCACAGTCAGGCTGTTCCCTGTCAACATAGTCATGGACAGGTGAGGGAAGACAATATAAAAAAACATAGTAAGGCAGGCTGTTTTGGAGCCAGAGGGTACAACTCGCCACTCACTCCAAGGGCATTACCACCACCTGCCAGGAGAGTAAGGTCAAATTTCCTCCACACCAAAAATGAAAAGTACACAGTAAAAAGCATCACTGATTATCTTAATATATAGAGACGAGAGTAAAGTCACTTGGTCAGCTCCAATAACCACTGGATGCCTTAGTCACAGCTCTGTCTTTGGACAGTGCTCCACAGATTTCTGACAATTGAGATCAGGGCCCAAATACTGTCATTTGACATCAAATATGTATTTATTGTTGCTCTGTGTTTAGCTCTGTGTGTTTTGTGCATGCACTATTTTCCTTTCAGTATGTCACCAATAACCAAATATCAGTAACATGACTGATCACCTAAGGTCACAAAATACAATACAACAGGGGAAATTTGGCTCTTTCACATGCAGACACCCATGTATTCATACATACTGTCTATGAATAGATATCATAAAATATCAATGTAACATTTAAAAATCCCACCTAACCAGTCACCGACCCCAGAAAACTGAGAATGCTAGATAAATTTTAAATTATTTCTCACAATAAAATTTGGGATAAATATTGAAGAAATATTTACTAGTTGGGCTTTCTCATACAGATGATCTAATACATTAAGCTTTTCATAACATATTTAAGTATACATGCTGTACCATATGGCTGCAAGCACTTTGTTTACTTACAGAAGAAGTGATTCACTAAAGCTATTTTTTCACTACATATAAATTTTCAGAGACAGATACAGAATCTTAAAAACTTAATTTTCTATGTGATTTTGTTACCATTTGAATGATTTCGTTCCTAAATTTAAATCCTGTTATATCTAGAAGTTATTTTTTGCTTTGTGTTAATTGAAAAAACCAACCAACCCTCCCAAAAACTTATAAAGAAAAACATGTTTTGAGCATAAGGATGATTACAAAGATATTTAAACATTCACTCTGAACTGACTGATTTTTGTCTTCCAGGTCAGAATCATTTAATATGGTTCACTTGAGAAAATACCTTTATTCTTGTCTTTGAGTATGTTTAATTAAAGTAAAAGCTGGAATGGAAAAGAATTAATTAAAAAATTAGACAGACTGTGTTCCCTGTATGTCTCAGAGCTGGATTACATATTCAGGTTGCAGAAAGTGATAAAATACTGTTCGAACAGCAGTGATTTCTTTCCACATTGGATGAACTTTAGTGGCCGTGTCCTTGAATTCCCTTTCCTTAGTCACATACTACTATGTGGTATCATCTCAAGTTATTACTGTAATCATATAATTCCTCATAGACCCATGTCCTTCCCCACAGCTAAGGACAAAAGAAAATAATGTATCACTTTATCTCCAGCAAAGGTGTCAGACATATTAAGCTGATTTCTTACTGTGTTAGGTACAGGTAGGCACTCTTTGTGAAACATGTGTCTGCAGTGGAACACTACCACATTGAAGGACTTGGATGCATCTGGGAAACAGAAAAGAAATTCATTCAACAGGGCAATGAAACAAATGATTTAGTGGCTACAGCAATATATGCCCACATTCTATTATACACAGAGAAACTTCGAGTAACATCTCTCAAAATCGTTTCCAAATTATTCTGGCTCATTCACAGAAACCATGAAGAGTGATGGTTTCAGGTAATGTATACCAGTGATGGAGTTACAAAACAATTTTATTCTGTGGCTTAAATGCTGTATACCCTTCCACCAGGAATTTTTCATGTCAATAAATGCCACATGCTAAATTTGGGCAGGGAGAACAGTAAACTACCACCAAATAATTCAGCTGCTTTGAAGAAAAGTTAGCAGAAAAATTCTTGCACTAGTGTGAAGAGAACCAGAATACTGAGCAGTTCTAGTGCCTGCACTGCATGGCATGATCCTGAAATTTGGCACCAGGCTGCCTAGGTGCATGATGTGGGTTTTCATTCCCACATGAATATTTAGCCAAATTAGAACTCTAAATACAACATCCACATATCTAAAGAATAACCACCTTATTCATGAACATCATTCACATTCTACTTTGGCTCTTTTTTTCCTCAACACACATACCTCAAAGCACTAGCATGTTCAACTCTGCCAGGTTTTCCTGTTCTGTATGTTGCTGCACATGATCCCAGTATAGTTGTTTTTATTTATTTATTTAAGTGAAAAATAGTAGAAACCAGATAAACTGTAACTAATTCTATCGGGTTATTAACATTTAGAAAACAAACAAATGTCTGTACATATGCTTTGTCTTATATATTCTTGTTTGAACATGCCACGACAGATATTCTCTTAGTAAAATTACTTCTTTTTAAGACACCCAACAGCTATATTGGTATTTCTGGACTATAGTTGCCTTGCAGCACATACATCTCCAAAATAACATCCTGAATTTCTAGTTTCAAAACTAACTTTAGAAGGTGTTTTAAAGCTAGTCGGTTTTAAGATGTTTCAAACATGGCAGCCATGACTGAAGCCAAGAACTCTCCACCATTCAGACAAAAAGTACATTCCATAAAATTTTATAATCTTCGAGTTCAGTCTAAATCATCGAACAGAGAAGGACAAGATTTGGTGGCAGCAGCTTAGTTTTGTGGTTCTAATAATCTTTGAGAATACGTATGTTGATGGAATTAAAAGTTGCCTTGAATTCCATGTATTCAAAACAGAAAATAAGGAATAAGTGAATAAAAAGAGGTGAATAAAAAAAGAGTATCTGGGTTTACTGCAACAAAAAATGTCCAATTAGACTCCACTTCCATGTCACAATTCAAAAGCAAGCTTTGCATAGGAGATTGAAATTTATACAGTGATCACCAAGGGAGATTACACATTTTTATGAATAAATGCAAACTGTAGCTCCTCTTAAAATACTAATTAAAAAAATTTACAACCTCTTTTTTTTCCTAGAAAAGCATCCTACCTGAAGGAAGTATTGGAGACAGACATGATTCACAGAAATTCTCCTCTGAAAAACAAAACAAAAGAAAACTAAGAACAGCTTTGTTAACGAACTCCATGTTTACTTTTTTATAAAGCAGCCATGAACATACTGCCATTACAGAAATGGAGCTTGGTCTTAAAGCATTTACTTAAGATGCCTAACAGAATCTATTAAAAATTGAAGAGCAATATTGAAGTAGCATTTCTAACAACAACATGATAAATATTTAGATCTGATGATGGCAGAGGTGCAGGACTAAGGCTGCTTAGGATCAGTGCTGTAGAGACAAAAGGCAAACTGAAAAAAAGGAGCATGGGATGGGTGGCTGTTAACTGCAGTATTTTGGAGCAGAAGCTCTGGTACTCTGTCCTGTCAGCTTTTGTCTCTTGCTATTAACACTCAGCTAGTGAGAATTACAGCGCTGCTCACATGCATCATTAGCACCTTGCAAAATATTTTCAACTGTTTCTGACAACCACCTTGTATCTTTTGCTTTGGTTGCAGATTATTATCGTCTGACTGTCCATGTTAGCACCAAACAACATTTTCGCCTTTACAGACAAACTGCAGGACACAATACATTACTGGCTTTGCAGATATTGATCAAGAGAAACAGCTGCATGCTGGGTCTTGTAGTTTTTGAGATACAAGTAATTCCTTTGCAAAGGGGAAAAGCATCTAGTATCCTACCACACTCCACAGATAAGGTAAAAAACCTCAGGCTTTTGGGCAGCTTCCAAAGCAGACAGTCAGGGGGTAAATAAACCAAGCTATAGGCTTAAACCTTGAAAGTCATCATGTTTCCTCTGTACCCACCATCCACTAGGACACCCTTCATCTGAGTTCGATGCATTTTCTTCAATAAAGAAAGAGAATCAGCAACGAGTATCTTTTTGCAACCTTCCCGCAGCAAGATCTGTTGGTGCAAAGAACATAAAAGACAGTGGTTGTTGAACAGATGGGCATATCAACTATCTTGACAAATCACCACTGTGTTTCTCTGCTGCCACAGTGAGTGCAAGGAATGTTTAAGACTTTTCAAGGTATTACAAAGGAGGCAAAGGAGGAACCTATTGTTGCCATCACCTCTACCTAAATGAAAAGTCCACAATAAAAAAAACCAAAACCCCACACAACAAGAAAAAATGTCAGGAAATAAAATCCTTTACAAAGATACTGTTATCATAAATTATGAACATCTTTCTATGAGATGGTGTTAATAAATTACAACAGCGAGGAATTTTTACAGTGCCCTCAGAATTAATTTCCAAACCATTTCAAAACAACTTCTATGTATATCTTTCCTGTCTTCTTCAGAAAAGATATTTGATAATCATAAAACCTTCGTAAACTGAGCAATTCAAAATATATTTTGTTCCAACATATATCCTGCTGAGGTGTCATTTAATAAGCAGTATTAAATGTCCATGCAACTAATCAAAGGTCCCTAGTTCATTCCTCTTTAGCAGAAGTCTCAGCTTCCTTTTGACTTATTTGGTATTTTTCATTAGAATGACTTGTCATTGCCTGAAACTGTTTTGAAACACAGAAGAAGCAAGGGCATAGAAATTATACAGAGCCTTATTTCACAGTACTTAATGAAGCAAGTTTGGAAATATGACAAACCCAAGTAAGTATTTTGGAATTTTTTTCTTTCTCCTCCCAGACTGATGTTTGGAAATTTGTTTTCCAAGACAACAATTCCTTTGAAAAGTGCTTTCCAAAGATACTCACAGTCAATTATAATGTGACCAACCCTACTAAAAGAGAGGTATAAAGAAGCAATGTTCCTTCCTTTCTTCTGATCATTTGTATTACAGGAAATATTGAGCATTCTAAGATAGTGCAAGATACAGCGAATGCAAATACCTAAGAAGAAATACAATAATAGATTTTATAGCCACGTGGACACGGTCCAAAACTCTACCTTTTTACATACACACTGTGCAGTAATAAGGCCACACTACTAAGAATGACATGCAGGTAAGACCACAAATCTGAAGTACATTGAAAAAATTAACATTGAGTAACATTATGAGCATTTAAAATTGGGCATATCAATAGGTGAATGACAGTTTTCCAGTGTTAGAGACATTGAGCTATAAAACATTTCAGAGCACCAGCAACTGAATGCAGATCTACGAGACAAACACTTAGAAAATTAATCATTTTTATCTGTTGATAATCTCAGGAACAATCTGGCTATGTCTTTCCCCTGCTAACTTTATCCAAAGGCAACAAAGAATGTAAAATTTTGTTCTAAATAAAGAAAAATGTTGCAAGGTTTGAAAAAAACCCAAGAAACTTTTAGCAAGGACAACTGAATGAGACTGTTTCAGAAAGACAGATGAAACCCCCCCCATGCTGAAGTAAAAGGAGTAAAACAAGCATAGAGTCATAGAATATCCTGATCTGGAAGGGACCCACAAGGATCATCAAGTCTAACTCCTGGCCCTGCAGAGAAGAGCGCCAAGAATCACACCATGTGCCTGTGAACACTGTCCAAATGTTTCTAGAACTCTGACAACCTTGGTGCTTCAACCATGTTAAATGAAAGGAGCAGAACAAAGATACAGTGGGAAGATGGAAGTGTGTCTTAGCCTTTTCTAATTAAAATACAGTGTGCCAATAGGAAAATTTCATTAAAAAAGAAAAATGAAGAGGGAAACAAAAGACATCACTAGATCACTGGAAAACCTCAATACTGTTTGATGCCTGAAAACCCAGGAGTAACAGAAACACCTGATAAAATGTATCTTTTAAGAAATATGCACTTTCTGCCATTATTTAAACAACACTAAGATCTTTCCATACCACATTTAATGACTGTCAGACCTTATTTTGCTAGAAATGGAATACACTAGGTAGCTATTATTATAAAAGGAAAAATCACAATGCATAATGTAAAATGTCAATTCTCAAGGTAATATATCTCAACACTTCTGTAGAAACTGAAAACCTCAAAGATGGATAATTTAAGAGTTACAGAAAGCAAAGGAGAAGGAATTTGGAGTCAAGAGAGAGGGAGCTTCATTAAAAGGGAGGAGAAGTAGGTAACTGTGGACTAAGATTAAGTTGAACTAGTTAAAACTGACATTGGGCATAAATCTATAATGAAACCACTTTCCAAGAAGAAACAGAATTGAGAATGAAACTGAATTTTACTTATCCTTTAAAAGCATATAATTGTGAGCACAAGCAGGACAGCATCATGCACCTACAGAAAGAAGTTTTGTGCAAAAATAATGCCTTTCATGAAATTAATGAAAACTGCTAAAACCAAAACAGCTATTGCAAAAAATAGTTTGTTTTCTGGCTTTATTAGGGAAGATATTAGGCATAAACCCTTCTATTTAATTAAAACAGTCTTGATTTACAAATGCCTAACATTAAAGAAAAGCACTGCAGTATGCAGTTAATTTGAAAGGGTATATTCAAAGCTCTGGGAGTAAATTCAGGCCTTGATTCAGCTTAACCCTCAAACAAGTCCAACTTTCTCAAGGCCACTCACCAAAATTCTTTCAAACAGCATCACTACCACAATTAAAAGCACATTATTTTTAATCTTTACAGCCTTGTCCCCCTGTGCAAGCTGCCACCTGCCCCCTAGTGCCTCCAAGGTGTCTGAACAGCATTTTTAGTTACATTCAGGACCATAACCTAACAATTTTTCCAGGTGCTATTTCAAGCAGCATTCATTGGATTATCCCTGGGTTCTGCTAGTTCATAAACTCTATTATGAATGGATATATGTGGAGTCTGTGAATGGATCAATGTCTCTTACCCATCAGAGTTACTGCAGGTTCAAGCAAAGTGCAAACTAGTAAGTCAACATTTGACTAAAATGCCTAATCCACAAAATCTATAGTACTATATCTAAACAAATTGCTTCCGTATTTTAAAGCTAGGGAAAAAGTAGACTTAGAATACCAACATCTTTCAAAGTTTTATTCTTACAAATGACATAGGGTGAAAAATGAAGCATTTCTTTATAAAACAAAGAGGTATTTAAGCGTCTTCCAATACCACAATAATTTGCTACATTTCATTCAGATACAAACCAAAGCTGAAAAGACACCTATTTTATACATTTGGAAAGCTTAGCAGGCTTATAATTAACTCACAAGTCTACAAATAAGGGGATTTTTCTCCCAGTCTTCTTTGTGAAATGTGTGATACAATGCTTTAGAAACCTGGAGAACGGTGATTTAATTGCACTTAAATACAAAAAGCACTAGGAATGTGTAATTTCTAATAAGTAAGCAGGTTTCTCTTTAAGCCAACATGTCTAATTTATCTATAAATTTATGGTAGCAACGTAGATTTCAAAAGCAATAAAAAAGCTTCAGACTACACTTCTTTGATAAACGCTCCTATTAAAATTCAGAGAACTATAATTTTGTTCTCATTGTCTATGTCTTCATAACTTTGTTGTTTGTGAATGTTACTGTGTATAAACACTAAAAACAGTATTATTTCAGCAGTAAATAAACTTTTATCACTACAGTCAAACAGTGTCACTTGATTATGTACTATGGCTTTAATACATTAACTCAAATGATGACAAAGAGAAAAAACCGAAATAAATCATCCTCAGGGGTGAAAAAACCAAAAAAAATCACTTCAAGTTTTAATCCCAATTCAGAAAACCACTTAAATGAGCACTTAAATATTTCCCTGCTTAGGGGAATAGTTAGGAGTGTGCTCAGTTTTAAGTTCATGGCAGAATTACATTTCCTGAAGTTGGAAAATAAAAATGGGTATTCTGGAAGGCAGGTTAATAGTTCCCTACTTGTAAAGCAGAGCTGTAATGTCAGAGAAAAAAGCAAATTAGTAGCGCTTACTTGAAATAGTAATCTAAGAAAAAAATTGTACATGATCTATGTTTTGTTTTTGCCCAAAAGAATATTTAATTCTGCTTTAGTGCTATGCTTGGTTGGTTGATAGTGATCAGATTTTAAACGTTAACCACACAGCTGAGGTGAGCTTATAGTAGCATATAGAACAGTTGCAGCAGTTCATCTAGTGGGTGGCAATTTGTTAAAGTGATGCAATCAGTCTGCAGTCTGCCAATGTTAATAAAAATTATTCAAGGAAGAGTCCGTATTAAAAAAAAAAAATTACAATCAAATTTGCATTAGTAGACTTTCTTGTTGGATTCTCTAATGCATGCTGTGAGTCACACATACTTTGGCAGCCACTCAGTTTGATTTACTTGGTTTTGCTGGGATGGAAAGAGTGGTTTTCAAAAAGACAAAGTCTGTCAAAGGCCCTGCTTCTAACTCCTACTCCTCCATATTTCAAATCACACCTAAGTACAGTTTACTGGTATGAAAAATCAAGAGCATAATAGGAAATTTGCATTTGCATGCTTACATAGGCATAAAACAGTCTTATCAGGGCTTGCAAAAGGAACCCATTAATTAAACAATATAATGGCACAGTGGTAACATTGTTTGGGAAGCCAACATTATGAAAAGACCACCACAGTTTTTGTGTTAGGCAGTGACTTGCAAGTCAAGGAGCAGGTTCTCTTTTCGCCTGTGCTCCTCCATGGATCTTAGCACAAGATTCTTTTTGCCTTTGAAAATGAGAACAATGAAACTTACATGCGTACAGATCTCAAGATCCAAAAAGATGAAGTTATAGAAAATCCTAGCCAATGAAATCTGTATTTCTGAATGAGTTCAAAATGTCTGGTAGGTTTCATGCTACGTATCAGGAGGTTTCTACCAAAAGACAGAGTTGTGCCAGGCCAGAGTGAAGGCCACTGACTTCTCAGCATGAACCTACACAACGTGTAGAGGTATGACCAGGCATTATACAAACACACCAAAGACTCGTTTTAAAACAGCTAATGAGGCAGCAATAACAGTTCCACTAAGGCAGAACTGCCCTCAGCAAGGAGAGGCTGCTTAGACATTCACCTGAAGTCCCAGCCATGTCCTGGAGCACATGCCGAATGCAGAAACAGTCCCTTTATAAAATCTGAGCTTGCCAATTGGCTACTTAGGCGAGTGTGCAAGACCAGCAATAAGACCCCTAAATTTCAATGTAGATATACCATCTGTTCATAAACAGTGCACTTTACATTGCCAGTAACACTTAAAGAATACTTATTTTAAACTATAACTTACATTTCTCTAATGAAGTATTGCCTTTTATTTGGCTATACTTTTTTCTATCATACAAGCAAGCCAAGCACAAATTACATTAAGCTTCCTTAATTTCTACTATCCCTATGAAATCTAAACTTTAGCCCTAGAGCTATCCAATTCTACTTTACAATCAATTAATTTGAAATCCATTAATTATTTCAATGCTAACAGCAAATCATTTTAGGTGTCATTCTCAAGGTTAAATACACCCTTTTAATTCAAAAGTAATTCTGTTAAAAGGTATTTGAAGAAAAAAATTATACATTCATCCCCAAAATATGACCAAGTGATGTCATCAGCCTTGTCTGAAGCCACACAATATATTTTGTATATGTGTAAAGCTATGCTTACAGCACTTTCTCAGTCTGCCTGCAAACACAACAAATACTACATTTTGATTTCATGAGAATGCAGGAACAGGAAGATCAATGGTGGTACTGACAGCAGCAAGATTAACATGCAACTGTTGAAATGCAGCATGGTATTTAGCTAGCATCATTTTGGAAGGACACTAGCACCCAATGAAGTCAAAACCTGGAAGTAATGTTACAACATGCATTATATGCAAACATGTATCTATTTATCTGGGGAGGTTCCTTGCATATAACAAGAATTGAGAGATGAAGAAATGTAAAATGCTCCTTTGAAATAGACAAGGTTATAATCTGAAGTTCATATAAAAATAAAATAATGGAAAAGCCTTAGAAAGGCTTAAACACTGCCCTGAAGAGAGATACGGGCTTTTACTGGCCTGGCAAGACACCAGCCGTGACCTTAATGCAATCATCAAGCCCATCTATTTGCTCAAAATGTTGAAAGACTAATAGCAGATGTGGAACAAATGTTTGAGGCTCAGAAAATTGAAGTTTCAGCTGCCTACTGAGCTATGTTTTCTTGGATTCTGCATAGTCATACTGGAGGCATTCAAACTCCTCTGTAGCTTTCTTTCAGTAGAGAGATGCAGAACAGCATGACAGAGAATTCAGGTTTGGGACTCCTTTTGTAGCAGGGAGATTTAAAATATGCAATGCAATACACCCTACTGGCTACTTTCAGGGAACACTGAAGGGTATGCTTCTTGTAAGTTCTTACAAACATGTCTCAGAACCAACCATGTAGGGAACTGCACATATCTGTATAATTATCGGGGATAAGAACTCCCATAATCCAGTGAACAGTCCTTTTTTTTTATGCATAAACAGCAACACATGCATAGAATATTCTGAGTTGGAAGGAGCATTGAGTCCAACTCTTAAGTGAATGGTCCATAATACAGGGATTGAAACCACAACCTTGGCATTATTAGCACTGGGCTCTAACCAACTGATTCTGCACCATTGACATTAATTTAATTTTAGAAGTTCATCTTCCTTCAGTTAGTATGACACTTAACATATAGCTCTAACACCTGGTGAATGTTTCAGTGAGGGCATGTTGCATTCTGCCTCCATTGTGCCTCTGCATTCATGTGAGAGAATGAAAAGTAATCATCATGAAACTTTCCAATACTGGACAGTTGGGCAGTGTAAAATCACTCAAGATGCTTCCATTTCTACTTACCCACCAGGCTTATGACAGTATGAAAGACATTTAGAAGGGCTAGAAGCCATCAAGAGATCTTGGCAAATTTCCACTGTTTCTGTCACAGCTTTGTACTGGCCCACAGTGTCCATGACTGATGACTGAACAAATCATGATAGCCATTTCTTGTGCTGTTCAGTGACAAAGAGGTTTTGCTGTCTCTCTGAAAATTAGTATCACATGAAGAATGCAACATCTACCTGCAAGTTGTAGTCCTGAAGAATTTTCACTAGTGAGTCTCTCAAATTAGGAATCTCCATGCCTTCCTTAATGCGGTGGATCAAAAGAATAGGATCAACATGGGTTCCAATATTGTTCAACAAACCAGTAATAAAAGCTGTGAAAACCAAGAGGCAAAGAAATTAAGAAAAATAATCTGGCAAAATACCTGATTAAAGGCTACTTTGGTGACAAGCTGCAGGCTTTGGCTTATTCCTTGACAGTTCTCTACTAAGTGAAAACACTAGGTCTCTTTAAGAGTCTTTGTATGTTTCTCGCAGCTGTGTTTACTTGAATACAAGCCTTTGGGAAAGAGAGGAAGATACAGTTTGGCAATTTACAGAACTTCCAGCATATTCAGCAAAGTGGTAACTGAGTCTCCAGCCCAAGCTTACAAGCAAATAATGCATTTTGATTCAATAAAAAGAGCATTCAAGCAAACAGAGTGAGAAAATTAACTACCTTTTGTGGGAATTCCATTCCCAGTTCCAGGGTTTAAAAACAAATTTTCACGCACCTAACCTGATTTCAATGTGTTTCTAAACACTGGTGAGAGTGACATGATAGAAGTCTTTTGCTTTTTGAAGAGCATCTGGCTAAAAAAACACACTAGAATGATGACTCAAGGCTGTGTTTTTTCTTTAACCCCCACAACTGAGGAATATCACTAGAGTTGCTCTGCATATAGGCAGAAACTGTAACATATAGGAACTGAGAGAATTCTGTACGTTTTGAATCCCTTTTGCTCTAAAGATGTCACTGATTGTAGCATCACTTCTAGTGATGCATTCAAGTATGGGTAATTTGAGAATGCCATTCTTCTCAAGGCTTAACAGATCTGGTAACTTCTTCCTGTCAAAATTAGCAGCCAAGGGATGAAAAGATATATATTCTCACACTAATTCAACAAGACTTTCAATCCCCCAGAAAAGAGGTGCCAAGAGAGACTTTAAAGTCTTGATTTAAAGCCCTAGAAGAGGTTGCAAAAACTAATGGAGTAGATAGTTAGGAAAATTCTCTATTTTCTTAGTCATTTGAACTTCTTTGAACCTGCCTCCTTGACAACACTGATGCTTATGTTTCTGAGTCTATCCTTTTAACTTGGAGTAGCTGTTAATATAATGGATGAAAAGCAAAATGCACTCATTATTACCAATCTTACCTTTATAATCCAGAAACAAAATAAATTAGTTGTTTTGCTGAGGGGAAGAAAGGTGTGGGCTCTTCATTTTCAGAATCTCGAAGGGAAGAAGTTGTAGTAACACAGTACGCAACATTCTCATCATGCTTGCAGACTGTGTTTTGAGGCTGTCTAAAAATAAAGTCTCATTCTGCTAGATTAAAAGCACTACTGTCCCCTTGATTTGTCATTAAGGGCATAACTATGCAGAGCTTATTCAATGTTAAGCCTCCAAGTACTCATTGTGTAGCACACCCTCATGCTGCCTTGCTGCAAGTTTTATGGACAGTAGGACAGCTATGTTGTGCTTCACAAGCCAGACCACCTCCCTGACCATACATAAACGCCTTCTCTAACATACATGTGAATAATTCAGTCCTTTAATTGCAACAGCATTCCACACATGCAAGGCTTCCAGAAACTATCCTACTTACGTGGTTTGTCAATAGAATATAAAATAAGATCTTCCCAAAGTTCTCCATCATCTTGTTCCTTGGCAAATTCAATAGCTTTATCTACATCTTGCAATTCTTCCATTATCATCTTCAAGGCACTGCGGCTATTACCCATTCTGCCTGGAAGGAAAAACAAGTAAAAGAGATTATAAATGCTAATTGCTTATCAGTGTTCAGTGCTCCTTCAGTAAGAATTTTGTAAGTGTGAAGTTGACTCAAACTAATTCAACTAAGACCAAATCTAGTCTATTCAGATGTAGGAATGCAAATCAGTATAATCTGAACAAATGCTTGGAGCAGTTTGCTGGACTGGGACATGGAGGCTTTCTCAAGGATGTGTTGGGTCATTTGTGGGGTTCTGAACTGCAGCAACACCTAACATGAGGGGGAGTGTGTGTATGTGTATGGACATAAACTATAACATGAAATACCAGCTTCAAGGGCCCACATGGGCCCTCTTAATTTGCCTTAAGTATAGTGCAGCCTACACTCATGAAAAATAAGAGGAAACAGGTGGACGTAGGAGAAATTATGAACTATTCTTTTAAATAAATTCATTTGTAAATCCTACTCTCCAGTGGAATGGTCCACAAAATATCTTCTTACTAAACCAGAGATTGTTTAAAAAATGCTTACTATTCTGTTCATGACTAATACATAAACATACATATAAGTCTTCCGATGCCTCTCATTCAGAGATAGAATTCTTAGTCTGCTGAAGGAGTTAATTTACAATTAATTTCAAGGGGAAAAAAGATAGAAAGCAATATAAACAAATCTTTCACCTTAGCAAAAGATAATACTAAGCTGCTGAGATGTACTCAGAGGAAAACATTGTTTAATTTCTCCTCTCTTGTCAAAACCAACAGTATTACTCTTCTCCTGGAGATTGTATCAAAAATACCTCCCCGCCCAAGGTGTTCCCCATAGCCTCTGCAACACTTTCAGAGCCCCAGAAGAACACCAAGTAAGAAACACAGTAACAAAATATATAAAGTTAAGACATCATATCCATCCAGTGCTTTGTTTTATTTTCTAAATCATGTTATTTGGTTGCACTGACTGCATACCAACTTTGTCTCTGTGAAAGCATGTAAAACGATACTAGACAATACATTTTAACATCATAAACTTTATTAAAAGTTTAAAAGTGGTGTAATTTATCACAGTTACTTATTCTGAGTTACTTACTCAGAAGGTAGACTGTCTCTTCTACAAAGTTCCTCTGCTGGCAGATCTCAAGAGCCTTGAATTTAAGGGAAGAGAGGAGAGAAGAGAATACAGGAAACCATGTAACATGAAATTTTATTGATCACAAATGCTGCAAGTGGCTTAAAGAGATTTTTCCACAAAGTTACATTATTCATTTTGACAGGAACACAGCTCCCGTAATAGGCATTGTCAGGTCCTCTGGCCTTAATTAAGAAGAGAAACTCCATGACTTCCAAGACTCTTTTAAAAATTCTTCTCTGAAACTGAATAAATCTGGGGACAGACAGGTATTTCAGTCTGGACTATGTCAATCTCTGCCTTTAATTCTACTGGCAACTTCTTTATTCTGCCTCCAAAAGTTGGTTAATAAAAAACATTAAGGTTATCTGCTGTCAAGACTTGCTTCCTGTGGGTGGACTTATGTGGTCCCTAGTGATGGAAGTCTGCTTGACATTCATTAACAACACAAGGCTGAAGATCTCCTCAGGGTAACCAAAATGGTTTCAGGAGAGAGAGTGCCCTCTGAATTTTGTACCAAGAAGACAATGCAAAAATAATAAATATGAAAGAATATGAAGGAAGCATTTCTTGTAAATTTGGTTTAAAGACCTGAGGGCTAAGTATCATTAGCAGCTACAGAATCTGTGTGTAGTTGGAAACCAGCACAATTACCAAAACTATCAAACTGATGACCAACAAGTTAGAAGTAAAAGGAAATCGGCAGGGCTGGTATGCCATGAACGATGCCATGTCTGTTTCCAGTTTGGAAACAGAAAACAAACTCAAGATTCATAGCATTCCTGTAAAGACAACTGTTCACCAATAAAGACTTTCACACTCAGAAATCAAAACTTTAAATACATGAAGTACAACTACAAACAAAGATGTAGGTAAGAATTAACTTTTCCTTCCAATTCTCGTAATTTCAGATGGGTTACTATGAAGATTAGAGATATGAACAATGAATTTTGGGCTGGGGGTAAGTCAATTACCAACCAGATACTTCAGGTGAATAAAGGTATGAATAATACTGATAAGTTATATACACAGCTGACAGCCTTCTTCTTCCTCTCCACTTACAAGGCAAACTACAAAGCACCAGGTATTCAGTAGTTCTAGATGCTGCACATTTCCTGACTGTCATGCTCCCTCTAGAGGGAAACAGGAAACATTCCTGCTTCTCTTCCAGCTTATTTTTAAAACGTTCTCTAAACTGCACTTGAATAAAAGTGGCTTACTTCTAGACAGCACAAATTATTTCTTCTTGATGAGTTTATAATTTCATTAGAGCAATAATGAGTGGATTTTTTCAGACAGAAATTGCTTTCTGCAATTTATACACTGTGTTGGAACTTGCTTAACAGGAACTGAAAATATTGGTAACTGGGAAATTCTTAGTCCCCTTTTCATTTTCTTAGAACAAAGATCTATATGTCACAAGAAGCATTACTATATGACATGCATGGTAAAAAGTATAATTACAGAATTATTAGTAGTATCTTTTCCTCTCTCTCTTAGCTTCTTACTGAAAGAAGTTAACATTTTAACATTAAGGTTAGAATGACACATTTTTTCTAACATCCTTCTGTCTTGACTTTGGTGATTACTGCACCACACCTTCCAGAAGCTGATGAGTCTCTGACCTGTTCTCACTCATAGCCCATATCTTCAGCAAAGCAGTGCCAGCAATGAGCATCAGTTTCACACAGCATTTTCTGCACCACCCATCACTAAAGATAGGAGGATGGATGTGCAATAACTAAAACTAATTTGCCTCAAGATTAAAAAATAATGCTGGTAAGGTTTTATACATAAAACCATGATCACATGAATAATACATAAGGAGAAACTAAGAATCAGAAAGTTAAAAACAAGTAAGTCAATACTGTAGATGAAAGTTTCTGGCTGGAAACCTCTCAGTCTCACTGCCTAAACTAGTCAATCTCGTTTCAAGTAATGGTTTCAACAAATCCTAATTCTCCAATCCTAAGAAAGTATTTTCCAGTAGACAAAAAAAATGCAAAACAAGAGAGCTACCAGGAACAGTACTGCTTTTCTTTGGAATGTTAACCATGTAAAATACAATATTCAATATTACACCTGAAAACTACTCCACTGTGTCATCATTATAGCTGCATATGGATGAGCATCCTTTCACAAGGTCTGCTCTGCTCAGCCATTAACAGCAATAAATAAAAATAATAAAATACTGACCCATCTAAATGGGAAAACTTAGAATTTCCATTTGTTTCACAATAATTCAAGCAGGGGAAACAACTCAATATTGGCCTTACCTTTATGCATTTTGTAATTTAACAAGAAAGAGTAAGGAAGGAAAATAGAAAAAAAAAATATATATTAGAAGGTGGAAACCTGGTACTCTGTAAAACCCAAAGCGTATTAGCCAGAGTACAAAGACAAAATACTTTTAGCCCTGTTAGTTCAGTGACTTATATTGTATATATTATTCAAGAGAAACTTATGACCTTAGAATAAAAAGATAGAAAAACTACAGTTACAGCTACTGATTTTTCAAGATCTAACACTGACAGCTCCGAGATTTGGCAAAATGCTTGTCAATTTCTTGTAACCATAACCTATTGTTCAGTCAGGCTAAGCACTGATGAGTAGATATGCTGTAGCTACTCACCAAGTGTGAATTCAGAACTTCTGCATAAAAAATACGTGTCAATTCCTGCCCTGTGAGCTGAGAGAGGAAAGTCTCAGCTGTCATCAGCTCCGCAAACCAAACTGCAGGCGATGGTCACAAACTCAAAGGATCCCTCATATTGGCAGTAGAGGGCAGTACCAGACACAGCTAGAAATTCACAAGACTACAAGCTGCAGACCAGACATAAAAATCAAGGACCCGTGCTTAGATTTTTGGGGCTTACCTTCTCCAGTGGGCAGTGTGTGCTGTCTCTGAGAAATGGTAGTAAGTTTGGTCGATCATATTCAGCATAAAGGCTGATCTGTTTCTCATGATATCGTTGGCCTTTATGGTGGTCTCTTTTGAAAAGCTTGTGCAAATACTAGGAATCAAAAAAGAGTCAGAATTCAAACCCACTTATTCAATATTATTAATGGAATAATAGAAACTCCTGAATTGGAAGGGAACCACATAGATAATCAAATT
Source organism: Corvus cornix cornix (assembly GCF_000738735.6). Classification (NCBI taxonomy): domain Eukaryota; kingdom Metazoa; phylum Chordata; class Aves; order Passeriformes; family Corvidae; genus Corvus; species Corvus cornix. The sequence goes on from NC_046333.1 coordinate 24,810,425, forward strand.
CCAGCTCCTGGCCCTGCAGAGGACAGCCCCAGGAATCACACCATGTGCCTGACAGCATTGTCCAAATACTTCTTGAACTCTGACAGGCTTGACACTGTGACCACTCCCCTGGAGTGGGAGCCTGTTCCAGTGGCCAGCCACTATAGTGGGCAAAGCTTTTCCTAATATCTAACCCAAACCGCCCCTGACACAGCTTCATGATGTTTCCTTGGGTCCTGTCGCTGGTCACCAGAGAAGAGATCAGTGCCTGCTCTGACTCTTCCCTTGTGAGGAAGATGTAAATAGCTATGAGGACTCCGCTCAGTCTCCTCCAGGCTGAACAAGCCAAGTGACCTCAGCTGCTCTTTGCATGGCTTCCCCTCTAGACCATTCACCATTTTCACTGCCTTCCTCTGTATGCATCCCTTCTGTAAACTGTCACTCTGTCTCTTGCCTTTGCAAAGCTCTTGGGCTGTGGACTGCACTTTTCATAGATCTGCTCCCCATAATCAGATCTCTAACCCATAAATCACCTCTCCCCCAGATGAATACCTGAGCCCTATCTGTAATGAGCACCAAGTTAAACTTCCCTCCCTAATACAGCCCAAGCCCACAGTCACACATTATATACTCCACTGACAGCATGTTCAAACCAATGAGGGGTTTTTGGAATAGCAGTGTGGAGCCACAGCCTTACAGTGATACTGTAATTTTGCACAAACAAGAACAATCCAACAGTGTATAGAAGTTACAGCTCCAGAAAGACAAGCAATTCACTTTCTCTATGGATCAGCAAAACATATTTTAGAGCTGCACCCACCAACCAACCCCAATTTTGGGTAGGGAAAAAGGAGGAATAATAGCAAGAAGTTATTGACCAGAAAAGACAAGTGCCTACAATGCAGTAAGGAGGAATATGTTAATAAGGACGCAGTATGTTATCAAATTCTCACAGGTACACATTTTAAGATCATTTAACTACTGTAAAGATTCTATGGCCATGCTAAAGGGCAAATTGGCAGAAGTAGCTACATTGGCTCTGATGACTTATGACATTTGAGTTCAGGTGCACTTTGACAGGATAAACACACCATAAAAGAGATTTCCAGCAAAGAGTTTATTCAGCTCAACTTGAAATCAGCAGAATATAGGAATACTTACCACGTGCTGTAACTCAGGCCTGTTTTCTAATTCTTCGACAACTCTGTCAATCTGAAAGAAAACAAACCTGTGATAAACATCCCATTTACAAGACTGAAAGAAGGACAGGTAATACAAGCTAGCATTGAACTGCCATGCCATGAATTTTTTATACTCACAGAAATTTTATCTTCATTATCCAAAAGCATGTCTACCGCTTTCTACAACAGAGAAAGAGAAATCAAGTAGGGAACAGGTACACACATTTTCTCACACTCTATATAGTATTATGCTTATCCACTGATGGGTGTCAGATGGATATTGCAGACCTACTCTTTTCAGCAACAGAAATTCAGAGAGCAATTTACATAACATCAGCATACCCTGAAAGTACAGCATTACAGTATTCTTCCAGAGTATTTCTCCTAAGTTTCCTCACTAATAGCAATAAATGCTGTGCACATACACTGCAGGTGAAGTATGCCCACTGAATCATCGTCAGTCACAAAAAGCCACTGCCAAATGAGGTAGAAATACTATTTTTCCATTTCAAAAGGGAACTGCAGGGTGATGGCTATGCAAGAAACACACAGTTCAACCTGCCTTACAACTGGATTCCTCCAAACTACCTGCACAGCAATACCTTTAATCAGGAAGACAAGAGCATGTAAGCCAAGAGGCCACCAGGATTCAGGTTCTGCTTCCTCTTTCAAGAGCAAAATTTTACTTCACTTTCAAAAAATAACACAGATTCCTGATATGATTTATTCTGTGGGATTAAAAAAAATTATACTTTTTTTCTCCATGTAGTTTAGAATGGGCATACTGAAGATCATCACATACAGTAGAGATGGCTCCATATTTTAGCTCCAGTGCTTAAACAACTATTGCACTGAAAAAAGAGCAGATCTACTTGGTTATCTTCCCAGTGATCATATCAAAACTCATTTGCTTGGGTTTTATAGCCAGCTGGAAAGAAAGAAGACAGAATTCAGCACGGAATAAATACTTCCTGATTTTTGGAACTTAGGTTAATAACCTTGCAAACTTTCAGTAGCAGATTAATTGACTGTGGTGAAAGGAAAATGGCAAGTACATTTAATATATGCCTAAATAAATTCATTATCTCCTTTCTTTGACTTATTAATACTACTAGTTGATTCAATATACGGAAAGAATAACATGGTCAAATGATACTCTGTGTGAAATGATATTTAATGTTGTGACTGGAGAATCACAACAATGATCTCGAATCTAGCACTTTTGTCACTGAGAGTGACAAATGGAAACGGAAAGGAAATACAAAGGAAAAAAATAATCCTTGGGTCAATTACTTTGCAGTCTAGGCAAACAATCTTTCTTATCTCAGAATGTATCCAGAAGCAGCAAACACACTCTCTGCCTCAACACTAGCTCATTTATTTTTAATCTGTTAAAATATATGTAGTGGAAAGTGAATATAAAATCATTAAGATCACCTCTGAATCAAAATCCATGAGCAGAACAATTTTGTCTCTGATAGAACTGAAGAGATTGTGCTTATGGATCAACTGGAAGACATCTTTGTGCCTCAGAGTTAGGTAGATTTCTAGGGCTCTGCCATAGCGCTGATCGTAAGTATACCTGATAAAAACAGATTATAATACATGTAATGTTACATACCTAAGTGTAGAAAAATCACCTATGAGAGAAAATATAAACATACTCTAGTATGTGAAACATTTTAGGATACTACTTGATTTTATAAATATCTAAATAGAGCTGTGATTCATTTTTGTTAAAGGGAAATAAACATCAGGCAACATTAATTTCACCTCCATTTATATTGGCCTTCATTTGTGTTCTGACCTGTGGTTTTCTGCATTTTTATTTTTCATTTTCAGCTCACGGGGAAGACACACAAAATGCTAGCCTTTCAATTCTTGGAAACCGATTGGAACACTCTTCAGAGCTAAAAAACATTGTTCTTTTAAAACTTTGGGGCAGATTGTAACATAGTAATAGACAGCAATTCTTCTTTCTTCAAAGAAGCAGTATGAAAATAACACAGTGATCAGGCTGAGAAAATCAAAGAGCTTTATCCCTGTACAAAGTGACCTAGAACCAGATCAGTTTTGGCACATTTTCCAATCACTTATTTCCAGCCATGCAGTAAACCTAAATGTACTACTACTTAAATAGTGGGCAAAACCCCTCACCATTTTATTTTCCCGTGGGTAATTCTGAAATGCACACTTCACAGAAGAGGTTTCCTCTGACAGCATGAAGAGGAATGCTAGCTATTTACTTTGGAAAGAGGAGTAGAAAATCCAATCTCATGCTTAACAATTTGCTTTCATACTCAATGTGAACTTTACAAAGAAGGGTAAAGAATTGCTAAGGTGTGCAATCAACAGAGTGGAGAGGAAAGAAAGCCAATACTCTGTAGACTACAGCAAAGAAGATTTCTGTTAAGAGAGCTAAGCAAATATGGATAAACTACAGCACCCTATTTTAAGTGCACTTTTTGTAACAGGAAATGAAAACTGTACTCACAATTCTGCAAGTGTTTGTAGCAAAGTCCTGTTCTGTGGATCTTTCTTCAGGTGATCCACTACAGCTTGAACTATGATTGTGTTGTTGTACAGATCTCCAGGCCACTCTTTTATTAGGGTTGCAAACCCCTAAAAATGTAAGAGATTGTAACAGAAATAGAAAGAATAGCCTAAGGAGCATTTCAAAACATCAAAGCTTCAGCTAAGCCTCTGAGATGACACCTGCTGTGCTTAACCTTTAAGGAACTTTCATGTGCCCACAGACATGTACAGTGCAGAACACAGATTTTTCCTTCTTAGGGCAACGTTATTAAGATTCATGAAGCTGAGTCTCTTTCAGGTGCTGTAGGCTTTGTGCATCACCTCAACCACTTATGCTACATTAAACAAACTAAAAGTAACAGTCTAATAAATAATCAATCTCACAGTATTTCATGCTCTGAAGAACATTCTATTTATTCTCTTAAAATTAATATTCAACTATTAAATATTTTCATTATTGTGGAACTGTCCACTGATAATCTGCTTGAATACATCTGAGAATTTGCTGTCAGAATTCTACATTGCTAAGGATATTTGGCTGGCAATAACTATTGGACACATTGATGTGAACACATCAGGCTGCAGTACCTCATAGTCACTTTCCAAAAATTCATGCAGGACCATTTCGTAGATCAGAGGTTTCAAAACTGGATCTCGTCTTGGCAAGTAACGACTAATTGCCTATTGGAACAAAGAGAACAAAGTGTCAGACAGGGAATGACATGTAACATCCTGGTATACTGATAGAAAAAAAAATTGTTGTGAAACAAAAGAATAAAGCTATAAGCAAAACATGGCCCCTGGTCATCACCTGGAAGCCTTATAAACTCATACTTGTAAGCAGCACCCTGAAATGATTTACTTTAGGATTATACACATTGGAATTGTATAAATCATTTGAAAGAACTTTCATTTGAGAGACAGGTGGCAAAATACTAATTAGAATGGGAGAATCAGCCATTGTCCTTAAGAAACCAGTAGTCATTTAGAAAACAAAACCCATATAAGACCCCTCTAAATCCATCCATCCATTTCAAAATCCATTTTGTTAAGTCTTGGCCTCGTAAAAAGGTATAAGGATTCATTAGCTGAAAAATGTGTTGTAGTGGATGGACACCAGGCACCCAAAAAAGCCACTGTCTCACTTCCCTCCACAACTGGACAGAGGAGAAAAAATATAACGAAGGGTTCGTAGGTTAAGAAAAGATCCAGGAGGGATCACTCACCAAATACCATCACAGCAAAACAGACTCTCATTTGCAATAGTAACTGAATTTATTACTAACCAAATCAGAGCAGGATAATAACAAGTAAAATAAATCTCAAAAACACCTTCCCCCATCCATTCCTCCTTCTTGGGCTCTACCTCCTTCACCCCAGAAACACAGGGAGACAAGGAATGGAGACTATGGTCAGTTCACACGTTGCTTCTCCTGCTGCTCAGGAAGAGGGGTCCTTGCCCTTCTTCAGAGTGGGCTTCCTCCCACTAGGAGATAGTTCTCCATGAACTTCTTTAACTGAGTCCATCCCATGGGCAACAGTTCTCCACAAACTGCTTCAACGTGGGTCACTCTTCCATGGGATGCAGTCCTTCAGGCACAGCCTGCTCAGGTGTGGGCTCCTACATGGGCTGCAGAGGGATCTCTGCATCCCCTTTGTCCTCCATGGGCTGCAGGGGCACAGCTGCTTCACCATGGTCTTCACCATGGACTGCAGGGGAATCTCAGCTCTGGTGCCTAGAGCACCTCCTCCTCCTTCTCCACTGACCTTGGTGTCTGCAGAGTTCTTCCTCTCTCATATTCTCACTCCGTTCTTCTCTGGTTGCAATTACAACTTTGCAGTAACCTTTTTTCTTTCTTTTTAGATCTGTTATCACAGAGGTGTTCCTATCATTCCTGATTGGCTTGGCCTTGGCCGGCAGTGGGTCCATCCTGGAGCTGGCTGACATTGGCTCTGATGGACATTGGGGAAGCTTCTGGCAGCTTCTCACAGAAGCCACTCCTGTAGCACCCCCACTGCCAGAACCTGACCATGGCAAGCACATTATATGTGTAATTGTGCATTATGACTTACTTTGGGGTCACCACATTCTATGAAGGGCTATTTTTACATACCCAATTGAAAATTAATTTGAAAGTATATCTCTCCATTGAAAGGGTGAAGACGTGATCTGTTACTTTATAGAAGGTGTTAAGGAATTGCATTCCAGCAGGCAGAAGATGAGAAGTTGCCGGAATAAATCAGCTCATACTCTAGAATTTCAGCACAGCATCTAATTAGCACTACTATTCCACGCAACTAGAGGCCAAGATTATTTCCACTCACCAAAATAAATCCTACTGCTACCAGCCGTGTCGGGATTGTAGGGTTTGTAGCTGAGGGACCAGCACCAATGAAATTCCTCCAAATGCTCAGAGATGTTGCCTGTTCCCCACTACTGTCACATGGTACAATAGCATTTTATTACTGAAGTTGCTTGAACAAAGCAGGAGAAAAAACATCTCACTACATTTTAGACCTCTCCTCTCCCTGTGCTGTTTAGGCTTGGCCAGTTTTTGAAATGTAGTGCTGCCAACATCAGCTCCCACCAGCTGTCACAGAATTTATCAGTTAACTCAGGGCATAGTCTTGCCGGCTGCTCTGGGGAATCATATTCCTGATCCCTTCATAAAAAGTCTCTTCAGACCATAGAGAAAGCAAACTGGACATTAGCTGGAGACTCAAAGGCAGAAGACAATCTCCAATGGCAGTTTTCACTCCCACTTTCTACCTTCCTGTTACCTTCTAAATGAACAACCTCCCCCAACAGACTGTTACAACTCTTGGCTGCAGTTTGGCCACACAGTGAGCTGTGGAGAGGTGCCGTTGCCTTGTTGTGTGTGAGCCAGGCTGCTTTGTGAAGGAAATTTCTCCTGCCCCATGTCCCATTGCTTTGAAGAAAAAACATGGCCACCTCTTGCAGTTTGACCACCATGCTCAGCAAAGACTAAGCATACAAGAAGCACGTAAGAAGCATACAAGTTATTTAGTTATTTTTAAGCCTTGGCACAAAGGTGAACTAAGACCCATGCTGGAGGTTACAAACTCTTCCTGTTTTATGCTTAAGCTGCAGTTAGGGAGCAAGGTCCGACAAAAAGGCTTCTGAATCAGACTGCCTTTGTACCAATTATTGAACCATGCAGTTAAAGTAACTTTAAATAAAAAAAGGATACTATACACAAAAATATTTTCTTCCCTTGTTTCTTTTCAAGGGAAAAGAAACTGCTTTCAGACTTTCATCAATAAATGTTAGGATGAGGTATACACAAGAAAGCCCATATAAAAGTTGACATGAGATAGACTAAACCATTTCACCAATAAGCCAGAACAACAATTACTTGTTTCTCAAAGGATATCTAAGAGATGAAAGAGCCTGTCAGGCTAGTGCTGCTCTCTGCTATGCCCACCACAAAGTCAGGTGAAGTCTTTCAAATGTCTTCCAGCCTACGTTTTGGTTAATGCACTGCTGCTGCCAGCTGATCATCCTGCACCACTGCTGAAAGTCACTGCTATCCCAGCAAACAGAATGGAACGTATCCCTCATGCCACAACAGCCAGCACTCACACAGTTTGAAACCTTCCTTTGAATCCATCCACCTTCCTCAGCTGTTTGAGCTGAGACATTAGATTTTATACTGAAGTGCTTGAGCACAAGCATGTAACTCCCTCAAGCCACCACTGCTGGAGGAGGAGAGGAACAGATCACTGCAAGGCTCTAGAATCTTGAAACTTCCACAATGAGGTTTGCTAGATGACATTCACTGAAGACATGAGAGACATCAAGATATCAAAATGCAACCTTTGGTAGCCAAACAGGACCACTTAGTACGGAACACTCAAAAACCCACTAAAATCACATGCAAACAAAACACTCACCCCACAGACTTTGACACTGGGATATCACTAATTCCTCTGTGCAGGAAGGAAATTTTAAGCCTTTAGTTTACTGTCACCTTAGTTATTGGCAAATCACGCTAGATTCGAAACATCAGATTTCAGGCAACAACTTACATACAGCGCAAATTCTTCCAAGAAAATTCTCTTTTGAAATAAACTCTGTTTCCACATCTCAAATAGTCTCCTCATCAGGGCTTAAAGCCATTACAGGCCAGTTACAATACGGTGTTTAGTATCTGCAAATCACATAAGTAGGTAAAAATTCCCCATAAGTGATCCCAAGCATTACAAGGACCCTTTCAGTTAGATCTGGCTTAATTTAGTTCATCCTTTATGATACTCAGACATCTTCAGAAATCTGGGAAAAGCTATATGCGACTGAAATACTGAAATAAGGTGGGCATTTTCTAGAACTGCAACTTGAAGCTGAATAATGGAATGGACTGCATCTCATGTTTTTCTGAGAATTCCTGGGCCTAGGCTCTAAGAAGAAAAAAGATATTTTAAGACCTGAAAACAGCTAACTGTTTAGAAAGGCAGTAATTGAGTAGAGATGCTTTTGCAACAAACCTGCAAATATTTTTATATTTTACTGTCTGCTGGATGACATAAGTGGAGACAAGACAAATATCCTTTCCAGACATTTGCAGCCAAAAACCAAAATGAACCCCAAAGGACTAAGAAGCAGAGTATCAAAAATTCACCTGTACCTGCATTCAGGTCCTTTATTGGACTGAAATAAAGAAACAGAAACATAGGTTTTCATCTTCCAAAGTAGTAAAGAATGCACCAAACCACAAAGAAGTCATACTAAAGGCAAGGCTGTTTTTGCACTGGAATGGCTCTAAAACAGAAGTCAGACATTTCTGCAGTTCTTAATGCTGAAACACTTTTGGTCTTTGAACAGAATTAAATAGCTCAAAACCAGCAAGGGACTGCATGCTGTGAGATCTTAATAATATCTCCTTTTTGGCTCATTGAGTTTGAATAGGAAGACATAAAATTCAGAAGTATATGTACATATGTTACCAAAGGAAGTGTGCATAATGTTTTCAATTGGTTTAGCAGTGACAGTACTATGGCTTTATGTCCTGGGCAATTTATTAACTGAGAATCTCACATTAAATGTGTACTGTTGCAGTAGCTGGCTTGTGACTAGGGAAAACACAAGACAGTGCAGACTGCTCCTCTTTCTTACCACCATTTCTAGCACATAGCATAGGTCTTCACTGTTGCTTTGCAATTCTTTGACACTTAAAGTTGCAAGGGACCTGGATTTGCCAGAATGACTGGCACCCACAGAGTCTATTTTCCTTAAGATTTAGGGTAGGATTTTTAGGACATACTGGAAATGAATGAAAAGTAAATGGGAAAGATGTATTTAACTGTGAGCATCTTTGCAAGTAAAAGCCTCGGGGGTGGGTCTTTTACATGGAAACTGCCAACAAGTAAAATACATAGCACTATGTCTCCAATCTTGTTTTAAGACTATACACATCAATTGGACAACTGTCTAGAAACAGAAATCTGGGGCAGAAATACCAGAACAGGGCTATTAAATGTGATGCTTTAGATACTTGGTCAAAACAGTCAGTACAGCATACAAGTTACTTGAGTGCAGACACAGAAATTAACTTACTTTAAGCTGACCTATTTCTTTGAACTTGTAAACTTCAAATTCCCAGAGTTCTGTGTTTTTGCCAAGGATTTTCTGGCACTTTCTGGAAGGAAAATGAAAGAGATGAGAACAAAAGTAGGTACAGAAAGTCATACAAATGTGACAGCATTACTATAAGGATTCCTTTCTTATTCTCCTTATCATGACACTTGCAAGAGTGACTTATTTTGGTAATCATCACTTTGAGTATGCCAGGTTCTCCTCCATTCAAGCCCTAAAATTGTGTTGCATCCAAGAGGACTAACTGCTTATTATGTATTTGGCCTTAGTGATTAGGGCCATATTAGCTTTCACAGGATCATAGAATGGTTTGGATTTGAAGGGAGTGTAAACATCATCTACTTAAAACCTATACACCATGGGCAGAGATGCCACCCTCTCCATCAGCTTTATGAGTGAAGTTTTTAAATCTCAGCTGAGAAAAACTGAACAGTTAAAAAGATATGCTTACTCTTGCACATACATGAAAACAAAAACCTTGGGTAATTTCTGATCCTTACTTTAGATTCTCATACTTGACATTTTTGTTTATACCCATGCAAACCCAAATTATTTTCTAATGGTCTTACATGCAATGACACACTAATAAATTTAGTTTATCAAAATCCAAAGAAAACCTTAGTTTTGAAAATCTAGTGTGACTTTGAAAAGTCAAGACTTACCTTCAAAATATATGTCTCAATTCCAGTTAAAGTTTACATTAACTTTTAGGTCACTACAGGCAAAACATATACAGCACTGCAATACATCTCTATGTTTTGAAACTTCAGAAACTCCAGAACACACAGAAAAACAACATCTGTAAATACTTCAGAAACAATAATTTGTTTTTGCTTTTTCCCCACACACAGACACACTTCAGCCAGCAAAGAAGATCTTTAATACTAGGTTACCGAGCAGCCAGGTCATACTCTCCTTTCTCCACTAGGTGATTTATATAGGCTAAGCCAATGTCCTAGAGGGAATAAAAATAGAGAGTTAGTTAAAAAAGTTTGGAAGTGAACTACTTGACTACTGCAAGAACTACCATAACAGCGGTGCACACAGCTGGAAAATCAAGGCTCTGAGTGTATCTCCTGATTCTCCTTTACAAGTAGGGCCCATAGAACAGTCAACACAAAATACTTCCATAGACTGCTCACAGGGCTCTTTTAAATATTTCTCATAACCTCACTGATGCTGAGAGGTCTACCACCCCTAATTATTAAGGATTTTTTGAAATGCATAGCTGATCTTGCAGTGCTTGAATTAGTTCAAGAAGAAAACCATCAGTCATTGTATAAGATGTTCTTTGTCAACACAAAGTTTGCAGAGGAGGGTAAAAAGTTGGTTGAGAATATAAATCCTAGTGCTGCTCAATAAAGTGCAGGAATTACTGAGAATTTAGCAAGATTATTAGTTGTTATTACATACTAAATTTCCCTTCTCAACAAGTCAGTTGTAAAAAGTTTCTCGTAGGCATTTAATATATATTAAAATCTTGGCATGAGCCTCCTGCTGTAATCTCAACACTCACGTCCATTTTGACACAACCCAATGTACTCACTGCATAACTTAAGAATCGCATCACTAAAAAAAGCACATTGTTTCTAGAAAGAAAAAAGAGGAAAATAGAAAAAACAAAGCTGTACAATGAAAAAGAAGTCCTTGTTTCTTACAAAAAATAAACATTGGCATCTTCTGAGGCACAACATTTTTTTGATCAATATGAAGGACAGTACTGATCCTAGTAGAATACGAACAGGGGTATGCAACAACTTCAACTGGTCAATCTACGACAAAGTTAGAAAAAAAAATGCACATACGTAAGATTTTAGGATTTCATTACACTATAGGAACTGCCTTCGTATTTTCAACTTCATCGTTCTCAAGAAAGAGACTGAGAGAAATCTTCATTCTCCTGTGGACCAGCTTCCCAGTGAGCAGAGATGTATAAGGAAAGGATGTAGATCTGGTTGTTTAGGATGTCTGTGCTCTGCTCAAAGAGGTGCAGAGCAGCAGTGATAATTACTGCCATCTGATAAACCCCCAAGGCTACCAGACTTGTCAGGTATCCTGAGTGTGGTGTCACTAGGTAGTGAGAGCATGAGTCGTTTTAAATCAGTGTACCACTAATCCTGCACTTAAGGATTGGTGTCAACATTTTGTTTCCTCAACACATTCTGTTGGCTTTTGCTTTAGAGACCAAACTCTCAAAAACGCTTGTATTTCACTGAATTTAATCATTTATTGCAGAGCAAATTTCTGCAAACCACAAGAAAAGCTGTGGGGTTTTTTGGATTTAGTTTGTTTTCTGTTTGTTTGGGTTTGTTTTCTTTCTTTCCTCCAGGACCTCCTTTAACAATTCTTTATATCTTTTGCAAGGGTCACAGAGCAGCTTTGTTAAGTGCAAACTCTGTGATAGGTATGCCATTTAAATCCTGATTCAACTTCTGGACTACACAAGAATAAAAGTTTTTTAAGACATACTGATATACAGCGTGCTTATTACATCAGTAATCTGGCCAAAGAAATTAAACACATCTTTGAACACTTTGTACAAATTTCAATTTAAAGCAGCAGCAGTATTAGTGAATTCAGACAAAAGCAAACAAACAAAAGCTAAAATCAGTGATGCTTTTGTGTCTATTACATCATTCCCCCTTTTGTTTTAAACACTGATACCCTTTGTTGCTCTGTGAAAGGAACTATAAACATGGGAAATGACTATACGTGAGAAAAGGAGCATCTCTTAAACTCTTTACAAAACCCTGTCACATGTACAGGGTATAAGTTAAGGAGAAATTTGTCACTGCTGCCTGAAATCTCTAATAGTGCAGTACTGTTGTATTGTGTGTGTTACTTCAAACAACAGTAAATTTAATACAAAAGTAAAAGCAAACAAAAACCCCTATCAGCAATCAGAGAAATGGAATTATCTTCCTATCAGTGACAACAGCACCTTCATAAAATGCAGATCCTTTCATGTTTCACAGACTAACACTCCTGTTCTGCAGCTGAAACCAAGAAAAATCAGATGCTAGTTGGAGTATGCCTAGCAGTTATTGCCTGGTGTTATAAAAAACAGGGAATTTATTTGTTGCTTCTTACAGCATTCTAAAAGAAAGAAGATATTTTGTTTTGAATAGAAGTTTTGAGTCTTACCAAAATCTTGTGCTTTTTTATCGTTTTCTGACTGATCTCAGCTGCCATCAAAGCTTCCTATATTCAAAAAGGAGAGAACAGAGATACTAGTCAAATACACGAACTTTCAATACAGAAAGCTCTAGAATTGTATAAATCAACTGTTTTTCAGAGTAGGGTGTTTGAAGCACTAGAATTTTTAATGCCATGGTTGGATGAACAGCTTTGAATTCATACCCAAACAAAAGCAGTCAAGCAAAGAGAAAACTACTTTTGTTTCCATCTGGGTTCACTCTACATTATTGTATTAAGATCAAATCACAAGATTACAACAAAACACACAATGCAATCAGATTTGATCATTTTCAAATGAGACCACTTCACTACCAAAACCCGTGAAAAAAATTAACAGGAAAGGGGGTGAATGGGGGGAGGCTAACTTCCAGTTCCCCAGCCCAAATGTCTTCTCCAGTCAGAATGATTTATATTTAAGTGTCATTTGCTGTTCTACCATTTTCAAATGTACAGAAAAAAAAGCTGGTGCTTTTACAAATAAAAATGAAACCTTTAAGATACATCATAACACGCCTATCTACTAACTTGAACGGCTTTCATAAAGGCACACACAGAGCTGTCACTTGCAAATTACTGGAGTCTTCAAAGACCAAGTGCCGTGATTTACATATATTGCAAAACTGCACTCATCGTACAAGTTTGCTATTCAAATGCAAAAGCATCCACATGGATTTAAACAAATCTGCATGAGAAATATCATGATTATATTAGCAAAAGCAATACATGCTGAATGGCTTTTCCACTTCTTTTTTTTTCTTACAATGGGCACACAACAACACATAAATAAGAATTTGCAAGTTAACTTTATGCATCGTAACCAATGTTCTAAGTCAATAAACGTAGGACATTAGCATTCAGACCACTGTGTGCATGTTGATATGGTATGTAAGAATTTATTATTATTATTTTAGGTTTTTAGATATACATACTTAAACACACCAACATTTATGCAACCAAATGTTGTTTTTTTCCAAGAGAGCTGTATACCCTTGTCTTTTAATATTGGATCAGCTTTATTGTGAGCAACACTACTTTCAGCATGCGCAGCTACAGTTCGAGCCCATAGTATTTTACTTTTCGAAGCACAGCTCATTAATTAACTCTTCTACTGTTCTAAAGCCAAAACCCAGCTTTAATAATTTTCAGTGTCACCTAATACATTTCATAACTGATGATGAGAGCAGTATTTTCAACATCTAATTCAGCTACCTCACTTGGGTGAAATTCTGATTAGTTGTTTCAGTAGTAAGACTAACTCTGTAAGAGATGGAGGGATGCATAGTTAACTCCCACCCTTTACAAGCATTTAGTCAATGACTGTAGAAACAGAAACTGTCCAATCCAAATGACCTAGCAAAATCCATCATCCTACTCCAATTTCCAAACAAGGAAAGTCTGAAGGAAAGAATGATGTAAAAATTACTTCGTATTTCTTCTTTTCAAGAAGCCAGTCAATGTGGTCATCTTGGTCCCGCTCTTTAGCCACAACCACATCTCTTGGGCTGATGATATAAAAAAGTGATTCACCTTCCGAATACTCTGCAAATGCATACACAGTTTTACTATTATTATATTTTCTTTAAGTAAAGTTCTGCTTTTTAGTACACCCTCGAGGGGAATTTAAAAAGAGGAAATGCAAGGAAGACAGCAAGGCTACTCCTGCAGGACACACTTGTTTGGCAGCTGTATTCTCCAATAAATTAAAACTGGTTTAAATGGCAAAATATCTTTCAAAAAATCACTACAGCTTATTGCAAATTCTGATTCATCCACTATGTGTAAACTTTATGATGGTTTAGAACCCATTATTATACTTTTAGAGGACTATTACACTACACAGCCTGCAATAAACTTATCCTTCCCATCAAGGTCAAGGCCATCAAAAGCATAAATGATAGATGCCATAACCCCTGGGGATACAGCACATCATTACAGCAATGCATTTGCAATGCTGCAAGTTAAGGCTGTATGTATAATGTATTTTCTTATACCATAAGCCTTTATTTTTGAGTAAACTCAAAGAAAAAGTACTAAAAGGTAAAATCAAATGCAGAAGATGACTGTTCTGAATAGTTACCATTTGGACAGAACCATGAAGAAACACCAATACTTTGTAAGTACAGAAGAGAAAACCACTCACTGTCCAGATCAGTTTCTATAAACGCATACAAATACACTCCTGAAGTGATAAGCAATTCACAAAATAATGCTTGTCTTAAAGCCATACAAAACATTTAGACTAGTCAGGTAAATTAGAATATTCATAAAGCATAAAAGTACAGCTGTGGACATAAATGTTCTGCTTTGGAAGATGTATAATGAAACCCCAATTCTATTGATAGCAGCACAGGTGTTTTTGAGGTCAGGAGGAGATACACTATATTTCTAGTGGCTTAAGGGCATATATGTACACAGAGAGGTTTGCCAAGCCTATGATTTGAAGCATGCTGCCAGAGGAGATGCTTAAAATTCAGATTCATGGATTTTAAAAGCCAGAAGAAATGCTTCTGTATAACACAGGCTACATAATTTTCACCAAGGAATTCTGCATCAGCTTTGCCACGCATTTTTCTGAACTGCAACATATAGATCAGAAAACTAAAAGATGGCGTATGTTGTGCCGGGGGTTAATGTCCCTTCCTGTTACATAATTAAACCTATCTTCTAGGTGGAACTTGCCAAAATCCAGTTCCTATTCACTCAATTTTATCAGTTTTGATGTCTGTTATATAACTGGCAGCTTTGTCAGTACAGGGAAGCTAAATATCAGTGTGCCCCTTTTAAGCTGACCCAGGTGCATCTTACTGTTGAAATGACACTTATTCAACCTTTCCCTCTAAAGCAGCTTTTCCAAACATTGTGCCACTCATTTCGTTATTCCTGAAGCCCTTTGTGTAAAAAGCTCCTGTGGATCACATGTTGAATAAATCTCCATCAAAGATATTGCCTTCCACAATAATGGACATTACATGAGATATATACTTCTGCCTTCTCCAGTATGTCTGACCTAAGAGATGGCATTAAAAATCATGATGTTTAAATACACAAATTTGTTTTCTTTCATGTGACCAGTTCTTGTTGATTTCCACGCTACACTTTGGTGTCATAAGCAGTTACAGCTATTCAAGGAGATGACAAAAAAAGGACATAAAAATGAAAAAGGAGGCTAAGTGCTCCCAAATTAAGTATTTTTTAAGCAAGGTATGAAAACAAAACAAAACAATATTGAGAATACCTACCTAGATGATAATCACGACATTCGTTTTCCTGAAATCCTCGTACTGTTAGTGCATCAGAAGAGATTTCTTCACAGGACTCAGGTAGGGGTTGTACAATATCGAGTCTAGGCCTTGCACAACACTCCACTTCCTAAGAAAACAACATCTTAGTTGCTTCCTACATTATTTACCTTAGCAATACCAACTGGTGGTCATCTACAAACAAGGCTGAAATTCAACAGCTGCAAACATTCACAAAGATCCAGTACTTTGCACTGGGTACTCAGCTGCAAATCATACAAGTTGCAAAGCTGTGCTCCACAGAGTAATTGCATCTGGAACGCAAATGAAAGTTACTCCAAGTAATCCAAGTTACTCTTGGATTGCTTCTGTTGAAGAGATCAGTGTGGAGAAGGAGGTACAGACAAGACATAGGTCTAATCCTATCCCTGAGTTTTCTCACTACTTTTCTGCTCTTGGTCACAGAAGTTTTCAGGGCTATCACAGATGATTATCAGTTGCTTCATTCAACAAGCAACAGAACAATTTAGAACCCATACCCCGTTGGGCTCATGCCCTGAAGGACAGAGCTCTGAGTCAATGATATTCTGGTATCAAGATGAATTTGTTTTTGTTTTTTTTAAACTGGCGTTTGATTTTAAGCAGACAGCAGCAGCAGGGAAAAATTAATCTGAGAATAATACAAAACCTTTGCTGTTCTGAGGAACTTAGAGTAAATGAACTTTCAAGTGCAATGTGGGTAGTTATGGTAAGATGACATCATGGATTTTCACCTTCTGTCCAAAGGAAACTGCTGTCTTCAACTAGCTGCATTTTTAATTAAGTCAAGGACCAAGACAATCCTATATTTTCTACTTCAGGCTGTGAATTATAGCAAAATACCGAATGAAAGAGCAAGGACATACAGAAAGTGAATTTAAACAGCTCTAACCTACCCATTTGGAAGTAGCACCACTTGCGTCTTTTCTCAATTTAACTGTTCCATGAAAAAAAACCCCAAAACAAAAAAAACTTTCAAAGCAAGTTCAACTGAGATCCAATTTGTAATAAGTAGGAAGCTGTCATTTGCAAGCTGTGAAATCAAGTGTAGGAAGACCAGTGTTCCTTGTAACCAAAGGACATTTCTAGCGAGCAACAATTCTGCTGCAAGCTCAGGCAGTTTGGGCTCCACACTATCAAGACAAGTGAGCCAAGACACTAAGGAGTTCCCATCACAACAGGACAAAGATGCACCATCAGAGACAATCATACTTCTGTTCCTTCTACAGCTACTTCTCAGAGAACTGAGAAGTTAGTGAAGTACAAAATTTGGAGTTTGTTTAAAAAGCTAATTAAAAGCAAATACATGAAAAAAACTTTTTCCTATGTTCAATTACCATTATATCACCTGAAATTCCCTTTTCATCTTTCTTTCCTAAAGCAATTAAAATGACTTTAACCTTTAGCAGTCACTACCTCCTTTATACTAGCTCCTTTTTCATTAACAGTGTCTTCCCAATTTCCTTGCTCCCTTGCATTTCAATCCATCTTTTCCTCCCCCTTCTTATCCCATATGCCGGCTTTCCTTTTTTTTTCACCAACTCTCCCACACTAGAGGACTACTGCACTGACTCTTTTGGGAAACACTGCTGTGACATTATTTTTGTCCTTAATATAAATAAATAAATAATAATCTGACATCCTGACGTAGAACTAGAAGCTAACCCCATTGATTTCAGAAGGCTCGAGCATTTGTTTGAACCTACAGCATTTCATTGCCTAGCAACTTGTGCACCCAGTTTCTTAAGGTTACTATGGTGATGGTTGTCTAACGAAGACATGCTTATCAAAGAGATGATCAAGAGCATCTGCCATTCTCACACCACAGCTTCAAGGATTTCCTCCACTGCCTTGCCTTTTATTTGGCAATATGAAATCAATGTTGGAGACAGACACAGCACTTATCCGCACACAGTGAAAACGACTGACATGAACTCTAATTTCTACCTATCCACGCATGGATCTGGGTGTACACAACTACAGATCTTAGAAGGGAGACAATGATGCCACTCGCTCACAATCATTCATTTCACCCTGCAGTAACTCTTATTGCTTGACTTGATCAACTTCACTACTCTCATTTCCTTTGAGATGCAGTGTCAGCAAGCTCCTCTTATGGCTAAACAAGATTCTTCATTTCTTCTGGTGCAGAAACATCAGGAAGAAAGAGAGAAAAGGAGATAAAAAGGGGCAGGGGAGAAGAAAGGAAGGAAAAAGAAGCAAGAAGGGCTAGCTAGAGACCTTCTCTGTGTTCTGCAAGAAAAAAAGGAACCCAAACATGATTTCTGAAATGTAAGCACATTAGTCTTCAACATCACCTCCACTAACCTTGTTTTATAGATCAGAGACGTTTCAAGAACTGTTCACTACCAGCAGACTACAAATTTTTTCTCAGATAATCAGATAATTTGCATGACTAGTTTAAGGCCCAACTCACAGGGCAAATTAATGTTGTGAAGAAACTCTGAGATAAAAAATCTACCGTTTTTTCGGAGATCTCCTTTACGTATGAAAGTATAACAAGCTGGTCACAGATAGGTGCAAGTCCACTGATGTAGAATTCAGTGTCAAATTGGAAAACTGAAATACAGGAAAGAAAAACAGACTTAAAAAAATGAATGTGTCTGAACTACTATTAAGAAAAACTCACTGATTTTCAGTGACAATCAACAGCATACAGCAGCACTTCCGAGAGTTGAAGACTCAATACATATAACAAACCCACAGATTTCCCAGTTGGATCAGATGAAAATCTACATTTAACAGATTCAATTACATTAAAGCTTGCAAAAAGAAATGTTTGTGCTCCAGGATATGCTAGAGATTAAATATTTTAAATGAAGGCTCAGTCTGATTTTCAGTAATCACATTGGAAAAGGAAGCAAAACCAAAATCAAACTCAATAAAACAGGCAATAACTAGTACAACTTCATTGGTTTGCATATTCCCAGCAAGTTCATGTGGCCATAAGAGAATCGCACCTGCTACATCTATTGGTATGATATATGAAAACACAAAGATCATTATTTATTGATCATCACTTTAAACATCACAGAATAATTTACAGATATACTCATTACAAAGAAAACACAGTTCATAGTATCTTTTCTTGTTCATAAAACTGAAAACATAATTTTCTAAAATTGGTCTTGAAATCGAGATAGCTGTATGAGGATTATTCAAGAAAGAGAAGAAAAAACAGAGTGCTGAACTGTATTTACAAAATGACTTACTAAATGAGACCTCTACCACAGAAACAGCTATTTATTTTTCTTTGGCTGGATTTACAAGGCACCCCTTTTTTGAGAGCTCCTCTCTCATGGGGCCCAAACCAGGAATTATCAAAGTATTTACATTAGAAAGCCTTGTAACTATAAGCTTTAAAAAAAACATCAGATACTTCATTATTTTCTTCCATAGTTTTAGGAGAATCTAAGCATAAGTAGGAAATAACATGTTTCCTTCCTTACTGTTTAGCGTATTACATTACTAATATATATCTATCTATCTACTGGAAGTTACTAATTATTTTAGCAAGGCAAACAGAAAATACAGCATAAAGACATTAAAAATAAAGCTAATTTTCTTTAACTAAGATAATAAGAAGGAACGGGAGAAATAACTGTCCTCTCACAAAGGGAGAAAAAATACAATGAAACAGAGTACATGTCTGACATCTGTCTCTCAACGAATAAGCAAGTACTGCTTTTCTTTTAATGACTGCTAACACTTTGGCATCACTGAGGGACCACACTACAACACAAGGGTAGAGCATTCAATCCATTCACAGAGAATAGGCTCACATTTGTAACCACGTACGTAATTATCTTGTTCTAGCCTACAACACCGATGAGATTACTTTGACTGTGTCACACGTTGCTCTCAGTGATGATTTAAAAAAAACCAGTTCAAAACCAACTACGTATCTTATTCTCAGTTTACAATTTAGTATTTGGCATTTTAAAATAATATGGAAGGCAAGAGGAAAAACATGGAAAAGAAAAAACAAAGTGAAATCCATAATACTATCAAAGAAACTTCAAATTCAGCTTTATAGGAGGGCCAAGAGAAGGCTCTCAAAGGCATGTAAAATACTGTGGTTTGTATTTGAAGCAGAAAACAGCATGGTGAATTATCATTAATCCCTTATAATGATTATAGAGACAGCTTTAAAATCCACGTGTGTTTCTTTGTCTTATACTAGAACTTCAGTCCCTTTGCCAGTGAACATGCTTGCAATGCCCAATGTAATGGTGTATTTAAGACCAAGCAGAAGTATTGATCTGTGAATCAAAAATAAACACACAAAAATCACCACTTCAAGTTTTATTTTTGAATAGAGTTTAGTTTCCTTGGTTTCACTTTCAGCTTTCTCTCAGCTCATCCTTCTCAAGAGGCGTTGTTGAAACACAATGCTCTAGCTCTGCTGCTACAGCCCTGAACAAAGAAAAACTGGCGTAGACAGTGCTTCTTGACCTGATAAAAACCTTTGACGCTGTAATCAAAAAAGTCTTACCAAAAAAAGAAGATGGAAGTTATAGCTGCACAGAACAATAATAGGTTAATTTGACTTACTCTCTGGACACTGTGTTGTGATCAAGGAGGAAAAAAAATCCAAAATAAAGGCAGTGCAGATATGCTGTTAATTTGAAAAGGATCCAAAATAATTAAAACAAATGTAGTATTGAAGTAAACGGAAATGACTGAGGTATGGCCACGTGTCATACATGTTTATGCCTGTCATAAGAGAAGATAGAAGATATGCTGACAGTGGACCTACTCCATGTTCAGCATCTATGTACAGCTGTCAAACAAATTACCAGGAAGCAAAATGAAGAAACCTGTAAACCTCTTTTGCTGCTCATTAAATGAAATGTATGAAATACACCAAACTACAGAAATGAAACAACATATGCTACATTATTTACCTAAACTGTATAAAACCACGTTCTCTGGGATTTAAAGATCCACACATATGCGACACACTGAAACTAAAAGGAGTCTATTTTGTTTAGTCAAACCTCTAAAAGCAGCCCCTGCTTTACCACAGCAGATTTTAGAGAGTAATATTTTGGTTACAGTCAGAAGGTTTTACCTTTGATTTCAATGGGCACAATGTTTCAACTAAAAGCATTGGTGGTGGAGATACCATCTTGAGAACACTTAAGGGTAAGCTGCACTGTGGCCTATAACAATGAATACAAATTTTGCAGATGTTTTTAGTGTGCTAGGTAATTTATCCAAACCAAAACAATACAAAATGGCATGCTTTGATTAGCTATTATCTTATGCATGGAGTTGCACTTGATACAAAAATATAACTTTTTTTTCTTTTCTGACAGCATGTGAATTCAGTTCCAACTAGAGGACAAGAAAAAGTCCCACGTAAGTATCACTTAAGCATCAAAGCTGATTTTCTGAAAAACTCTTTTTTTCCATTGAACCGAGAAAATTTTGTTAACCAACAGGGAAAATACTCAGTCTTGAAGGACTTTGGGGCTTAGAAATTCTGAGGTTTGATAACAAAGAAGTCAAAATCTTGAAGAATTTTGACTCATTTTATGAAGAAATTTATAAAGGATAGGTTTGGTTTTTGGCAAAACAGATGAACAAAAGTCTAAGTAGAATCAATTATATAACTAGGTTTGGGTTTTTTCTTAACCTTTTTTGGCTTCTCAGAGTATAGCAGACTTGGTTCAATGAAGTGTTTGCATAAATCACCTTATGAAGTACATTTCCTGATCATCACACTCATCAATTAAGCTTTACAGTCTGTGTATATAAAGAGACATATGTTGGTACATTTCCCATTAATCTCAGTTTACAAACAAGAAAATAAATATTCCGATGTTTTCAGATTGAAATGTGCAATCTCGATGCATGATTCTCACTTGCCATGCAGGTGTGAAGCTATTCCCTCATAAAACATACAGGTGTGTTGTTACAAACATAGCCTTAAAACATGTAATTTTAAAACCAGAAATCTGCTCTGTGGGAAATTTGGTAGAATGCAAAGGGAGACAAGTATTCAAGAGACATTGCTGCTTGGCTGGTACCTGGAATTAACCTGAGATTCCTCAGATAAAATCTGGGCAAAAATAAATTGAATAGAAATTCTCTAATCAACTTGAAGTCTTTTACATATTTCTGGTGTTAATCTCTATTTTCTGCTATCATTATGAGGCAGATATAAAGTACTTCTCCATAAAAGTACGTAAAATCCTGACAAGGGCAAGGAAGACTAAACGACTTATTTTCCTTTCAAAAGGCATTATATTAACTGAAAATTAGTTATTAGTTATTTAGCAACCAGCCTTCTCATGGGTTCCAGTTGAGGAAGGGTTTCCTGTTCAGACCAGAAGCTGTGCAGCATTACAGCTTTTGTACATGCTTCAGAAGTGAGCACAGAGGTCAAGCACTCTTTAAAAAGGATCACAATGGCATTTAGTCCACGTTAAGCCTGTAATTCAATACCAATACTTTCTAATCAATACACTACTTCACAGCAGTAGCTGACAGAGCTAAACTGATAGGATCTGCTCAGCTAACATATGTTTAAACCTAAATAGAAACACTCACTGGAGTTTATCTTTGACACTGAATGAAGACTCACAGAGGCAATGAACTGTAGCAGAAACAACAGCAAGGTTACTGAAGAAAAGCACCACTAATATACTGAAAGATGTAAATAAAATCAGCAATGTCACATGGATCTCAGTGCAGGAGACCTGTATAATTAATCTATTTTCTCTTACAGGTAATCACAGCATTATCTTCTTTAAGATAAAACAGCTAGAACAGTTCTGTGGTGTAACTCTCGCACATTTTGGGTTTAGCATCACAGTAGGTACTGTAATTATTTTCCACCTTGGAGTAAGTATAGCTAGTTCTTAAGACAGAAACAGAAGATGAGGAGATACGTTGTTAAACAGGATCCTATGCACCTAACTTGCAATGCAGGAAATACTGTTTCCTTATTCACTGGACTGCAAAGTACTGAAGAAACATTTATTATCTACTAATGCCGTCACAGTTATCTATGACACCACCATGGAATTTAGGGGCCCTCAGAATGGCTCTAAACCAGCATAAACCTGAAACTGTTGACACATGAGAAAACACTGTTTTATCATAGACTCTGTATGTATTACCATGATGACCAGAGAAGCAACTATGAAGCTTCCTGCTCCACTTCTGGTTTTCTTTCCAGGTAAAAAATTGTAAAAGCAGGAAGAAAAAAATCAAAATCCCCATACCTCTAAGCATGACAAAAGTAACTCTGTGTTAAGTAAGTCTGTTGACAAGATCTTATGACTCAAAATATCTGAAGGATACTCAGTTATCCTTGCATTGAAGGATGATATTCTTGCCTTGTATAAATTCTTTATGCAAGTATAAGCATCCACTTTGGGTATTAGTGGTCTTGCAAAAAAACTATACTGGTTGCAGGTCTGATATAAAATCAGACCTTCCAGCTATGCCTTTGAAAAGTAAAGTTGAAATAAAATTGAAATAGATGTTATGGCATGACACACTGCTGTCAAGAAGACCTTCTATGTGACTATATGAAAGACAATTTTAATTTATACTGACATTTGAACAAACAATGTCTCTCTCTTTTCCCTCCCAATCCTCCCAAGTTCTAATGAGTACTGTGGACAGCATTTGGCAGTGCAATTTCAGTGCTTTGACCTGAAACCAGAAAATAAAATCTCAAGCACATCATTAACAGGCTAAGTGAGATAAAATACCGGTCCTCTAGAATACAGAGAAAACTACAGGCCAGAAATTTTACGACGAAAAAGTTAAATCCACAAAAATCTTTATCCTTCATGTCTGCACCTAAATAGCCCGATGACAGCTTTTCATTTTTTTTTTAATCAAGTTCCAATAAACAGTCACGTAAGACTAGCACCATCCATATAAACATATTATAGCTGAAGTAGAAGTTGCCCCTGTACACTTGCCAGTATGTGACCAAACCCATTTAGTTATTTTCAGGCACCCCACCAATCTCTCAGTATCCAGAGTCCCTGCAGAGTTTAAGTCTCCTAGCTGATTTTCAGAAGCTATTTTAGAACAGTCCTTTCCTGAAATCACAAACCAGAGCATATATACACCTATGCCATGCACCATTCCAAACGGACATGATTCAGGATGTTGCTTGAACACTCTATCTACAGTCTCATGTTATTACAGTCAAGGGAGCACCAAAGCTTACAAACTGTTGCCCACTCTGGTCTGCAGAGTCAGAGGGCCTGCTTATCTTCCCAGCACTACCAGCTCCTAGATACTTCCTTTCCTCAGCACATGCTTCTGGGGACAGTTGTGACTTTTTGTTTACATCCCCACTTCCCTTCCAAATTTTCTTTGAATTCCACTTTACTTAATACACACATTTTGTCATGAGCTTTTCCAATAATTAGCAATAATAAAAATTTATTCACATCACATGAGATAGAAAAATAAGAAAGCAAATGAAAATATAAAATTCAGAAGCCAAGAAAGGAAACAAAAATAAATAAAATCAATTTCCTAGCACTATACCAGAGATTTTAAGGGGAAAAAAAAGGGAAAAACGTTATAAGTAGTGTAGTCAAACAACATATAATCAAATAAAGTAGCATCTATTTTCTCTTTACTACTACACTGTAGTAGTAAATCATTTAACCAAGATGAAAACCCAAGTTCTCTAAAGGAATCTGTATGTAGGGAAAGTTAAGGCATCCATTGTTCACACAAGTATCTCTGATTTTAGATGATCCCAGAACTTAAGGCTCTCTATACAAAAACCCTCACACCTATGCAAGAGGGCATTATGACAACCTCAGCAATTAAAAATGAGGAGACACTTATGTTACAACTGCATGTCGTCTCCGAAGTGTAACAGATTTGTTATGGCTAGAATGTAAAACCAGTCATTCAAAGCTTTTTGAAAAGGAGTGCATTCACAAAACCATACCTATTTCCACATAGCGGTTTGGAAGGTCACGCATTTCACTGGCATGCCGTTCTTTTACTGAGCAAATCTGAAACAGAGATTTGTATCGTTACAATGAAGAAACTGGAATTCCTAAAACGATACTTCGCATCAGTAAGAAAAGGGATTTCTGGGAATTCTCGGACATGGATTCCTTTATTTTGAAAAACACAAGTTGTGAAACAGTATTGATGCATCACTAAAGAAAAGCACACAGGAAAGTTGTGGCTGTAGTTCACAGCCTTATAAATATGCTGGAAGAGGACCACGTAAGAGAAATGTGAAAATACCTGCCCACTATGGTTTCTTCATAGAAGCATTTATATATGAACTTGGTCTTGGTGTATTCTCACACTTTGCATCTCATTACCTTTCAAGGTACCGGATTCTTATTCAGTAAGTTTGCTATTTGGTACTCCCAGTTATAGGAGAGGAGTATATACATATAAATAAATGCAAATAACCAACTGTTGTGAAGTACATGCAAATAGAAGGGGGAAGACAGATGCCAAACTTAGGACAAACCTCCTCATTTATAAAACTAAGCCTAATGCTCCAAAAGCTTTTTACACGTCACCTACCTCACTTTATCCTCCCTTTCCATCTATTCCTATCAGGCACTTTTAATTTCCCACTGTGCAGTGATGCAGCAGTCTGTTATTTGAAAACAGCTAACAGGCTTGTAACAAACACATGTCAGGTGCTGGTCTGAGCAAATTATAATCAGTCTGCACCACACAAGTTTGAAATGCGAGTTTCCTGCTGAAAGATAAGAAAACCCTAAGCAGTCTGTCCTCCTACCCACCCATTTTTTTTCCCCCATGGTTGACCAAAATCATGCAGCTGTTTTAGCAGCTGCAACCTCCTCAGCCCCCAAAGCAATCCCCTCCGACAATATCTCATGGTAAGTTGTTCTTCCTTAATGTTAATCAAAAGAAATGAATTCAACAACACACTAAAAGCTTTCAGAAGACGAAATCCCTCCAAGGCACACAGGAGTGAAATGTCCCTGAGGATTACATTCACTGCATGCTCTCACACAGAGACCTATGTGACCGCTGGGTGCCTATCACTCCTCCTCCTCATGAGGGTCAGTCCAATGACATTTCTACAGCAGCAAGAGTTCTGAACACTATTCAAACCAAATTCTATTTTTTTTGATTGTCTTTACTTTTCAGAAACAATCCTCTGTTTGTCTGTGATAACAGCAAGCATTTATTACAAAGACAGGTATAATTGCACCTTTACTGAATTTCCCCAGCCAATAATCAGCGTTAAATTATCCTTCCAGCAAAGGCTGCAGGGATACATATCTGGGCGAAGGCTTATGTCATCTCGAGGCACATTGGTAATTCTTTGCTTGGAGATCATGTCAAGTATCTTCACGCCCTGAAAGTTTAAAAACAAGAGAACTTTATTCAGTATGACAAACTCCTGCTCACCATTTTGTACGCTAAGGAGGTCAGAGCAGTTTATGGCATAAATTTCAGAGCAGAGCTGAGTGTGCCAACAGAAAAAAACTGTTGATACAAAAACCCACCTAATCTAGGAGGTGACAAAAGGAGTAAAGGGATCAGAGTAATTTAGATATTTTAAATTCACATGCCAAATAAAAAGACATAATAAGTAAATGAGTGACAGACTAGCAATTCTAGTCATGAACCAGTTTGGCTTATTAGGCTGGTGCTACTCCTGGAGAAATAAAAAGAATCCCAGCTTTTTCACAACAGCCCCAGTAGAGACACAGAAATTTCCACCTTGGAAAAAGAAAAGCAACAGCTCATTAAGATAAATAAATTCAATCTCAAGATATGCATTTCTACTTATATTAAAACAGAAAAGCAAGCATATTTAAACAATGCTTGCTTTTGTATGCTGTGATTTTTTTACTCCCTTCTCAGGAAATCTCCTAAACTAACAGAACAAAAAGTTAAAAACCAGGAAGATTAAAGTCATTTGAGAGACGGAGGAAAAAAAGAACCAATAATTAGATCTTTTTCACGTCATTTAGACAAGGTAAGCTATAACCTTTCCAATAGCAGAATGGAAATTAATTTCATGTTAAATAATGACTTGTTCTTGGTAATTTAAAACAAAAGTCTCTAAAATAAAACATTTTAGTAGGGACTTCTTTTCTGCTCACAGAGCTTAGAGAGTGAGTCTTCAAATCACAGAAAAGGGGATGGAGAAGACCTTGAAAGGTCAGAATCCATGATGCCATGCCATGTCAGGATTTTGTTGGGGTTCCTCCCCCCCCGGCGTGGAGTCTGGGGGGAGGGGACCCTGGAGTAGAGGCACAGCCTACGGGGTCTCCCTGCTCCCTCGTCACATGTACCCTAATCCTGTTCCCCATTGGTTATTTTGTGTTCCCCTGTCCAGGAAGGACCCTGGTTGCCCCATGACTGCTCAGTTCTTCGGCAGTCCCACAGCCATGTGGCTGGAGAATAAAGATCTCTGAAACTTCTATCAAGAATCGGTCCCTATTTCTTTCCACGGGCCTCGCTGTCTGATGCATGTTGCAGAAATCCCTACTGCAACAGGATTTTCCTAGTGGCAAAACTGATTTAGAAGATTCCCCTGCCTATTTCTGTTTCCTATACTGTGAGTTTCTATGTTCCCAGCTGTACAAATACACTGACACAACTGTTTAAAAGTCATGGGTGGGGCACAGTCTAAGCCAGGTTTTGCCTTTTTTTTTTTCAAATCACAAGGAACAGTAAGTGGTATGAGGGTGGGTGAAAGGGTTTTTTTTCAGTGATTTTTGTCACTGAAGAACTGTGAGCATGGAACACACTTCTACTGGCATCTCATCAGCTAGCAGACATCAAGGTTTCAAAAACAAAAAACCAAACAACAACTCACACATAGCATCTGCAACATACAGAGCCCAGATCTCTAGGTAACGTAAACAAGGTTCTTATGCTTTGTGTTTTCTAAGCTCTTCTGACAAAATTTTTAATCTTGCTTGAATTGCATTTTAATAAAGTTGCTTTTTATAAATCTTACTACTTTGTCTTCAAGGATGATTTTCAGTGACCCGTATCACACCTTCTGTTTTTCTACATGGCAGCAAATCTTATATGGGATAGACCAGCTCATGTTTAAAGTGGCTTTCAAACCAAGGATCCTCTTTGGCTGTAAGTGTTGAGAGACAGTTGTTTAATATAGTAAGTTTTACATAAGAGTAAGATATTTAGAGTTATATCATGTGATATAGTATGCTCTTTGCTTAGGTTTACTTGCTTAGCGTGAGTAGCTGAATTTTTTTGAAGTCTTAGGCTGTAAACTGTGAACTTACACCTAGATATGATTTTGGCTGGCAATTAATTATTAATTTTTCTTCTTAGTAGCTGGTACAGTGCTGAGTTATGGATTTACTGTAAGAATAGTGTTGATGACTCACTGATGTTTTAGTTGTTGCTATGTAATTTGCTCTGCCCATGAGCAGGTGCACAAGTAGTGAGCAAGGAGTCAAAAGGGGCACCTGTCAGCTCTTTGGAGCTGCCCACAGTAAAAGGACTCCAGTCCTTGCAGTTAAAGCCTGGGGTGGTGTGTATGTGACTCCTTGAATGGCGTGAGAATGCTTGGGCAGTGGCTTCTCCTCTAACAGGTATGGCATTTGCGCTATGAACTGAAAGGACTTCCACAGTCAACTTCCTATCATGAAGGAGCTAAAACCTGTCCAAATGGGAGTCCAGCAGCCAAATGCCTCTAAGGATTTGGTCCTCAGATGTCTCAGTTTGTAAAACTTGTGCTATTAGCCATGCAGGAAGAAGAGGGCATAGCAGCAAATATGGGTTACCTATGCATCTGGAAAGCAGAATTAGACCTTGACTAAATATAAAAACTAGGTAACCAAGCACACACAGTAAGAAGCAAGGCTATAAAGACTTTCTCTGATTTTGAAAAAAAGAAGTGTAACACAAAACCTTGCTAGAGAACGGAGTTTAAAAAGTTAAAGGGGAAGGGAAAGGGCAATAACCAAATATATTAATCTTTTGGAGGAGGTAATTTCATTTTTCTTTGAAAGATAGGCCCTGACCATGGCTTTTTGTCTCTGACAGATGGCTCTCAATGTTTTATTAGTATTCTGTGTTCTGATTGGCACATCATCTCTAGGGATAGCTCTCATCCTATCCATCCCCCGCATATACCTAGAATATGTATTTAATTGTATGGCTCTGAAAGGAACAAAACCTTCAAAAAACCTAATGTTATATCAATCAAGCCCTCCATGAAGCTTCCATTCTAAGAGAGTTATTAAAGGGAAGCAAATAAACAAAGGTCCACCTCTAACAATTTCACATCAAACTGGTTTTGAAAGATAGAAAAGAACAATGGCTTTAAAATATTTTAATAAATGCTTCCCTTTAGGATGGAAAAACAATAGAAGAAAAAAAAAGCTAGTGTTTCAGAAGTAGAAGTACTTTCACCGTATTTTAAAAAATATTTTGGAATTTAGACATGATACACACTTAAAAACATATCCCTCACTGCTCAAAACATAGAGCCGTCAATTAGATATACAGTGATAGGTGAAATGCAACACTCAGAATGAACGCAATGGTTTCCTATAAAATTACACTTAGCACAAAAAGGGGCCTATTTTCTCCTAAGTCTAACTTTTTCTAGTGGCCTAACAAAATGAGAAATTATTACTATATTTTTTTATAATCTGCAACATTGAAAGTGCATGTAATAATGTCATTTCAGTACAAATTACAAAATCCAGACAGTTTACTTTTTTTCAGGGGGTGGCAGGGAGTGGAGATACTTTATTATTTATATAAAGAAGAATTACATTGGCATTCCTTCCTTGGTTTGCTTCAATAAATTGCACTAATCAAAATTCTAATTAGCAATAGTGTGCAGTAGTGACCACCACAGTGGTATGTAGAGCTACTTTCCTAATTTCTTCAGAAGTGGCAATCATATTGGAGAACTCTGACTAACCAGCACGAAACAATGGAAGAAATTTCTACCAAGAAATGACATATAAACCACCATCCTTCAATGCCTTTTGTACCCAATTCTACAAATGCACAGTTTTTCAATTGAATATTTTGGCAATTAGCATTGAAAAATTTCAATAATCAGTGCAACACAGAGATATTTTTGTTCATGTAATGGAGGTGAAAAATACTTACCATATTATTAGCCCAAGCAATTAAGTGTCCTCTCCATTTTACATTTCTTATATTTCCTTCTCCTTCATGTAAAACTGAAGGCTTCCATCTATTCATCCACCCTCTTTCATATAACAGCAACTATGAAGAAGTGCAACAATAAATATTTCTGTGACACAGTGCAGTATGCAAACATGGGAATTATTTTTTCTTCATTATTCCATACTCTGTTTGCATTTAAGGGCAATGAAAAATACACACCTATCACAAAACAAAAGCAAATACAATCAAACATTTTGATATAGTATATGTACATCAAGCATCTTGTATATTACAGAATTCCAGTTAAGTTTCAATAATATTAAGAGGAAAGCCTTTCATCAAGTTTCTCCAAAGAATAGTAATTATAATTATTTACCTTTTAAAGATAAAGAAATTAAGGTATTTCAGAACCTAAGCCTACAGCACTAGTGACAACACTTCAGAAAATTGGTAAAGAAACCAGGTCACCTCACGATCTCGAGATCCAACAATCTCGTCATAGGCTGCTTACCGCCAAAAAAACTAGGTAGTCAAAGAAAATTATCAAAGATACCCAAGCCTGTGACCTTTTTCTTGGCTCCATGCAGAACTACACAGCCTTCCAT
Source organism: Corvus cornix cornix (assembly GCF_000738735.6). Classification (NCBI taxonomy): domain Eukaryota; kingdom Metazoa; phylum Chordata; class Aves; order Passeriformes; family Corvidae; genus Corvus; species Corvus cornix. The sequence continues at coordinate 24,840,963 of NC_046333.1, forward strand.
AGGGGTCTAGAGATGTTGTGTTTTAGTCCCACATCTGCAAACTGCACTGTACCACAAATGCTGCTGATTGTAAAACTTGTGTCATTGGTAATCCCAGGTTCTGCAACTAAGGAAGGTATTTTAGAATATCTAAATACATAAGAGTTGTTATAAGATGCTTTTCAGCAGCAAAGAAAAACCCATCTACATGCAGAAAGTCTGCACAGAAAGACAGTCCAACTGGTTGGTTGGAGCATGGTGCTAATAACACCAAGGTCGCAGGTTCAATCCATTTATGGGCCATTCACTTAAGAGCTGGACTTGATGATCCTTGTGGGTCCCTTCCAAATCAGAGTATTCTGATTCTGTATGCCTCAGAAAGTTATTTAATAGGATTACATGGAATCACTCTGAGAGATGCGAAGTGCAGCACTTGGAGGGGATACCTAAGTCAGGAGCCGAAGCATCTACAGAGCCCACACTCGAAGGTATCAGCCCTGCTAACTTTCGCATGAGTACACCCACATATGGACATATGCACAACCTGGACCTGAGCTCACACCTCACACTGGAAGGTGTGAAATAGATGCCTGCAAAGATTTCTACCACGCTAAAACCCAAATGGAGTACTCTTGTTGCTAATATTTCCTGTCTAAGATCCAACTGTACTCACTTTTTTATATATGGTTTCCCGCCACTTGTATTTGGATAAATACGCCAAATGTTAGGACACTAGTTCTTTAAAACTAGATCTTTTAGCAAAATACGAGATTTTAACGGCAATTATCAGACTGCCTCTCTCTCCTACTAAAGCCAGCAGATGGCACCAGAAGACAAGTATTTTCTCCAAGAGTTTAAAGCAAGCACCAGGTAGGGTAGTCTATTGAGAAGTTTTTGTGTGAAGTGCGCTGCAGACATCAAACACAAGCAAAGTGATTTTGCGTCCTTTACATAGGTCACATGAAGGCACACCTTTTAGACAGTATAGATTTTTCTTCCCACATATGAAAAAGCTACTGAGTAACTCTCACAGAACATGTTATTTTTACAGCTACGAGGGCAAGCCACTGAAAACAGGCTAACATCTATGCTCATAAGGCAGTGCCATATGGAGGGATTTCCATTAGAAGACTGGTAGGTAGATGTTAAGCACAGGAGCAGCCCTCAGCGCAAATCAATAATCTCCACTCAGATGCTAAAGATGTCATTAAAAACTAAGTGCTATGCTAATCCAGATTTGAAAATTACTTTTTTCCTAGTTTACTAACCCCTAAAGAGAAGCTGGACAGAAGAAAAACTGCTGCTTGGATGCTTCTTTCAGTGCCATCCAATAAAGACAGCAGCAAAATAAATGGTATTTGCATTGTGACTTACTGGACAAAGACGCAAAACCTGATGTGGATGATATGAAAGGTTAAACCTGGCTGATGTCAATTATATTAATTGTACTTGGAATTTTTTCTGCTTGTGACTGAACCATGATTTAAATTAATTTATTATACTCAAGATCCAGAGCAAACCTGGTATGACACTTTGCATCTTTTTTGTTATTCATGGTTTGTGAACATCATGCCTTTTCATGACTCTTGAGTAACAAACTGCAAGGAAAAGTAAGTGATCTGAGAAAGAACTGGTGAAGACAGAAGATAATTTGAAAAATCCTTCAGTCTGTGCTCAACTCTAAGAACACAACTAAATTTTCAGACCAAGGCAGTAGAAGACAACAGGCTGATATTGCCTATAATAAGGATGTAAAATGAATCTGAATCACTGTAATACCCTGAATTCCCTGTTTCAGATCAGCAGCTGAAATAGGTCCAACACTGAGGCCAAAGGCCACTCCACACTGTGGCTTCAAAAAAATAATATATTTATTCTCAAAACATGCTTAACTAATTTATCTTCAGTGCAATTACCTGTGTGCTATTGATATATATATACTGTGATTTATTTATTATTTCTTAGAGCAATGACACCTGGAAATTGAATTTGTGAACCCAGAACTTTCCTACGTGTTTTGGAATGGTAGTCTACTGAAGGCATCTCTCTCAAAATAAGCAGACTAATTTCTTTCTTAGTCTTCATCTCCACATTGAAATGTTTATCACACCAGAAAGTAATTTAAAACGTCAAAAGAAGACATGTAAGAAGAAATCCACAGTTTCTGGAGGGGTTCTTCCTACCACCTCCCTCTCTTTTTGGTAGGGGAAAAATATTTTAGGACTTTAATTGCCATAAATCCTGTACTATGGTAGTCAGCATTCACAGTACTTATATTTCAACAGCAGCCAAAATCCCACTTTCTTGCCTTCTCTGCAATAGAGTTTGTTTTCCCCATTTTTCATTTGGCTCATAAAACTTTCTAGTCCTTTGTTACATACAATACAGTTGTGCTTAGAACACACTTCCAGTGTATCTTGCATGCACGCAATTTGATAATACAGCTAAAATAAAATAACCTTTAACTTCAAGGTCCCCACCCACACTACTTCATAGTACATCGCAATCTTCTGCTAGCTCACTAATTATTTTGCGAGTCTTCTTAACTGCTTATGATTGTCCACCAGATCATTAAGAAAAATGACACACGGAAATGTATGAGACAAGAGGATGGAGCAGGACACTTTTTGGTTCTAAATTCTCTCACCAATCTCTTGGATTAGTGAATACATCTCTTCATATCTTTCACTAACAGGAGATTAGTCTCCACCTAAAATAGCTCAAAACTCTGTTTTAGAGTGCATCTGCTAAAGAGAATAGAGTGCTTGGATTTAATGCAGCCTGTCATGCAATTAGCATTAACACTAATTACACATAATCCCGGTCTTATACTATGTACAGGAATTCCCAATCCTCTGAACAAAGAGGTGAATGATTGCAGCTTTGGTAGTATCAACATGGTGAAGTAATTCAATTTAATGTATTCTCACTACCAATTACTAGCTTCAATATACTGAAATAAAAGATGTCTGTTCTCACAGAAATTTCAAAGGAAACACACTTTTACCGATGCCTAGCATCACTACTTTGTTTCAACATAGCCTTGTTGGAGGTTAGGGTTTTCCCTTTTGTTTTTCTTTCCCTTAAGGAATTTCCGCCCATTTTGGTGCTACGGAACTATAACGACCAGGTACTTAAGAGACAGAAGAAGTTGCCAAACTCACGGGAGGAGGGCATCTGGCTCCACTTCTGTTATCTGAGGGTTTCTCTCTGAGGGGCAGAGATACTTGAGAACTGGGCTGGGGAAAAGAGGGCTGGGGCAGCTATTACTTTTCTTGCCTCTTGGCTTCTGAGGAGGACGGTGGGAACTGCCGCTTGGGGGAGGGAATTCGCTGCCATCGCCAGAGCCCAGCCTGGTCCTGCTTGGGCTGTAGGGTGAGCCTTTGCTCGTGACAGCAGCCACTGAACTGGGACCTTATCAACACCCGACCTCACCAAACAAAGGACCCTTCACCATCTGCTCAGGTGCCTCAGGGGAAACCCTGGGATCCCCGAGCCCCCTCCCCTCCAAGGGAGCCTCTCCTGGCTGTGTTTGGGAGCCGGGCTGCCGCTGCCCAGCCCTGACGTTTCTCTGCCACTGCTCCGGGTTTTTTGCCACACTATAGCCATGCACCCCCTGCCAGCCGGGACACCCCGCGGCTCCTGCCACAGCTGCCGAGTGTCTGATATATCTCGTCTACCACTCTGAGACTTTGCTCATCCCTGCCTTCCCAGCTTGCTACTCTGAGGTTCCTGCTACAGCTCCTTTTGCTGTCCAGAGGGGGCACGAGGATCAGCTTCCCTTGTGACTTCCTAAAGGAAGCCTCTTTTCCCTCCCTCTAGCCACCCGAGCCGCCATTACCCGTGTGGAGAGGTGGCTGAGCTCGCGCCACAGCGCCCCCTGCAGCCGCGGGGGAATCATCGCACCTGCCCTGCCCGGCCGGGAGCCACCAGCGCCCCTGCCGGCTGTGGCCGTGACTGCAGCAAAGGGGAAAGGGCCTGACCGCCGAGAGAAGGCTGGTACTGGGTTTCTGGTTTCGTTTGTTGTTGCTGCCATAGTTGTTGTTTGTCTTGTTATACATACTAGTAAAGAACAGTTATTCCTTTTCCCATATATTTGCCTGAAAGCCCCTTAATTTCAAAATTATAATAATTTGGAGGGAAGGGGGTAATATTTTCCATTCCAAGGGAGGCTTCTGCCTTCCTTAGCAGACACCTGTCTTTCAAACCAAGACACGCCTTCTATGTAAAGATTTGAAGAAGTTTTAGTGAAGTGAAGAAAAAAAGGCTTAAACTGCAATTTGTAACTGAAGAGCCACTTCTCACTTCCTTACTGCAGAACTGTTGGATTAGTTTTTATTTCACAAAACTAAAATTAGGAAAAAAGTCCCTTTTAAGGGACAAGTAATTTCCTTGTCCTATTCTTTGTCTAAGTGTGAAGATAAGCCTACCTGTGGCATTTGTCCCGTGTTTTGGCACCTCTGTCACCACTTTCACCTCATCTAGGCAAGACCACAAAACCTAAGATGCTATTTCCATGGTTACAAGTGATCACTAGAGCTAGTTATTGTTTTCAGCATAAAACCAGTATTTACCGACACAGCCAAGATTAACAGATACCAGAGAGTAACACAGAACAGCATGCTGCATGAAGACTTACTGTTTAATAGTTCATCCCTAGGAAAACATATAGCAGCAATAAAAAATTACACTTTCTATTTGAAACAGACGATGGACTGGATGAGCTCAAACAAGGCAGAGAATAATGTAAGCCTCAAGCTTTCAGCTGAAGATGAGCTTTCAAGATTTCGTCACAAAATGTTGTCTAAGCAGCTGGGGTGTGAACAGAGAGGAGGGCAGCGAGTGCAGTCAAGGGAAATCAAGCAAGGAGGCAGAGGCAGACAGCAGCATCAGGAGGTTATGCGATGGCAACAGTGAGAGATGAAACAGGAGCTACTGCTGTAGTTCATGGACAGAGAAGCTAGAAATTTTGAGATACTTAATACAAACAAATGCCATTGGACTTTTATTAGGCTTCACTTTTAATAACTCAACTGCCACATTCCAGCTGTTGCCTATTCACAAAGAGCTACAGAATTAACACCTTGAAAAGCAAATCCTGCAGTCTTGCAGGCAGAGACATACATTTCATATACTTAGATCCTCTTTGCTTGCCACCTCAGGCAATGAAAAAAAGGGTTCTACACAGACATTTGCAAAATACACAACTATGGATTACATGCACATAGGACTATGATCCATTCACTTTACACAAACCAATTTATTACAGCACAAGGAGAATTTTTGTTTCAGTGATAAAGAAGAAGTGCATATCCAAATACCCACAAAGAAGAAATGTAAGCAAAAAAAATATGCTTATTAAGCAAACAGGACATACTACATATCAAAGTCTCATCTGCTCAATAATATGGGATACATCTGGGCATTATACATTGCAGCAAGGACATCGCAGACCGGTATTATTGTGGTTTGCTTGCTGCTACAGTTTGTTTCCTACTTATGGTAAATTATCCAATGCATGGACAGAAATTGCCATAGTATTTACTCCTTTTTCACTTAAATCAGACCTTTGAGTATTTACTGACTGACATTTTGTAGCTTACAAAGCAATCTGCCTTTCTTGTCTGGTACTCTTCTACCCAACATAATGCCAAACAGCTGACTATCTGCTTTCTAAAAATGGACTGTGCTGCAAACAGCATCCTGACAATTTAATAATTAGTTGAAGTAGTTCAGTTATTATGAAGTACATGTCAGAGGGTTCAGAGGTAAGGTCATCTACTTACTCACCACGCAAAGTGCATCTGCTGACACTAAAAAGCAACAATTAAAAAAAAAATCTGAGATACTCCTTGGCAGACTTGACTTTAACATACAAATTCCACTACCCCTAACAGCAGTCACAGATCCCCAAGAATGCTGTTTCTCTTCCCATTTGTGCACCGTTTGCAATCATCATCCTTTCTCTGTGTATGTTGTTGCTCCATCTGGAGTGGAAAGAAATTTAGACTGTCTTGTTTTGCATCTCAGGTAGAAGGTACCATGGGTCCAGGCCAGGATTCTGACACTGAAATAGTTTTTTTTTTTTCTTTTTAAAATCAGAAATTTGCCCCAGGTAACACTAAGTTCTCCCTGCTTTTATAAAAGACAAAGAAAAAAAGAGTCTTACGTTTAAACACCAGCACTGATATGTTTAAATGTTAATCCTGGGAGGATAAGTGGGACAAACATGATCAGACACACCTGTATTCAAAAACCAGTTCTTATAATGTATCTTCTCCAGCAATAGAAACACATACAATATTAAAAAATGTTTTTAAATATATATATATATTTCCTATATATATATATATATATATATACACACACACATATATATATGTATTAAAAACCCCATGAATATATTATATAGATACAGACACAGATAGATATATAGAGATGAGACTGTTGACAGTCACAGGGTAAATCTGCAGTTTTATTTTGGTTCTCTAGCCCTTAAAATGGTTCAGATTGGATATGCAAATCAATACTTATTATACAAATCATATGTCCTAGGCAAATGAGGAGACCCATTCCTTTTGAATATTCCGTATCCTTTATGATACGCAATACTCTACTCCTATAATTCAGAATACATTTGCTTAATTTGTGCTGGGTCCCCACTACCATGCTAGGCAGAGAAGCCTCAAGAAACCGCTTCATTAGCACACATTCAGCAGAGTGATTCAATCATTTCAGAGAACTCACTCTCCTAAGAATTTCACTACAAAAACCTTTGTGTCTAGTTAGTGACATTAATAGGGACGATGTCTCTGCCGAGAGAGTAATCTCAACTTGTCCTGCTTGCCTAAGTTATCGTTACATAAGACACAGTAACTGATACCTTGACTTTGGAACTGAAATAATCTTCAGTCTTCTTTCTTTGTTAGTTCTGTCTTTTTAACCCTCACAACATAATGGGTACTTGAACTTCACAATAACATTCATTTAGTTGATGTATTGGGAAAGACCAGCACTCTAACAGTTAAATCAAGAACACCTTGTTTTCAGCTTTACCACCCTCATTTAGTTGGCTTTTACCCTGTTATTTTTTGAGATTAGACCCTTTTTTAAAAGGTAGAAGGTTATGGCCTTCAATAGCACAGTATTTGTCTTTTCCCTTGCTTTGAAGCTCTATTGTCTGCTTTGGACAGAAATGCCCTGTTATTTACAATATACAGTATCATCATTTCAGGGTTACTATCATCTGCCAAATCTGCACAATGGAGCTATGGTTAATTGCAGAGATCAGGAGGGGGATAGGGAAGCACCTTCTTTTAGTACGGTACCTAATGCTTCTCACTGCAATAGTGTCAATTTCCACAGTACCTGTCTTATTTCTAGGCACATATAATATTCATTCACTAAAAAAATGTGTGAAATAGGCTTTTCCAACCCAAAACAGAAGGCAATGATATTATCTCAAGCTTAATAGAAGTTATTTTCTTTTAAAAACTAGTGTTCTAGTAAGCAAACAATTTAAATAGGTTAATTAGTTCATAATACATTTTAGAGAAAAGCTTCTCTACATGCCTACTTAAGCAAAGTTAAGCAACCATATAAACATATGCACAGTAGAGTTAAGCTTACAACAATTCACAATGATTACCCCAGTTACCCCAGGGAGCACTGCTCTGAAGTCAGCTTTAGGTCAGGCTGAGCTTCTAAGACGTAGCAAACCCCAGTATTACACAGCCAATTCACCCAAGTTCCAGACATCCACCTGTGTAGGGAACTGAGGACCTGCACTGTGCATGCCTGAAGCATGTCGCTAGGGTTTTTTTCCCCCTTCTGTCTCTAGAACATTTCCAGGATGCCCTGCAGAGGATTTTGGAATGGAAAAGTATATTTTTTACACATTTTATATTGTTATGAAGAATATTTTTCTAAAAAAATAAAGGAGAAGCAAACAAAAAACCCCACTAAACTTTAAAAATGCTTATATATATTATGTCACTATTCCCAGAAACCAAAAACAAAGATAGACCCAGCAAGCCTTGGGATTAAGAGTTCACATGATATACACTATGTTTTTTTAATGCACCTCAGGCAAGGAGCATAGCATGAGAGAGCTTTAAGCAAAGCTTTTCTCTTACGTTTGATCCAAAATGAGGATACTCTTACTGTTACCCTTACTTTGGTGTGGATGAGGACAAAGGCAACATGCCTCCCACCACTACCAGCTATCAGGGATGAAGTCACTGTATACATGCAAAGGCTAAAAGTGCACAGACCTCAGGAGCCACAGGAGGACCTGTCCCCCTCCCTGAAGGAGCTCCCCCAACTGCACAATCTCCAGACACAGGGAGAGAGAGGTGAGGTCCACAGCCTGAGGCTGTATGCTTCAGCCTGCTTCTCCTCACTCTTGTGTTCAGCTCCCCATTGCCTGCTGCCTTCATACTACTCTTCGACTTTATAGTTAAGGAGAGGTATAAATGTTCAGGAAAAAAAAAAAAAAAAAGAAGAAGTAGCTATATTAGCAGGTGGAATTTAGCTTCCTGAATTTTCAAAAAGCATTTTGTTGTTGTTTTTATAAAAAAAGTACGTATGCTCCTCTTGGAGGAAAGGAGAGAAGGGGAAAGGTTTCTACCACAAGGCTAGAGGTTTTATTTGTTGGTTTTGTGTACCAATAAAATCAAATTACAGAAGTCAAGGGACATTTGTTTCAATGCTAAATACCTTATGTTAAGATGTCAATTAAAGGTTTTCTAAGGAGGAAAGTTCCTCAGCAAAGCACGAATGTATTAAGAATGAGTATACCATTCCCCAGAGGACAGAATATAAAACAACCTGTCAAGTAATCAAAGATAACCAAAGAGAATGTGTTAACTCCCTGATGTTTTTTTCTGTTTGGCATCAGGTGAATGCAAGATCTTTTACCACCTGACGGAGCCCCGTTCTATTAATTCCTTGCTTCTCTCTTTTCATGCCCCTTTTATCAGCACTAAAAAGCTTCACAAACTGGTGGCTGACACAGAGACACACTGACTGTGCATTATTTTAAGGACAACACCAACTTCTACCAGACAGAAAAAGATGTCAAGCACACACGCCACTTAAATAAATAAAGCACAGTTATGCTTTGAAACATATTGAACTGTTAATGAAAATTAAGATGTATTCAGCACTAGAAGTCTGTAGTTCTTACATGCTGGTAAGAGAGAGCAATGGCATTTAGTTTGATGCATCTATGAGGATTGTTCATCCTTAATTCGTAACAGAAGGCAACAGAAAATTCCATGAATTCAAGAAACTGTTCCAAATAAAACTTTTCATATTTTGACTGAAAATATGCAATGTGATGTGATATAAGGTACTTGTAGGACCTGGAAACAGCTGCAATTTGGAAGCCAGAATTGTATCCTACACTAATAAGACACTTAATGCACATTTAAAACACCAACTGATCCAAATAGAAGACTACCTATCTGTATAGAGATATAAGTGCTTAGAATGGGGTGAGCTCTACTATACCAAGAACTCCGCTTAGTTCATTTGAAAAAAAACCAACAAAACTGTTCACCATGGACAAGAGTCGATGAAGATACTTGGGTTTATTTCCTTAAAATAAAACTCCCAACAAACAAACAAAACCCCACCCCAAAAAATCACCCACAGGTAACCCAAGATCAACATGCTTTGTAAAAGATCAGTATTAAGGTCTAACTTCTGCTCCCACTTCAACAAATTAAAACAGAGAAAATCTGGCCTAGGAAATATAAATGACTTTTTTTCAGGCTATGTAGACAGAATGGTATTTCTACTCTGAATCTCAACTTGTTGCAACATGTTTTTAACATAAAAAGTGCACTTTCTCTCCCCCTGAAATCACTTTTAATTAACAATGCTTTAGAATACAATGCTCAAAGAGAAGGAAAAAGCAGAAGTCTTTGTTCTAGGTATTAAAAGCCTTCTGAGCTATTTCAAAAGGCTATTTAAAGGTAGCCAAAGTTCATTATGACTGCTTACCTTTTTTCCTCCTGTTACAAATTGCTTGAAGTGGGATCTTACAAAATGAGGATGAACAGCAACAATCTGGGGATGGTGGGGGAAGGGGGAAAGAGAAGATTGTGGCTTAAATAAGAGTTTACATTAAGCACCACATCACTTTTTACACTACATAACCCTTTGTCAATTATCAAGTATTACAGCTGAGTTCTTTCTCTGAAGTAAAGCCTAGTTGTTTCAGACAACTGTTTGTTTTTCCTAGAAGAGAAGAAAATTCTTCGTATTATATGCTGTATGACAAGCGTGACATTGAGGGCCATGTTACACTGAATAGCTACTTTTCTGTATAGCAGGCAGCAGAATTAGGACCAAACAGAACAGGACTGTTGTGAGCAAGAGTTACCCCAATTAAATCTGGTCTGGGCCTGCCTGCACACATACCTCAGCCCTGTCAGAGGACAACACTGTGTAGTATCTTACACAGTCTCTTTGCCTTATGTGTTACATGTCAAGTGTGGAGATCCAGCTGTACGAGCAGTGAAGGCACTAGGAGGCAAGCGAGTCGCATCTGGCATGCGTGAAATGTTAATGATCTCATTCCTTTACCCCCCCTCCCCCCCCCCCCCCCCCCCCCCCCCCGCTCTAAAGAGCAGCTGCAACATTGAAGACACCAAGTAGCAAAACGCAAACATTTACACGCATCACCTTTTCTCCTGCAAGAAATGTTTCTTGTTAAAAAGTACTAGATTTTCCCATAGACCTACTAGAGGTCCTTTTTTCAACAGCCAGGCAGACAAACTTCTCTAAAGCCGAGTTAAACTCAAGTTTTCCCTTCAGATAGGATACATCAATATCACTGCCCATTGCCTTATTTTGAGGCAGGTTTAATGGATATGAACTGGTTCCAAAATATTGACCTCACATTTAGCAGAACCCTCAGAATTTGTATCACAAATCTACAAAGAAATATATTGGGATGGGTAATGCCTGAAACAGGACAATTTCTCTTTAACTGTCCCTTTTGTATTTGAAAAAGTCAATAATATTTTTTTACAAAACCAAGGTTGGCTTTCTTTCCACCTAACCAGATCAAAAGCTTTTATATTGAGATAGAAAACTATTTTCTAGTGACTTAAATAACATTGTAAGGAAGTGGTATTCCTCTTTCTCATTTAGATTGAATGTGACCTTTCTGTTATTAAAGACACCACCACCACGATTACTAAAGATTAAAACAAGCACTTACTTTAATAGGACAGTCAAATGTTTCATGAAACTCTTCTGCTGAATATAATCCAAACACTTGCACCTGAAAAAGTGTATTGAAAACCAAATGTATTTACCTAATTTACACTGAACAATTAACACTGAAAGTAAAAACCTAACAACTGGAAGATTAATTTGAATACTAACAGTGACATCTTTTTTCCTAAAGGAAGACACAATTAACAATTCAGAGCTATTTGATACAGCTTGGTCTTCTACTGTGACATATCTCTAATATTTGCAGCAGTACAAAAGTACTTTTGTGAATATTTTCCCTCACCATTTTTTGTGAATATTTTTTTGTTGTTGTTACAATCACAGTAAAAACTGTAAGTTCCTTTTGCTTTAGGCTGATGAAATCTGTTTAACAGATAGCAACCTAACTATGGTAAGAACAACAGAATAACATTCAGGAGAAAATAAATTAAAAATTCTTCCTTTCTGAGAAAGAATGGTAGGATTCTTTTCCCTCCAAGCAATACATGGTTTACAGAAGAAAAGAAATTTGTGACAATAAAGCAAAACCACCCTGAAATCCAAGTCCCATATATTTCTAGGCATCCTCTCCTCCTCCCAAGCACATACAGTGCTATTTTGTTTTATTCCATGATCACTGGAAATGTCTTTCTCTGAAGAATCCTCCCTTCTCATTTATGTCATTTATATGGTATCAGTACATTTAACAGTCAGCAATGGAGTCGCAACCGTAGGCAATCAGAATATCTATCAGAATTAATCCATCTGAAGAAGCGTCAACATTGAATTTAAAAAAAAAGTTTCTACTGTCAAGAGAATTAACAGATTTCTAAAATGTTTCCTTGCCTTTAGTTCTGAACAAGTACAGAGATATCAGGTGTTTATGAAATATTATTAGACTCATATTATATGACTACAGAATAAGGTCTCTCATGATTATTTTAAGTACAACCCTCTTTTGGACTCATTTCTCTTCATTCAAAAAACAATATTCCCTTTCCTAATTCTCAGATGAGACAGTTGACAACCCAGTTCCTGCAGAATTTAGGAATAAAACGGGGCTGAAGACTTATGGCCAGGAATTAGTAACTGATTTACTAACTATGATTTCCAGAAAGAATAATAACTGGTTTGCTTTTTCATTATGTTTTTAAGACGTTTCCACCCACTGTCAGAAGTCGTTGAAAACTCATCCCAGAAGGAATGAACACCTCTGGAAGAAGGGAGAAAAGAAGAGCATCCCATGGAGCGATCAGTGAGGAAATGTATCTGACAGCAAATCTACTTAAGAAGGCTCTCAGACAGGCTCTCATTATTTTCTGGAAAATTTTCTGGAGAAGGTAATCCCTTCAGTAACTCTGCTCTGCATGTTCAGCATTGGACTCCTAAGTTCTAAAAGACCCTTTAACCTTATTTCTTTCTTCTCATCATGACTCCTTCAGGAGGGAAAATAAAAAAATATTAGTAACAAAAAAATATAAATCCCTTTTGAGAAAGACCTGAAGAATGAAGTCAGTAAATACCAGTAAGGGGCCGCAACAAGTGAGATTTAATAGCTCTAAAAAGATCAATTCAGAGGACAAGAACCCCCAAAATTCCTGCAGACAGTCAAGAAGAGAGAGTAAAAATATTAAACTGCACGGAAACTACAAGAGGAACTAAGCCATCAGCAAGGAACTAGGACATCCTTAGAGCAGCTCAAAGTTCAGCAGCCTCAGTGAAGTTAAAAACATCTAAAACCACCTCATTTCCCTCTCAAGCTTGTCTCCTGGATACATCTCCTAAGCAGCATTATCAGCTCAGTCCATTACTCATTAGTGAATATACTGCCTCTAACAACAGGCTTTAAAAATACTTCTGCATGCACTTTGTAGAGCTGAGCTACTGCTCCAAAGGATTAGAAAAATCAATATTTGGAAACTGAGATGTATCACAAAGCTGTGATTATGTAAGCCAGCCAAAGGGTTGTATTTGAATTGGACCTGGCTGTGAGCCTAGAAAACCTTTGGGCTGATGTCTAGAGGATTTTGCTTTCTGGGTTTTTGTTTCCATCAGTTGGCATATCATATTCAATACAACAGCCTACACAAAATAAGAATCAGGAAAGAGAAAACAAGACAGAGAAAAGAAAGGAAAAAGAAAAAAAAAGAAAATACATGGTTAAAACATAACACTGCAAATTCTGCGAAAACAGAATCCTCAAAAATTACAAAACAGTCCTCTCAAATTAAAAGTAATTAATCAAAATCAGCAACAGTACCTTCAACATTTTCCTAATATATCACTGCATATGGCAATATGATATTTCTTTTCAAGTACGAAAACAAAATGGAGTGAGCTAAGAGGAAAAAACAACTCTGCAAAAAATACATGTTACCATGTTTACTCTAGGGACATCATCTAACAGTTATTACTTCTTAATGTCTCATATTCTTCAGAAAGAAAGTGATTCTTTTGCTATTACAAAACTATATTGGATTTATCTATTTCTACTTTCCATGCCCACTCTGTTCGTGATGCTCTTAGGCAGCTGGAAAAAGGATTTTATGATTCCACTATATGTTGCTAGTCCTGTCTGGTTTTAAATATCCAGAACCCATCACTCCAGTGAATCCAGACTTAGCTGCTTCTTTACTTCCACGTGTGGAAGAAATAACCAACCTTGAGTGATCAAAAGGCAGAAAAACAAGTCACATTTCTTGAAAAATTATCAGTGTAATACTCCATGGATATTCTTAACATTAATGCTGCTACAGGCATTAGAGATGACACTAAAATACGCAAACACATGGGGTTTCAATATAATTTATATTTCTTCATATAAAAAAAGTTACAAGCCAGAATAAGGGTGCCAATTACATTGCTCTTTTGTAATGACATGAGAGCTTTAGCAAAATCAGGAGTCAAATCCAGGTTTTTCAAGAGAATGTACAATTAACTACAGACAAAACTAACACAAAAACCTAATCTAAAAATCTCCACAATTCTGAAGATGCAAGTCTGCTTCCTGTTCTATTTATTTGAGCACCAAAATTCTTTTACACCCTGACATTTCAATACCCAGCAGCTAAACTAGAGGGCTGGTGTTGGTTATGATTTCTGCTCCTTTCCATGCCAGTGGTGATCAGCTGTAGCTGAGTTCATTAGAAAGGAAGGTTTTTAAAGAACCAAATGTGCAGTACAGAAGAGCTGCGGTGGCTCCCAAGGCATTTGTTGGACATGTATGACATACATGTGACAGGTTTTGACATTAGGTCTGGATGTTGACTGTCAAGAAGAGGGTCTGTACTGTGAAGAGAATTGTACTGTGCTTCTGTGCTCCCCCCCCAGTCCATATGGCTAGATCAAATCAAAAAAAAAAAGTAGTAAACTAAAATACATCAGACAGCAGAACGGATGTGAGGAGGAGGTTCTCATCATAAGGCCTTCCCAAATAGTTTCCATCTCTATCATATTGGATCCACTTTGATACGTGAAAATGCACTCTGCTTATCGCAAAAGAGAACATATCTTCATTAATTGGTAGAACATACTTGCATCAATCCAGCTGACTCAAAATTCCCAGGCCTCTTCATTACATCTGCATTTTTATTTAAAACTGATTTAAGAAAATGAAGCTGTTTTACAGGTCTTTTCCCATGTTTGTTTTTTTTTAAGGATTTCACCACTTTCATGTATTTGATCAAGCTAATAAAGACTTTGAAACTACTTGTACAAGTGTTTTAGCTTCTTACAATATCAACACTCCTACTGTAGTAAGGAAAGGGCTATAAGGAATGTAAATTTACACTTTTGTTATGACCAGAACCTTGAAGTGCTACATTATCTGGCCAGGAATCTGCCATTTTCTGATACAGTAGCACAACATACAAGTATGTATTTTAATCAGTTTTAAGAGTGGATTATTTCAGAGACATGAGCCTTTCTGGATCATGTGGAAAGTCTAACTTCTAAAATACCCTCTCCAGATGAGTTTTTCACAAGTGTAGAATATGGTGAAGCACCAGTGTCCCTGGACTCTATGAATGCAAATATGCTGAATATTGTACTTGTGATACTCCATCCCTGTGGCTGTGGAACTACATTTTTGACTGCCTTGTATAGTATGTAATGTCACACACTGGACCCACAATAGCTATTTCACTAAATGAAGACAGAGTCACCATTTAAAGTATTGAAGTCTTTTCAAACAGAGCCACACCAGAGTAGGTATTATGGATTTTTCAGTATTTCTGAAATTAAATAAGTATATTTAATATTAGTATACAAAAAAATGTATATGGCTTGTAGTCTCCCTGCAGCACAGGTATTTTGAGTCAGTAATCCACAGTCACATCTGAGGAGCCCTTACAGCAACAGCAAGTGCTTGTTCCCCAAAATCATATGAAAACCTAAACCAGCAATGCTAGCTCAACATTTTTACTAGCCTGCACAATTACTGACCCTTGCCTTATCTTGCTTAGACAAATAGGATACTCTTTTGTTTCACACAGGATGTAAAATTCTACAACCACTTTGATAGGCACTAGTATCCCAATTACTGTGTCAAGACATCAAGATACCTCTCAGAACTAAAAGGCCTGGATACACAAACTGGCTGCCTGCCTGTTGAGGGGAAAAAAACCCTATTTGGAATGAAAAAACCCAAATGCATACAGTCTAAAGGGGCTGTTTCCCCATTTTTCCTACTGCAAAATCCAATTGTATTTTAATTTAAAGAACTTCTACTGAATGCAACATTAGGATTACCAACACTCCTCCTCCCCCAAGTCTACCGTGTAAGCAATGCTCTCCTGAGTAAGTTGGATATTGAGAAATTGTTTAAATGATTTTTAATGCACTGCGTTTGTATATGGGCATTATATTCAAAAAGAAGCTTAAATACACTCTGTGCATTAGAATTTTATCATTGAAACCAACATTAGAAAATATTGTCGTTGACTGAAAAAACAAAAAGACATTCTTATAAGTGGAAAATCAATCACCAAAACCACTAAATGTCACAGCTCAACATTCCAGAGAAGCACTGATAATTGTTAGTTATACACTACACAAATGATATATGTCCTCAGTCAAGGAAGTAGGTGCCAGTTTTTTAGGAAACTATACATATATTGATTTTACATTTATTTAATGTGGCTGTTGTAAGACACTTTATTCTTCTGATAAACTATGATTGTTTATCAAAAGATTCTATAATTCAAGAGAAACATTCATAAAGTGTGTGAAAATGAAAACCACCAACCCACAGAAATCAAGCCCACAAAATCCAATTTTGTGGATTTATAGCAGAAAGGCATTAAACTACTGTCTTGCAGGAACAGCAGAATAGTCACTGAAGTAGAACTGGGACAGCAGTAATGATTAAGTTGACATGTCCTCTTGTCACAGCTGTTAATCAGCTTAATAGCAGTTACATTATTGACATTCTTGTAATTACTTTTCCTACAGCATATTTGTGCAAAATATATTTGACTTTAATTTTGAGTATTCAAAGGTGAGCTCAGTTCTCAACATGTATGGCCAAAGTAGTGGTGCTAAATGCAGGAATACACTCCACAGGTTATCGCAATTATTCTAGTGTAAAACCAGGACTACCTGTTACCTCAGCAAATATATAAATAGATTTGTTGTACCTTGCCATCTTCTGAGCAAACACCCATGTGCTCTCCACTTTCATCCAGGCTGATCTGATTTATCTTTACTGGGCTCTAGATAAAGAAAATAAAGAAAAAATACTTTTAAAGTTACATCACCAATGACATGCTTTAACATTCCTTGCACTTTGAAAGATTTACATGTTAATGGCTGAGCAATGCTTAGTTGCACGAATCAAAAAGCCCTCACAGAGTGGGTATTTCTGTGACAAAGCCAAAAGGCAGCCTTCTTTCCAGCCTTTTGCCTAACCCCAAAATTTTGACTTTTTGCAGTTACCTGCCTCAGGGCTCTGGAACTCTCATGAAGTCTCAGGCTCCCAGACCTTAAGCATCTGTGCCTGCATACCACAGCTATTAATTCCCACTATCAAAACTTTGGATAAAATGTGGTGACCACACAGGCATCAGGGCAACTGAAAACTTTTCTAGTTTGGCCTGATGGCTATGCTGGTAATTATTTATTTATTCAAATTCCTTCTCTTACTTTCATTTTTGGCTCTAATACTATTCTCAGATGTATTAGAAGGTATTGAAGTGCAACATGGGTTTACTCATTCTTAGACAAATACGGAGAAAAGCCTGAAAACTGCCCCAATTTAAGAAATTTTCCCTTCCCTATCCAAACATACTTTTGCTTCTTACCTATGAAGTTAGACAGTATCTGCTACTGTTTACTTAGCTTAAACAGCTATTCATAACTAAGGTACGGCAGACTAACTTATAATTTGAATAACCTGATGCATATCCTCTTGGATACAAAACTGTAGTGGGTTGAACCTGAGTTGATGGACAGTCTTTTAGACTAATGATGCTTCTCACAATTTACATACTTAAACCGCATGGAAAGGCAGGAATTGCCTTTTGTGCTAGCTCGCCTGCTGGAAGGTGGGGGGGCTCCGAGCCTCCAGGCCCTGCCGGGGCAACTGCCCCTTTCCCCCTTTCCCAACGCCGCGGCACAGACTCTGGGTTGCTGGGGGGGGGACTATCCCAGAGCTGCAGGCAGCTAAAACCAGCCATGGACTGCTCACAGCTAAACCCATCCAGCGCGGCTTCTGGGGACAGGCGGGTCCCTCTCCTCTCCATGCGGAGCCGGCGGAGTCAACGGGAGCCGGCAGAGCCTCCTGTCTGCAGCCAGCACACTTCGTGCTGAACTGAAGAAGACACCACAAAGCCAGTAAAGGGAGTGAGGCTTTCTCTACCATAAAGCCTGAACAAGAACACTCTTCAACATGGCAGCTTTAGAGTCAGAGAGAAAGAGAAAGTGAGTCACATGAGACGAAGCTGAAAATGGCGACGGGAGAAAAGAGGGCGGTGCCGTGTTTCTCCCACGTAGCTTAAAAACCTTCTTGCATGCTGTGGTAAGAAACTGTAATACCACAAACTGTTTGTCTCTTTAATCCATTTGAAGTACGTGGGGGGATGGAGAATTCACGTGTGGCCTGTGAAGATTGTGAAGAGTGCCTATGCCAGGCTATATAGAAGCAGTGAGAGGCTTTTAGAGACTTGTGGCGAAGAAAGCCTTTGTGTGCAGGCCAAAATAACTCATCCTTAAAAAGATTAATAACCCCATGTGATGGCCCATGTCTTGCAGTGTGAAGGAACTGTGAGATTTTTCATGGGAGAGATGTTTTACACCACAGCAGGTTGATTGTTTCCAGGCGGGTCTGCTGTTGGTGGCAGTTTGAGAACCACGTGCAACTGAAGAAAACCCTTTTTTCCTTAAGCATAAGAGAGAGACTTTCCAAGAACTGCAACACTGACTAACATCCCATGTTCTGTTATCCTTTGTGCGAGTTGCGTAAAAGGAGAGAAGTGCTGGGGGGGGAGGGGGGGGGGGGGAGGTTTGCTTTAATTTCTTGTTATTTCTCTTTACTTTTAATTCTATTAGTAATAAAACTCTTTCATTGTACTGCAACTGTTTAAGGTTTTTGCCTGCTTTACTTTCTCCTAATTCTTATCTCACAGAAGGAAAATAAGTAAGTAATGAATATTTTGAACCAAAACCACTACCCTTAATTGGTGTTTCCGTCCAGGAACGAACTCAACCCACTACAAAAACTCAATCCAATTATATTCAAGTACCAAGAAACTTCTTATGCATCATGATGCTGATTTCCTCTGTAACAAATAGCTCATTTCAAGAATCACTGAAGGATCTTCACACAGATAAGTCTCTCACACTTTTAAGAACAACTTTTCTTATGCTCATAAAACATTGAATGGATTAAACCACAAATTAGATCACTCCTGTGCTTCTGAGCATGATGAAAGAAATCCATCATATGTTTGTGTAAAAATAAGGTGTCACCGGAAGAGCACTGGAGTTGTGGGATCACATTAGATACTACACAACTGTGTCTGAAGTATCGCAGGTCCTTATATATGCTATGGCAGTTGGAATTGCATTAAAAGTACATAATAAGCATATTAAAACACACTGTCCACATGGGCTATCTACAGGAGATAAACAGAGGTGTTCTCACACTCTTTGGAAAGTTTTCCCCCCCATAATCTTTCACACACACAACAAATTCTAACTTAGAGAAAGGAAGCTTTCCTCTCGTCCACCTTGAAAATAATATATGCCCAAATCATATTTTCTAGAAGCTTCTTTATAATAAAGATTGAACAACTGAACACTGCACTGCCATAGTTGCTTGATGAGCTGGGAAAATTACACTGCCCTTTTGCTTTCCTGCTTTCTTGTGTGCAGAATACATAATTCTTGGTCTCACCACAAAATGGCACCTGGAAATATTGCAATTACTGCCTATCACAAAGTGGTCTTTCAACTGTGTGTTGTTTGCAAAGAAGTTCACTGGCAAGGAGGAATTTAAACCAGTTTTCCTCGACTTATGTGCTCCAGAAGTATTTTTGTTGGCCACAGAATGGTTATGCTGAGTTGCTACATTTCAAGATCAGAGGCAAGTGCATGACTAGCAATGCAGGCAGCTGGTGCACATTCCACAGCTGTGCTCCGCCTGTCACATTTAGGGGGGTATCAGCAGAGGAGTACTCAAGCCCATCAACCTGATGGTGTGGCCAACATCCTTGTAAAAGCTCTGTTCTCAGATGTTACACACAGATTGGCTAATTCTAAGACTGGAGGATGCTGAGTAAGGCAAGATACATCAGTTGGCAGTCTGACTTTCTAGAAGCTTCATAACCAGCATGTCCTTTTATTCCTGCCTTGCCTTGAAAAATGCCTTTCTAAATTTCTGTTTTGCTCATCAAGGTGCAAGAGAAGACTTTGCCTCCATCTAGGGGTGGGCATGGGGAAAAAGCCAGCACATCTGCACCATTCCCTCTACAACCAGGAACACCTCCGGCCCTCTGAAAGAACAAGTATAGAAAGCTTAACTGAGTTTATCATGGAAGTGGCATGGGTTTTTTGTTCTGGGCTGCATCTAAGTTGCCATTGCCACAACTTTCTCTCTAAGTTTCTTCTCTTCTTTTGTTACTTTTCAATTGCAAAGACAAAACATCTGTCTTCAATAGTCCAGTGTTGGCACAAGGTCGTGCACTAAGGTACAGCATTCAACTGGTCATGTTCCTCTCGTTAGTTGAGCACCTACATCCACCATCAGGCTGACATTACAGCAACAGCAGATCTGGCAGCACTCCAGTGTGATGGGCCTTGTTGGAGACACTACTGCAACAAAACCCAAGACAAAAAGACACAAAACAGGACCCACCAAAAGAGCTGACAGCTCAATACTACAGTCTACACTGTTCCTATTTTCCTGTCAAATGACTTTGATAAAGTTTGACTCTGAAAAAATGAAGTGTAGAAACCAGGCAAAGTGGACTATATAAGCTATCTTCCCATAAAAATTGAAAACGAGGATCAGGATGATGGAATTTATCTGCTGTGCTGTGGTTTGAAAGCCATAGAGCAATACTTTGGAGATTAAATGTGTGATTGTACTCAGATAATTAACAGTGCCCACAAGGCAAAACCTCTCCTGCAGGATACTAAGGATAACAGGAAGGGCTTCTGTAGGTATGTAGCACACAGAAGAAAGACCAGGGATAATGTGGAATAACAGGATAATATCTTGAAAAAAATGGGAGACCTGGCTACCCTGGACAAAGAGAAGGCTGAGGTTCTCAATGACTTCGGTGCCTCTGTCTTCAATGGCAAGCGCTTCAGCCATGCCACCCAAGTCGAGAAAGGCAGATCCAGGAACTGTGAGGATAAAGATCCTGAGCCTCCTGTAGGAGAGGATCAGATTTGAGACCATCTAAGGAACCTGAATGTGCACAAGTCCATGGGACCCAATGAGGTTCATCTGTGGGTCCTGAGGGAGCTGGCAGACAAAGTTGCTGAGCCACGATCCATCATTTTGAAAAATCATGGCAGTCAGGTGAAGTCTCTGATGACCAGAAAAAGGGAAATGTAACCCCAGTTTTATAAAGGAGAAAGTGGAAGTCCCAGGGAACTACGGACCAGTCAGTCTCACCTCTGTGCCAGGCAAGGTCACTGAGCAGATTCTACTGGAAAGCATGCTAAGGCACCTGGCTAACAAAGAGGTGGCTGGTAACAGCCAAAATGGTTTTACAAGCGGACAATCATGCCTGACAAATCTGGTGTCCTTCTGTGACACAGCTACAGTGTTGGTGGACAGGGGCAGAGCAACTGACATTGTCTACCTGGACATAATGCAAAGTGTTTCACACTCCTGCACGACATCCTTGTCTCCAGATTGGAGAGACAGAGATTTGATGGGTGGACCACTCACTCAGTGGATACAGAACTCACTGGATAGCCACACACACAGAGTTTTGGTCAACTGCTCATTGTCCATGTGGAGACCAGTGATGAGCGGTGTCCTGCAGTAATGCAGTTCTGTGCTCGCTGCACGAGCTCTGGCGTGCCCCAGGTCAGAGAGAGTCCAGCTGCGCTACTTCTGCCCATCGTAGAAGTGACTTCGGCATCAGGAAAAGGGCTGCTGGCTGAGCTAGCTAGCTGGCTTCTTTGCAGAGGGAATACGGCAGGAGCTGATGGTATCGGCTCACGTTAGCTCAGAGACAAAGGAAGAGAGAGGCTGTTCAGGTCTGCCTTGGAACAGGTTTATTGTTAGAAGTTTCGCAACCCGAACAAGCTCTGAAGGGATGGAATGCGATGGGATCCTTCCCCGAGGCTTGTCCTCAGTTTTATAGGGAATTTGAAAAGCGTGGTGAAAGGGGAAAACAACCAATGAGTTATAAGCCAGGGGGAGGATACAATTTAACAAGAACCACTGAGGGAAACCGAGAGGCGGGGTTATAATAGAGAACCAATGAACAACCGAGTAACCGAGAATTTTCCCGACCCAGGGGAGGCAGCTTGTACGCAGGTGCCGCCCAGGGAGGGTGCATCTTAGGCTTCTGAGCCGCCCCTCAACCCACCCTCTGAGTCTGCCTCTTTGGGAAACTCGATCCAGGGGAGGGGCTGAGATTGATTGGCATCTCACTGCCCCAGCCCCACAGTGGGCTGGGTCATAGCAACACTTCAGGGGTCCATACTGGGGCCGATACTGTTCAACATCTTTGTTGGTGACATGGACAGTGGGACCAACTGCACCCTCAGCAAGTTCATTGATGACACCAGACTGTGTGGTGCAATTGGCAAGATGGAGGGAAGAGATAATGGCATCCAGAGGGACCTTGACAGGCTTGAGATGTGGACTGAAGCAAACCTCGTGAAGTTCAACAAAGCAAAGCGCAAGGTCCTACATCCGGGTCACGGCAATCCCAGACACACCAATGGGTTGGGCAGAGAAGTGATTGAGAGCAGCCCTGAGGAGAAAGACTTGGAGTTGACAAGTGATGAAAAACTCGACATGAGCCAGCTGTGTGTGCTCAGAGCCCAGAAAGCCAATCAAATCCTGGGCTGCATCACAAGGAGTGTGGCCATCAGGTCAAAGAAGGTGATTCTGCCCCTCTACTCTGCTCACATGAGATCCCACCTGGAGTACTGTGCACAGTTCTGGTGTCCCCAACATAAGAAAGACCTGGAACTGTTGGAGCAAGTCCAGAGGAGGGCCATGAAGTTTGTAAGAGAATTGGAGCACCTTCCCTATGAACACAGGCTGAGAAAGCCAAGGCTGTTCAGCCTGGAGAAGAGAAGGTTGCATGGAGACCTCATGGCAAACTTCCAGTATGTGAAAGGGACCTACAGGGGAGCTGGAGAGGGACTTCTTCATCAGGAACTGCAAAGATAGGACAAGGAGTAGTAAGTACAAATTGAAAAAGGGGAAGTTTAGCTTAGACATTAAGAAGAAATTATATACTGTCAGTGTGGTGAGACACTAAACAGTTTGTCCAGAGAAGTTGTGGATGTCCTTGCCCTGACAGTGTTCAAAGCCAGGCTGAGTAAGGCCTTGAGCAACTTGGTCTAGGGGGAGGTGCCCCTGCCCATGGCAGGGGGGATTAGGACTACGTAATCTTTACACTCTAACCACTTAACATTCTATGATTCTAAGATTCTAGAATGATGTCAGTGTATTTGCATTTTTCCCACATTCAAAATTGTGCACAATACTTCCAAACTTGTTCTATTGTTAAACAGAAATTTGATGATACAGTATTTCATAACAGCATATATAACTAGCACTTTGTTACAAGCTTTCTGCATGCCCAACACCTCTATCAGTTGCTATTAACTTTTTCTTTCTCCTATGACTTTTTTCCTTTTTGTCTACACCATACACAGATGACAATCAGGGAAAACAACTAAATTCAACTAAAAGAGACCTGCTCATTTACACAAATCTCCTGCTAAGTTTCAATAGGAAATAACATACACAAGGCAAAGCAAACACAGAGTAAATTTTTTTCAGCACTCAAGTCAAACTAGCACAAACTAGACTATTAGCCTGCTCATTGACTTTACAATTCAGAACTTTCTGTGGAGCTCAGAAAGTGATGATAGACCATGAACAGTCCAGGCTGAATATTACATGCATTTAAAAATGAAGTTTCAGGAAGAACTGCTAATGCCAGAATCTTCTTGTTCAGAGTTAAATAACAGTCAAGCCTATGACTCCAGAGGTATGTTCCACTGGAAAGCTGTTTGAGAACTCTTTAAGATCTCAAACTATCCCGGAAATGAGAAAGAAAAGACCAGAGATAAAATTGGTACATATATTATCTAAACCAAAGTGTTTCTTCTAGAATCAGCTCCAATTCTTTTCATAATCATCATCTGTTTAAATACACTTCTGTGCCAGTCAGCAAAGCTACTTACCATTTCAGAATTAATTTGCATTTATACCTTATCAATACCCCGTGGATAATTCTGATATTTCAGAAAGGAGGAACACGAATAATATTGTGGGTCACCCCCCTCACCCTGCTTTTGTTTTTCATTTTTTTATTAAATGTTAAAAAATCGGGCACAGAGTTTCAACTGCTTTTCCCTTGTAGTTTTTTTAAAGCTTTTTCCAGCTAACCCACTGAAAAGTTTATTTGCCTGACAAAAGGAAACAGGCTTTGGATTTTGCAGTAAAGGAATAAATGCCCCTCCTGCAAGATCTACCTTTACATGTCTACAGAAGACAAAGAATCACTCAAGATTAGAGAAGACACAGGTAGTCACTAACTCATCATAATTTGAAGGACTGATTATTTAATACAGTTGGAACGATGATATGCACTGGAGTTTGGTCAGTTGACTGTTTTAAAGGTATTTCAAATGGGTGTTGAAAAAACCTTTAAAATGTACAAGAATCTAAAATTTAGAACATATAATCCATGTTAATATCACTCAGTTAAGAGATTATCTAATCTTAAACCTCATGTCATAAAACCAGAGGAAGCTGTATATAAAACGTTGAAAAGGCTATTTTTTATTTTACTAGCACTATATCGGGTAATCTTTTTTTTACCTAATCAGGACCCCTAGCATTAGGCCAATCAAGTAAAAACGCACAGCTACTTTGTGATCAGAATGATACTTCCAGTACTGTATAAATGATAATAATACACATTGTATTTCTCAAGCAACATAATTCAAATCGGGCAATAAGGAGGATCCTGTTAGTTAGGAATGGAAATACACTTAAATGATTTACTTGAGAACAGCTTCAGAATTTAACACACTGTAGAAGTACCAGCAAAGAAGGAAGAAATACCTTCCAGTGAATTTCCATTATCTGCAGTTTTCTTTCTGATGGAGACATGTTTGGAATTCTGGACAACGTAAGTAAGTTTGACTGTTCAAAATCAATAATGTCAAGCTGACACTATAGAACAAAAAAAATGTTACCTTAATGGATGAAAAAGAAGGTTAGGGAGCAGGAGAGAAAGCTAGCAGACACCTTGCACATAGAGATCTAAATACATGGTTTTGCAAAATCCTGAATTTAAAGGAAAGAAAAATCAAATATCTAGCAGCAAATGTACTTCATGTGATAATCAATCACCTAATGTAAAATGCTTGAAATAAATGCTCTTACTATGGATTAAGTCAGCTCTTCAATTAGGAGTAAATTCACGGCCACTCAGAAAGCTTCTTTTAATTGTGTTCTTTGTGGCAACTCCTCCTCTCCTGACACTTATCATCAACCCACCTTATACAATCAGTCCCCCAATGGTGAACCTGAGAAATCAATCTGCTAATGTATAATTTGTAAAGCTCCACAGACTAACAAATGGATAATTGATTCTTTCACAAATGCTGCATCCCAATGGATATGAAGTGGATGAACATGAAACATAAGACTGGATTTCACTCCAATTCTGTGAGAAATGCAGTATTTACAAGCTAGGAATCTAAACGTTTTAATAGTTGTCTGTGACTTCATGCCTTTTAGCCATGGTTACGAGGCAAGCCACATGCACATTAGGAGTGTGAAAAGCAAAGCAGTGTTCAATCATACTTACAGCAAAGCTCATTTTACTTCAAGAGGTTCCCATCACTCTAAAACCCCCTTAATCAGTGCTTTCATCCACTCTTTTTCAAGAATTTTCAGAAACTTTTCCTAAATGAATTTAAGCATTATTATTTATCTGTGTGTGAGGAGCCAATTTAGT
Organism: Corvus cornix cornix; assembly: GCF_000738735.6. Lineage (NCBI taxonomy): Eukaryota > Metazoa > Chordata > Aves > Passeriformes > Corvidae > Corvus > Corvus cornix. The sequence goes on from NC_046333.1 coordinate 24,866,846, forward strand.
TTTGATTTGTCTCAACACTGATTGTCAGAAGCACATGGGGGAGGGGTTGCACATGTGCCACGTGCAGGAGGCAGCTAGAAGAAGCCTTGTCTCTGAGAGGACTTCACCAAGCAACACCTCACATGGGCCAGGCAGTCAGCAGCAGACACTGAACTCCCCAGAGGGCCTTCTCCAATCGGATGGCGAAAGGTCTCTACCAATGGATGCAGTGGGACATTGGACTGCGCCAATGGTCTCCTGCCAGCAGCCAGACTCTGGGAGGAGCCAGAAGGCATAAAAGGTAACTCCACTACATGCTCTGGGGGGATTTGGAGATGGTGGTTTTTGCTTTTGGGGGCTTTTTGCGGCTTTTTGGAGACTTGTCTTTTGGCCGGGACTTGTTTTTTTGCTTTGGCTTCAGCCTGCTGAGGGACTTGCCACTGTTCCCTGGAACTTGCTGCTGCTTGTCGCTGTGCCGTCACTGGCTGGTTCGCTTGCTCGCTCCTTTGCCCTGGCCCCAGCCTGCCTTTTGGCTGTCCTGCCCTCGCTGGCTCTTGCTCGCCCTCGCGCCTGTCCTGCCTCCCTGTGTCCCTGACCGCCGCCCTGCCGCTTCCCCCCCGCGTCCTTGCCTGGGCTGCCTGCATCCAACCCTGCCGCGCTGATCCTGCCCACCCCGCCGCCTGACCGTGACCCTGTCCAGGGTCCTGGACCTCCGATCCGAGAGCCTACTCACAGCGTGTCCGGGCGCCCGTCGCAACTCCTTTTTCTTTTTGTTTTTTCGTTACCAATAAACGGTTCTCAGATACAACATTTGCCTCGTTCGGCTTAATTTCGTTCCTGACCACCCATTTCTAAAACAACTCCTCGCAGTTTCCCTCAGTGGAATGCAACACTGTGCATACACACACACATCCATACTCAGAGCAGACAAACATCTAAAGATCTTTTCTGCTACATGAGTATCAATCTGGATCTGCATAATGATTAAGTAGCTGTTCCCCATACTAAGGCAGATTGTATGTACACAGTTGAATTGTAATTAAAAAACTGTCTCCTACAAGTGCCTATTTTTCATTTATTCATGTTTCATCTGCATGCCATTCACATAAACAAGCATGTAAAGCTCCAATGATTAATCAACCCACGGTTTTATATGTTAGTCTACTGGAGTATGGACCACCATTTTTATATTTGTATTATTTCCACCATGGTGGAGGTATCCAAGTGTAAAGTACTGACTTTCAAACAGAAACCACATCAGTTACTGCCATAATTAAGCTAAGATCCTCACAAAATACAAGCCTTGCTCTAGGTAGGATGAGGAACTTGCTTTGAAAAGCTCCCCAAATCCTCAGCAATAGCTAAGCACAAGTGTATTACATGTTGTGTGTCCCATCTGTTTTGACTTCAAAACACTCATACCCGAAGATCTCTTGTATTGAGGAATTATCTTTAAAAAGAAACTGAACCCATGCATTTTTCTTGCACCAATTACTGTAGTGTCACACTGACTTACATGTATTTTGCATATTTGTAGAATTTTATTGATACAGCAGAAGCAAAAGCAACTCAAAACGCGAATTCTGATGCTGTATCATATTTACCTATAAAAAGACAGAAGTATACACATACCTATGTGTTTACTCATAGCTGAGAAACAAAGCACAATTACACAAAGGTTTAAATCGAAAAGGCAGCTGTAGAAGTTACAGAAAAAGATGTTCATCACTGCCTGCAACGAATAGTATACGCTGAATTCACAACACTTAAAAGTTTCATTTGCTGAAAGTTTACTAATATCCACGCCAAAGAGGTTTAGTTGAACAATACTAGTAATTCTGGTAAGTGAGAATTCTTGCTCCATTGCATTTCCTATAACACTCTCGAATCTGTCATTCTCCAAATGAAAAATGGGAGATTATGTTGGTTAGAAGAAAAGGGTGGGGGGAGGACTCGGGAGAGTGACAAGGTCTGGGACACAGAACAATAACAACATTAACTTTTATTTTGTCTGCAGGAAGGCAGACCTTGCCTACAAAAAACAAAGATCTCAAAAGCTTGTCAAAAACTAAGGGAATATGAGGACAAGAAATCTCTCATATATATAGTCTAAGACAGTGAGAAAGAACAAAAAGCCTACAGTGATTTCAGTATTTTCCACATCAGTGAATCCCTTAACCTTGTTTGTCAACTGCAGGGACTAAGACGAAAAAAAATATCCAAGGAAAAAAAAATATTAACACGGGATTTCCCTAAATCTCTAGTAGTTACTAGATAATCAGAATGCTTGTTTAGGAATGATGGAACTATTACCAAAACCAAATCTATATTTGAAAACCTAGACTGCTTCCTAGCAGAATTGAACTGTTAGCTAATTCCTGGTGGATCCAAAGAAGAATCTCTCTTTGAAAATGCCTGTAGGGTTTTCCTCCTTCAGTCCTATAAAACTTACATTCATATTTTATTTTCTATTCTCTGCATTCTACGCCTTTGTTTTTCACAGGCATCATTATATAACAAAGAAATATAAGTTTTCTTATTTAGTATTTTTCCTCTTCAGTAAAAAAATAAGACAAAATAGGGAGAAGAAAGGGGGTTTTATTTACTTCGGGTTTAGGCCAGAACATGTTTTTCTGGCCTTTTGCTTGCAGGCTGCACCTTAAGGAAGTAACAGGATTGCCTTGTTCCTTTTCTTCATGTTTTCATTGTAAGGTGTTCCTCAAGTTCCTAAGCCTTCCCCTACTTCTTTGTTGGTATCTGTGTATTAAAGCCATCTGAGAATATGAAGCAATATTCCCCATCACACACCCATGGGGAAGGCTGAAGTACATAGGGGAAGGGCTGAGGAAGGTCTGCTGGTGATAAATATACCTTCCTTGGAAAACCCAACACCCCTTGGGGAGAAAAACTATTCCAGGCAATGTGGAGGTTCACCTCACCAATTTCTCTAACTGCTTTCTTTTCAGAATAGTTTGCCAAACACAATGAACTTGTGAGAATTCATCTTTAAATACAAACATTCAAGAGAGGCTACTGAATTATTAAAATGGGATTTAAAGAACAATCCCCAAAGCACATCTAAAACTCTGAGGATGTAACTTAAGGGGCACTTTCACTGCTTGTTTCTAACAGAATACCACCACCACTGTCATTAATGTATTTAATAGAATTTTGTAGAATTCCATCCTTGAAGTGGAAAGTATGAAATTTTACTCCATTTCTTGATAAGCCACCTTTCCACATAAGCCATAGAGACATTAATAATGAAAAAGGCCAAGCAGGTCATACAGTGTAAGTTCTTGTCATGAGAGGTTTTCTTTTTAGAGATTATTTTATTGGTGCTTCCATCAAACAACTTTTAAAGAAGCAAAGGGGCTGTTAACTATTCTGCTCAGGGCTCATGCACTGTTGTGCCAATATAATTTCCAGAAAGGTTTTCTAATCAGCCATGATGCTCATCCCACTCTCTGACCTAACAAAAGATAGAGGACATCACCACATGGAGCCTAGAAACCCTGTTTCTCCACACATTCCACATATGGCCATTATTTTCTTCATAGTTCTCTTTTTTCTATAAACGAAAAACTGCAGTAAGTACTTTCCCCAGTTATTTTAGCTTGTCAACCACTCCACTACAGACAATGATCCAAACTCAGTGGCTACTGAAATCAGTGAAAAGATCTCCACTGATGGAATCAGACAGATGCAGAAGTATTATAAGGGAATGAACTCCATTTCCTGGCTGAGAACAACATAAGTAATCATATTCCTGGCATAGTTAAATATTACACTGGGTGATCAATGTTCAAGTTCAGCCAACACCTACCTAGAGTGTCATTTTCCCTTGTAAACTTTGAGTTATCAACACTGATACAGACTGGCATAAGTCAAAGCTATATGCAATAATAAACACATTTTCTGATTACTGAAAGCACTGTATTCTCTTTGGACACCAACTCTGGAACCTTCTTTATTTGCAATTATAAACATCTGGGAAAGTCTCACAAGTCCACCAGAGATACTCAGCAACAGTCAGTGGTGGGTATCTGATTCTTGACAGGATCCTAAAAACATATGCAAACCAAAAAGATGGAGATAGAGAGTACTCACACAAGTAGAAACTGTGTATTATGAAGTGCACGGTAACTTACTGTAAGCAGTATATTGTATGCCATACCCTCATTGTGACAGTAAGATAGGGAAAGCTAAATATGAAGATGAATTGATCCTGTGCAAGTTCCTCAATGCATTTACATACAAAGAGGCTCTATTTCAGTACCAGTGAAGTGTAGACTCGATTGCATATAATAAACTTTATTTAAAGTGGATCAAAAAAGCAAACAGATTCATTCACTCCATCTTTACACTGCTCACATTTCAAAAGCTCCTTTTCATAAAACTGCCAAGACCTGCCACAACTAGACTTCATTTAGCAGCCAGTTTAGGATTACAGTGGTGAACCTTCCACCTCTGTGTCAGAGGACACTGAGTGAAACTAACTTCTTCAGCAGCACCCCAGTGGAGATGGCCAGCTTGACAGTAGATAGTTTTCTCAGCAGCCACTCTGAGGGTATTAACACCAGATACTGGTCAAATTTGGACTGTACATGTTTAGTATTCCATCATGAGTGTAATAAACAAAGTGCTGTACACATTGACACGTCTTTTAAAACAAATAAGTCTCATCCTTCAGACAGGAATATTTGTTAGAATTTTTAAATTGATCAATAATATCCTCCCCCATGGGAAAAACTACTTGGTTTTGCCTTCATGTTTTGTTCATCATATATGCCCTGTTATGTCATTATGTATTTTTAATAGTACTGTATTTTTATTGTTAATGGAAACAAAGGTCTGTAGCTCTATCATTAATGTCAACTAGTATAAAAAACATTGTCCTCCAGAACTCAGTCTTTCTAACTAGGAAAACATTTTCTGATGTAAATAATATTTTATTAATGCCTGAACTCTTAATAATTCTGACAGGCAAACTACTATTATTCTATATATGCACATAAGTGCCTGCGTTCCCTGTGGACAAAAATGCCATCCAGGTATATAATACCCCGTTTGAAAGAAAAACAGCCCTAGAAATCAGCAATATAGTAGCTTCTTACAAATCAAACCTCTCCAAATCCTCCCTATGCTTTTAAGTGTTACTAGGTTTTAGAAAACGCACATCTGAGTTAGCAATCTTCTATGAAAATACTTACTCAGTGCTACCTGAAACTAGCTGTTTCATTGGTGCCAATAAAACTCTAGAGCAATTTGGCACAGTGGTCCACTTTCTAAATAGTCATGAGATGTGATACACATTCAAACAGGAAATGTTACTAGACCAGGATGGTGAAAGAGTTAGAACAAAAAAAAATTGTTTTGATGATTTTGATGTATCTCAATAGTATTAAAAATAATTTTGTTCAAAACTGTTTGAAAGTGACACATGTAAATTCACTTAGCAGGATTACAGTAAGGTCCTCTATTTGATCCTCCACAAAAATAAGAGGCAACAAGATCTGGTGAATAAAGAAAAAAAATTAAACTTTGCCCTTTCATTGATCAACAACGCTGTATTAAATACTCAAGTAATAATGTCCTTAATGTCCTTCATGTTTAGCATTCTTGCCTTTTGAAATATCTTCCCCCTAGAATATTCAATGCTTCAATTCTTTTTGAAAAAACATGCAGAATATGATAGCACCCTACCAAGTAAAGAGAAAGTGAACTATTTTCTGTGTCTAGATGCTTGTGATGGAACAGTATTCAATCACAGTCCTTTACCTCATTAAATGGTAATGTAACAGATTTCTACTGAAATCAGTGACATTAAAGAGGGCTGCTAAGGTACCTTAAATGTAATACATTTAGAGTTGATCATGAAATGCAACTGAAAAACAATACGATACCCACTCTGAAGAAAAGTGATTGATGATGCAGAACAAAAAAGGAGACTTCTTCCTATGCTTCTGTCTCGGTTTTGGAGACAAAACTTCAGGAGGAAACGCTCCGGAATGAGTGTCTCCTCCGAAGGGAAAGGACCTCCCCTTTCCTCCTCCAATGAGGCAAATTGATAACAGCAGGTGAACGTGGAAAAATGAACTGTTTATTAACACAGAACAAAACAGAGTAGAACAGGAAAAAAACCTCAAAATACAACAAATGCCTGGAGAAGGAACAAACACACGGGCTGGCAACTGGGCTCCCCCAATCTCTGGGAAGGGAAGGGGAAGGAGAGGTCCACGCAGCAGCCCAGAGTAGGGCAGATGAAAAAAAAACCCCTGTTGACTCTCGGGTGCCGGTCCTCCTCCCCACAGGAGGCAAAATGGTTTGGTGTTCCTCAGGGCCCGGGCCAGCTGGGGCCACCCCGCAGGCTCCCCAGACTAGAGATAAGGGAAGGAAGGCAGTGAGGCAAGGGGGAGGGAAGGGAAAAATTACCCAACACAACCTTTTTCCAGCTAGCGGCAACAAAAAAAGAAACCCAAAAAGCAGCACAGCGCTCCCGGCGCACTCCCTCCCGAGCCCTGCCAAGCCCCACAGCCCCCGAGCCGTTGGGCCGAGCCATTGAACCGACCCGCGCCCCGCGTCCCACGGCCCCACCCCCCGGGTCCATCTTAAAGGCACGGCATCTTTAAGCAGATGGTTAAGGAATAAAAAACCCCAAAAACCTTATAACATCACCCCAGGACAGCTTCTATGTTAAAAAAAAAAAGGAGGAAAACAATATGCATTTGAAGGGTAATAAAGTTGTAGAAGGACCAGTTGGTCTAAAGATGGGGCTGTAATCCTTCTAAAAAAAGGTACATGGGCAACATAGTTGCTAGTCAATAGTTCAAAAGAGATGGCAGAAACAATTGCTATCCCAGAAACAGCTGATAAAGTACTTAAGCTTCATACTTTAATTGAAACAAATTAGATCTACAGCATACATGGTACTGTTTGCTGCAGTACAAGCACACATTAGACTTGTATGAGCTAACAACAATCAAGAAATAAATGACTGGACCATACAAGACCTTCTGTAGCTGAACTCATACTTCCAGCTGCACTTCTAACATTATTCTGCACCAAGCAACAGTTACTGAAACTACAAGCTTGAAAGAATAATTGAATGAAATGGTCACGCTTGCCTCAGTTTTGATCTATAAAAATTAAACATAAGTGATTCTAAAATTGTTTAGAACTCCCACATTTCATCCAAGCAACACTTCTAGTAATAACAAATGCCTTCCATATCCCTTTGATCTTTTTGGTTAACTAAAAATTTAAACAATACTCCTTTCAAAGGAAAGTCAGATACAATGGTACAAAGATGATGTGCAAAATATGTACAAAAGTTTGGGTTTTTCTTGTTTCAGTTTTGTCAGACAAGAAATGTTTCTATATCTATGGAATAATGGTCATGGCACCACAATTTCTGCCAGTCTAGGCAAGCCACCACAGGTACACCATGATTCCTGCCAAAGATGGTTCCTAATCTTCAACAGTTCCATAGTTCCCACTGGAAACACTCCAGGTCACAAGCAACCTAATAAGCACAGTACCACAATAAACATATAAAACATACTTTCCAAGCCTTTATATCAAAAAGCCAGACTCAAAAGGCCATCTGAGTTATTCCCACAACTACTGTAAAATCCTTTGGATTTCCAAATCATCTGCAATTAAAATGGAAAGACAGAAGCAGAAATGATATTAAATTGGACGTAGACACTGAAGTCTTAAAACAAAAATCCCCAAAAATGACACTTTTATCCATTTTTTTTCATTTGAAAGAGCTAGGGGCTAGCATAAAGCATTTAAGACATAAAAATGCAACACCCATTTGGGTGGGAGGTCCCAGGGTGGAGAAGGAAACCTGTCCCTTGCATAGACACTTGCTTCTATCAAAACCTTCATTTTTATTTTAGTTTTTGGAACTATCACTTAAAGTAGCATGCTTGGTTTTGTAAAAAACACAAGATTTCAGCTTCAAATTTAACAGGCACAGTGACACCGTGCAAATACTAACACAGAGCTACCACATATTTAAATTCTGTTGCTTCACTTCACTTCCTAAGTTTTCTTACATAGTCTGATACTGACAACCTAAAATGACGTAGTTAAAAGTAATAAACAGGGAATTTTAAATAGCCTGTCAAAGTAAGTGACATTTATATCATCTTAGTCTCAAATTCTCATGCAAAGTTCCACCCAAAGCAACTTCATCATGAAAAGCTGAAAGTTACCTTCCCCATTGAAAGGTGTTGCATAATCTCCCACAGCAGTTAGTAAGTTTTGCATTATCACTAGCAACAGCACTCAGTGCTTAAGAACAGGTGTTTCTTTGTTAGAAATGGTTTTGTCTATTTGACAATTAAACTCTTGCCAAGAGATGTCAAGTCAACTGAAATCTCTGACATTTTCTTTGCAACCTGCTGAGTTATCAGCAAAACTAACAGGCCACAGACTGACCTTCAAGCTCCGGAGTTTGGCAAGTGCTGTAACTTCAGTATACCCAAGGGCAATAATACCACCACAGAAGGAACTCCCTTTCAAGTTTTCAAGGTAGCAGAGATGACCTAGTGATTTTGGATTACTATCATTCCAACTAAAAAACCCACAATTAGTTAGTGCTACACAATGTGAGACAATCACAAAAAAATCCCACGACGCAAGGAAAGAAATACATTGTAAAAAGAGATGCTGTGAGGAGGTTTCTTTCTGAAAGTCTAGCAGTCTCGAATAGCTCACAAATGTTGCATGCTAAAAGGACTTCAATTTCTTTGTACAAAGACAAGCCTTAAAACACTATTTACATCATTTTCTAGACTCATGTATCACCTCTGAAACACCTTCAAAGCATTAAACTTTTAAATCCCCATTACTTACAAAATAGGCAGTCTTTCCCCTTCTAACAGACTGGCACCATCCAAGACTTCTTACCACTTTTCCTTTAAGTTTGATGTTTACTAGGAGACCAGAATGGGGACAGGTTTTCTTGCCCTTTGAAAGCTTTTTGATTTGTTATGTAACTAAACATGTTTGTACAGCTTTCTTCGTATCTACAAATCCTTAATCCACAGGATGTCAGTTCAGGCAATAATTATATTAATAAATTGTAGACAGTCTAAGAAGGAAAGAAAGATGGAGAGACATTTGGAATTAACGTGCTGTGAATCAGTCCTGCATCATCCTTTGTCAGTGGAATTAGCAGGCTTTTCTTCCCTCTTCTTGTTGCATTTTAGTAATAATTTTCAGTGCATTTGACACATTTCATCTCACTCAATGCACTGAACCCTAATACAAGGGAACACCAGTTTGTCAAACATATGTTATTGAGGATGCATACCAGTTAATCTTAGGCAGCTGACATTGTCAAAGACAAGCCACACTAGCAAGAGCTACAGAAATGCTAGGCAAAGAGGAGAGAGGGATCACAAGAGCACAAGCATGACTGCTGAGATACCAAGCAACACAAAAGGCCAAAGCTTCCCACCTCCTGTCCCAGTTCTCCCCAAACCAGAAAATCTCTCACAACAGTTTCAAAGTATGCAACAGTTTCAAAGCACACATCTCCACTGCTGCTGACAAGAGGAGCTGCAAACCTGAAAAAGACTAGTCGTCCACTTGGCATAGGATTCAGCATCAGATACTTGAAGAGCTGGATGAGAGCAAGACTTTATTCTGAAAATAATTTAGTTTTTTACAGGAGTTTCACAGAAGCGTCTGTGAATATTTATGGGTCAAAGTAGAGCAGACACTACAGTATTTGTAATCCAGGATAACCACATTGATTTGCTGCTACGGACATTATGAAGTGCAGTCCTAAAAGGTTTTTTAAACAATAAACAAAAAAGTGTGTTACAACAGCAGAACTTCTAGGGATGCCAAGCTTTATATTTTAGTGTTTCTTACAGCTGTTTTTAGCTCAAATTAAAATGATAAATGCATTCAGTCTTCAACAGGAATGCTGTCATTCAAAACTTGGCCATTCTGGAAATAATGCTGGTGAATTTTCACATACTGAAATTTGGGTGAATTTTCTTCCTCATTTTGCTGCAAATCCTCCAATATCTTTTTTATACAATTTGGCTCAAATGCAGACGTGAGTCAATATAGAAAATAAAGAATTTATTATAAAAGTAAAACTCTTATTTCTTCAATTTCCAAGCCCATTTATATTTTTGAACATGGCTTCCTGAAATTAGGAAAGAAAGACAGAAATCAAGAGGACTATGAGTGCAGTAATGGAATTTTTGAAGTGTATTTAATATGAACTTACCATAAAAATGAATTTTAAAAATGGTTAAAAAAACCCGCTCTTGCTTCATTCTGGTTTATTTTACAGACTAACAATATTTCAGATCTATTAGCTTTTAAAGTTCCCCATGTATGGTTTGGTTTTGATAATTACACATTTAACAGATGTATAGAAGACTAATTAATTTTTTCATTTCCCAACTTTTCTTTAAAAAATACCCAAAACCAAAACAATCCCCTGAAAAGTAGAGATAAAGACTCAAATGAAAAACAGTTCCTTGAATTACGTAACTGATTTCATTTGTACAAAGGGTATCATATTGCTATTCTTACCATTAATTTCTGCAATGTCACAAGACACAAAACATCTGCTGAAAAGATCCTTTAAAAAAAAAATACATAAAAGACACTCCCCAGGCACACTGTTTACTGCAAACAATTAAAATATTTCAGTGGTAATACTGCTATTTTACTCAGAAAAAATTCTATACAAAGCTAACTTCCAATATTCAGTAACAACAGATACTTCCCCTATTAACAACTTCAAGATAGAACTGTATATGCCATTCCTCCAATGAAGAAGGTTCTGAGAAGGAATTTGTTCTTTTTGGATTAGAGAAAAAGAACCAGAAAAAATACCACTCGTGAAAACAGTCTGTGCCAGCACATTTAAACGAAATGCTTTGTCCCTGTATGACTTCAGGAAGTAATTGCCTTTCTTGTCAAGAAAGGGCTAGGTTTTATTTGGGATTTACAACATGACAATACTTTAATGCAAATTTCCCAGGAAAGACAATAAAGAGGCACTGGTAGGAGAGAACTGAAGGAAGATCTCACCGCATGTTTGGATAGTGATGCCTCTAGTCTGAAATCCAACATCTTGAGAAGTTCAGGTTAGAAGGAAAATATTTTGACATACAGCCCCCATTTCAGAATAAACTGTCTATGGGTTCAGCAGCTGACAATATTAATTTAGAAAACTTATCAGTTTAAGCAGCCATATACATCATGGAGCTGCTTTCTTCTCACATAGGCAGCCTGTTCTGTTCTACAACAGTTAGTCATTCCTTGAAAAACTTTTCTTTTAAAGACAAGTGGTGCTAGACAAAAATCATTCTTCTTCAAACTAGAAAAAAAGAGGAAAAAAAAGAAAAAAGAAGCACCATTTCTACCTAATCCATGATATAATCTGTTGCACTGGAGACATGTACATTACAAAAAGAGACATAAACATTAAGAATAGAATCCAAGAAACATTTCTTTTTCCTATTCTCCAGCTCAAAAAGCAGGTTGTACTCAAACAATAGTTTTGAAAAAAATCATTGCCATCTTTATAAGGAGACACAGCACAAAGCATGCTAAGTTTGGAAAAGTAAACATCTTTGAGCAGAAAATAATTATATAGTCCAACACTAAATTCATCATAAGAAACTACCTCCCAGCAGGCACTGGTAGGACTTTTTAGTAAAGAAAAGCAAAGGAAATAACAGCAGATTTGGGAGGGTGGGTATAAAGAGAATTCAGGGATTTTGTTTTATAGAGTTTAGCATATAGCAGGTCCTATTGTTCTTTGCTCTACACCTAGGCAGTCCCCTAAGTCTTTACAGAGGAGGATTTCATCTCTTGGAACCAGTGTGAGAGAACAAGGCATTGGTGGTGGACAGAAGAAGATTGTTCTACAAATAAAATTTTCCAAGCCCCTTACACTGAATGGAACAAATACAAGTTTACGACAGTTAATGCCAGACTCAATACAAAATCTCCACTTCACTGGAGTGAGTCTCTGACTCTCTTTTCTACTGCAGCAATGGAAGAGAATAATTCAGGTACACTTTAATCTGACCTGCCCCAAACAGAGCAGCATGCATGTAAAGTAATCAGAACTGCAAGGGAGATACCAAAAGCTTTTCCTCTTTTGAAATGCAGTCAGCATTCTCATCTGCAGGGCTGATGCACGTACAAAATTAAAAGAAATAGAAGTACATAATTAGCTTGACTTTAATCAATCCTTAGTAAAGTCATTGCCAGTCTGACTGAAATTAAATCTAAAAATTTCTTCAAAAGCTGTGCCTAGAAGTTTATACTCCCCTACTCCCTCGCACAATGCGTAACTACGTTTTTAAAAAATATAAACAAAGCTTTCCATCCCTTCCATGCAGCTGTGTCAGCTTTAGAACATATATTCTCTTTGCAAACATGTCCACATCTTGTGATGGTTTCTACAGCTAGTGCTTACACTGCTATGAAAAACCAATGCTTGGCTACAAGAATTTTTGACAACCTGAGGAGAAAAAAAATTGCTAATTCTCTTCCTGCCACTCCCCAAGAAAGACAGGAAATTTGAAACGAATGAACTCATATCCACAATAAAAAGGAACATTTAATACTCTAGAACAGAGCTTTAAATTTAGCATTTTATTCCTCTGATACCATGAAGCGCAATAAGGAAAAAGGCTTCTTCTTTTCCTTCAATCAATACAATCCCTTAATAATTCAAACTCAAAACATTTACATAAAATATTAGCATTATATATTTGTAATTGATAAACTGAGCCAGCAAGGTAATCAATCAATTTTCAATTACTTGTGGCAACTAGATACGATGATAGTGCACAAACTAATAACTGACAACAGTCACCTAATGAACAGGCTCATGCCTTATGGAAGTAACGAGCTTCTGGGTTCCATTTTTAATAGCCACTTGAAATCATAAATATGTATTTCCTCTTCTGCTTCATGAAAACGTTTATTATATATAAATTGAGAAGTGCTCACCACAAAACCATCCAGCATAACTTCTTTTTGTAAGGACCATACACTGCTTTTTATGTTATGGAATGCATTAGTGTAATTGCAGTGTTAACTGACTTACTGGTACATCGCAGCATTTTTACATCACTGTAAATGGGTTCTGAATAATGTCATACTTACAACATCAAACTTCTGTGTGATGTTCCCCTGGACATCAAGTAAATAAACTTTGCCATAATGTGTTCCCAGTGCCAAAAACTGTGAAAGAAAGAGATTGATTACATAAACACAAAGACACCACAAGAAATAGTACAGCAATGCTAAATGAACTCAAGGATTAGTAACACTGGGGAAAAGAAAAAAGCCCACCATTTTCTATAGAGAAAGGCTATTTTAACTGTACCCAAAGCATAAAACAGGGCTTCAAGCCCATATTACTGTGATAGTGTGAGTTAGCTGTCAGAATGAGTCATGAGGACCCTCATCCACTGACAACTAATGGTGCGTCTGCAGTCTGTACACACCAGCTGATGGACTGTGGCAGCAAATTAAAAATGCAGCGTGAGAGCAAGAACCAACGGAGATCTGAAGTAGTTCCTAGATCCTTTCTGCAGCTTTGTTTCAATCCTAATGTTTCCTCTGAGTTTTATTTTTAATTCTCCTTCATTATTAAAATAAAAACAAAGTGTTCAAACACAGCAAAAGGCCAGCTGTAAGCCACTGGTAAAATACAGCTGAATTAAGGAAGGTCTCAGACAGTGCATTTAAGCACACACCTGGGTTTGCTTTCCTTCACGTAGTAACATTCCTAAATAGAATACTCCCAAGACAAATACACTTACTTGGAAATCTCAGGAGTTTCTTTCTAAAATATAGTAGCAAAATAAAGAAATCTCCACATAAATCCATACTATCACAGACTTATTTTGATACAAACAAGAAGGAAATTGATTCTGAGAGATCTGCTGCTAATCAAACCATGTGAACTACACCTAAACAGAAAAGGCAGAATTTCAGTACTACTTGATTTATGACAGAGATTTCTTTTATTTGCCCCCTCCCCCATCCCCCCACTTTCAGCATTACTGAAATAGTCTAGGCTACTCAATTCTCTGTATTTCACTGCATGTGAGCATGCTTCATTGCAACCTATAATGAAATGCTCAAATTTACAGGCACTGCTAAGCGTGTCAGTCAGGCAGCACAATCTTTAAAAAATAACCTTACAGAAAGTCAAGGTTTAAAAGGATTTATCAAAATGGAATTGCTTAAAATGAAATTTCAGTTCAGGCACTTAAAATATGAAGCTACATTAAAAGGAGTCAAGAAAGGGAAAGAAGGGGCTCATTAGAAATTCATTCCCTGCAATGCCTTTCACTCCTGCAAGGTTGCCTTTTTTCAGGAAGAAAAAAGTCCCCTGGGTAAAAAAATCAATACTGGTTAATAAAACATCAGGTGTGCAGACATAACTAGGTATGACTATTCCACTGCACAGGCCTGCTTGAATGCACCAGGTGCCATGACGATTAGTCATCCAGTGCAGACAGCAAGCCTGGTGAAAATATGATGCTTTAGCAGCAAAAAAGAAAAAAAAAAAAATTCTGGGGGGGAATTAGTCTGAACGCAGAAGCCAGATCTCAGGATTCCCAGCAAAGTTAAACTGCTTTAGTCAGAGTCATATTTTACATATTACTGTATAATTTTTCTAAAGATAGCATTTAGCAGGGCTTTTCCTGTTCATTTAGGGGGAAAAATCCCCAAAGCCCAACTAGAATGAAACAGAAACACCCTTGCTAAACCTATAACCCAGCTTCATTTTTAAGCTCTCTGTTGTAGGAGACCTATTCCTAAAAGACTGCAGTACCTGGCTTCTAACAATATTGATCTTTCTCATAAATAGTGTATCTAGTTTGCTGGAAAACTGAAAGTGCTGGGATACTTCAACAATTTTCCTGTATTGTCACGCTTTGTGACACTATAGTAAAAGCTGTATCTGTGCACATCCTTATAGAAAAATCGTGTTAAATTCTTGGCTTTCAAAATTTACCTGAGACTCAGGACTAAAAGGTAACAGAAACAGGCCATAGACAAGGAGGAAATGCTTGCCAATTTTCCAAATATCTGTGTAATTCTAAGTTGTCAAAAACATTTTAAAAAGACTTATTGTTTTCATTCACACAGTTAAAATACAAGCTTCATCTTAAAAGCCTCTTGAGCCATAGCAACAGTTCTCTGAGGAAAAGAAACACAGCACAAGTCAATCTAAAAATATAGACAAATAATAAAGATAGATCCCTCAACAGTAACTGTTAAGGAGATATTACTGGCTAAAAATTATACATTCAGAAAATAGCTACTATGTTTTACATACTAATAGTTGACAAATCATTAACTCATACTTTCAGGTGCTCTTCAGCATGACTCAGTATTTTAAAATGATTTTCAATACTTATAAAAGAGAAGAAAACTCATAAAATACAAAAGCAATTCTTTAAATCACTAAAGAAACATATGAAGTTTATTCCTTTTAAGAAAAAAACAATAATTTTTCTTAAAATTTCTTTAGTTTGCAATATCTATTACTCTATCCCTATCATTTTCTGGTACTTCAAAAACCTTAGCATGTGCATTTCCTCTCCTTGTTTTTAGCATACTGAATCAGGGAAAGGGAACAGGGAAGTCTTAGTACACCACCACCCAAAAGAAAAACCTAAGCAAACAAAAAAACCCTGTAATTTCTTTCTTCTACACTGTATTAACATATATATAACATATATATAACACAGCGGAATATATGCTAAGCTCCTGGCATGATAAAGTTGGTCTTCACTGATACAGGCTGCGCACATAAGCACAGTATATACCATCTTTCTTTCTGAATAAAGAAAAGTTAGGACTGTATTCTGATTGCAGTTCATAATATTGTTCATAATTAAAATGGAGTGAACATTTTTCTAGTAGCTTTCTAGTACATCTTATCTAACAAATCACTGCATCTTGAATTCTCACCTCATTTCCTCATTGAGAAAATGTGTTTCTCACTGAAAAAATGTTTGATACAAACAAGAAGGGAATTGATTCTGAGAGATCTGCTGTTAATTGAACCATGTGAACTACTCATTTTATCACTGAGAAAATGTGGATTGTTCAATACAGGTTAATGGTGAATTTTGTTTATGTTACTGTTGTCTTGCACTACAACTCTAGATTTGGCATCACTTCTACACAGAAATACGCTGATGCATTATAAGCACAGATAAATATATAAAACCAAGCAGAAGTGCTATCTCAGCCACAAAGTCACATAATACCTTTTCATGCACTGTCATGCAGCTGGCTGCATCCTTCTGGAGAATTTCTGTCATTCCATTAGAAAGCCGTTCATACTTGAGCTTAGGCTCTTCTTCACTCTCATCTTCCTAAATTTTCAGGAGTGTAAGAAAAAGGGAGCAAGAGAGGAAAAACAACAAAAATATTTAGAAGTTTATTTAAGATAAAAACAAGTTAAAAGATATCCCAAAACTATCACACAGCAACAGGCGAAGATGGATCACTGCGATCTCTTCACAACGGCCATTACAATCAAAAGCCAAACTTTCACAGTTTAATCATCTGAAGGGGTTTGGGCTGTGCTTTTTTGTTACTGGTTTTTCTTTTTACTCCAAAGTTCTGGGTGCAAAGACTGTACAGCAGCATGTCAATTCAGCTGTAAGAGGCACTTATTTGATATCTAAAAAGCAGGAAAAAATGTCCATGTGTACTTTGTTACATAAAGTTAGTTACTTGCAATTTAGAAGTAAAATACAAAAAGGATGGATATGATAATGAATGATGATAAAATAAAGTGTGCCACTGTAGCCACAATGAACTGAAAGCTGAAGCATGCATGTTGCAAGAAACTTCATGACCTTTACAAGATGCTGCACCTCTGTAGGAAGGATAGAGGCAAAATGCTGTGAACAGAAATAAGAAGAATCCACTAGGAATAAGTTAATTGTCTAAAACCCACCAATGGGCTTATGGTTAAAAAAAAAAAATAGTATAAATATGTTTTCTGGGAGAAGGATCTGGACACTGTATATTCCTATGAATCACCTTTACCATTCGCATGTTAGGATTTTTTCTGGTAAATACTGAAGCTTTCCTCTCTTTCTTTTCAAGTATGTTAGGTATTATCACCCAATCACTACTTAAATGCAAGGAAAGATCATGGGGCAAAGAGTGAAGAAAAAGGAAACCAAGCTAAAAAAAACCCCAAGCAGCAAATTTATTGATCAAAGAAGACCCAACATGTTTATCTCTTAGGAAAAGAAAATCCAAGTTGCAAAATAGCTCTTTGGTCACAGGCATCTATCTGTAACAGATGGTCTATGGAAGTACAATGCCAGAAAGATTCCACAGGCTTCAGTAAGACTCAGTTAATCTTATATATGCACAGACATACACAAACCCTTATATCTCCCTTGGTCTTCACTGGGAAACAGTATACCTGCAATAATATTCTCCTACAATCGCTATTGACTGTAATGAATATATCAACACTGTGTATGTTTCCCACATAAAACACATCTTTCATTCCGAAGCAACCAGAATATACCAGTGCAGTGCTCTACTTAAAGGAGTGCCTTGACTTCCCACCAACCACTGCCTTCCAATTTCTAAAAATGCAGTGTCAGCCTATGGCAGAACTGTATTTGTGCAACACTTTCTTGTAGTCAACGATGCAAAAAATAAATTTGGAAGAGACATGTTAACCGGTTAATAAAACATATTTTGTTTAAATTGCCTTTGGAATACTAAAGCCAGTCTTTCCCAAGTTAAATAGTACAGCCATTTACTATGTGTGCTACCATCATATATGGTAACATGTATATAACCTCATAAAAAACACAAAAAAGCCATACATACCTATGGAAACACCCAATATTTAGCCCCATGTTTATAGAAACATGCTGCAAAGAGAGTCTGTTTTAAAATGTTATGTGAGAGTTTTATGACAGAATACAAATTAGATTAATACAGGGATGTCAGCAGCGCATGACGTAGGAGTATGAAGTGAGGTGTCAAAATGTCCACCAAGAAACAATTTTATTCAGTAAATCTAACACTGAACAAAGTTGTTACTAGACAGAATGACAATGTCAAATTACAGGTTGGTATATAAATCAGTCAAATTCCTCATGCCTACAGATCCTTAATAAATGGCTATGAGGTGGAGGGAGGAGGTAAAGTCAAAGTAAAAAGCATACATGTGATGGAAGGAGGGCGTAAGAAAGTATGTGTCCATTTTATACCAATTAATACATTACTCCATTTTATACATTGCTTACAAAGATTACACTTGAAATGCATGGGCAGTCATTGAATAAATTCATAAAAGTAAAAATTGAACTCCAGTCATCTAGTTTTTATAAGATCCCACATGTTGCTGGGGTCTGGACATCCAATGTGCAACCAACATGAAAAGTTAATTCTAATCTCTTGAGTAGTTTGCATAAAATCATTCATCCGTGGACCATTAGATAAAGTTACTGTAAATAAGTTTCGCCTGTCTTATTTATGAGTGAAAACTAAGTAATTTTTTCTGCACATGAATATATAAAAAATATATACTTTCAAAAGTCAGTGCACCAAAGCGTTCTGCCAGGCTTCAAAGTAAGTAAATAAAATGAAAACTCCCAAATATTAGGCATGATGATGTACCTATTTCACGCTTTCTTGACAGGTATCTTCTATGTTAAATAAAAGTCAAGCTAAAAGGTAAATTGAAATGAGGTTGGGGCACTTTACTGTAAACAAAACGAAATTAAAAAGGTGATTTGCAAAAATTCAAGATTTCTCTACTGCTTCAGACTCTGATATATTAAATGCATTTGATGATCTCTTATTTAGAGTATCAGAATTTAAAAATTTTAAAGGTATTTTTGTATCAAGAAAAGCTTTTATGCAGTTTGATCTTCTAAAGTAAACACAAACCCATGTTAATAAAAGTAAATCAATAATTTTTGTTAAATTTTAATAATCTTGCAAACCCACAAATTAAACCATGAGCAGTCTGAGTTGAGATGTCAGTTAGCTGCGTTTCTATGACAACCTAAAGGAATAGTACAAGTCCTGACTCGCAGCAGAGCTAAGATATAAACAGAGTGACATTTACCCTATACAAGAGAACTCACAGCTGTCCTTTTTAAAGGGAAATAATAATAAAAAAATCAATTGCTGAACTTACATGGATTTTTACTAAGTGTATGATACTTTTAATTAAACCATCCTAGAGGATTCTAAAAATTTGAAAATAAATTTTGTTAACACTGCTTTTTGTACCACCACTTAATACTACTTCAATATTTAATGCCTAAAACTATCTGAAACAACAATACTGAATTTTGAGATTCTTGACAAATGTTTTGAGAGAAAAAGAAATAAATACTGCACAAAATGTGTAAAGCACTCTACACATAGCAGCCTTAAATTCTGAAAGGGAAGTAGACCCACAGAGCTGACAGGAGGAAGATACCTTTGTGATGTTGTAAAACAAATAATGACCATTTTTCCACAACAAGAATGCTAACTTGAAACTCATAATCCATTTGATTTTCTACTTGCCTTTTAATGCTAAAGCTGGCAGTTACATCGCTAAAAATATGCTGTAAAGAACAGGTATCCATAAACATTTCCCATTGAAAGCACATTTCCAACTGAATGAAATACTCTAATTAGCCCCTAAGACTAACACAAACCCGTTCCTACTAAGAGCTCTTCCAGTTGTCATTGCTGAACACACCTGAACTGAAAACAAATTCCTTTTCATACACCCAGCACCTACTCGCTTACCAACTCTTCTTCTGGAATGGATTTACAAAACTAACAAGAGCCACAAATTGTGCAATATACTCTCAACAGGCAAGTGTCACTTTGAGGGATGCTCACCGGCCTTTCTGAACACAGGTTCACAACCTTCTTCAGATATTCTGCCCCATCTTTACTAGCTTTGCCTACAGGAACTATTGTGTAGGAATCATGAGTAGGAAAAAAAAATAAATCTGAAATCAGTCCTCTTGAAGAAAATTTCCAGAAGGAACCTGTGGGCAGTTCCCAGTTATTCCATTAGCCCACATTTGCTCCTGCAGCAGAGGATCTGCCAACAGGACTGTCTGTCACATGAACTACATGCTCTATTGATTGCAGATACTCTAATTATGTTACAGGCACTGACAGCAAAGTGTCATCCCTCCCACACATGGCTTGCCCTCAAAGTTTTTCAAAGCCTTTATGGAAATAAACATTGTATACATTATAAGGCAAGTGTCCTTCCCCTTTGCTGCACATCTTCTGTCCAGTCCCAGCTAGAATTCCAATTACTCCATTCCAGCCTTGTTTATGCCTGCAAGTTTTGATCCTGCAAAGCATTTAAACTCCAATACAAAGACAGCTGAGGTCCATCACTGAAGCAATTTCAAAGAAGACACACTCACACCCTACTCCAACAAGGCCTCAGTATCATAGGCCTTCTTAAAGGGCTATATCTGAAAAAAAAAAAAGACAAATAAACCCCCTACACTTAATTTTCTTTTTTTCCATGCTTTCTTTCAAGTTTACCTTGATTTCAGACATTATAAGCAAAATGTTAAATGACCTCATTTCCTCCTGGCCAGGACAGGGTTAATTTTTGCAGTAGCCAGGAGAGGCATGGCTAGGGCACAGAGGCTGTTCTACACTACCTTATGTCATTGCCAGGTGTGGGGAGGGAAGGGGACCCTTCCCTGAAGAGAAGGGGTTCGTTCTGGTTGAGCAAAGGACAGGTTTCATAATGCTGGTTCCAAGCTAGAGTGCTGTGAGTATTTTTGCATGTGAATCACTCTCTCTCTTTTGTACACTTTTGTTATTAGTACTGTGGCAGCTCCTGTTAATTTTCTTATCTCACTGCTGTTTTCAGTAAATTGTTCTTACCTCAACCGGTGAGCTTTCCCTTTTGTACCTCCTACTCTCCTCTCCAGCCCACTGCAGGGGAAGGGGAGGAGGGGAGCAAACAAGCAGCAGGTAGTTTGTAGAGTCTCAGTGGGAGCACTAAAGTGGGGAGTACCATTCCTAAATCACAATACCCCCTAGCTTACTGGGTCATTCAAAGTGCTCTGCCTCTGTTTATCTGAGTACTTAATGTTTAAGACACATTATAAAATCCCATTTAAAAAAACCCAAACCAAAACCAAACCAAAGAACCCCATTCTGCTGCAAAAAGTGCAAACACAACATTACTTCAAAAAAGTGAGGAGAGACTACTTGGCAATTTATGAGAGTAACTCTTCCTGACATTTAATACAGGTCAGGCCTTTAGAAACCCTAGTAAGAAATCAGAATTTTTATTTATTTAAATAGTCATCACTATCACACAGAACAAAAAAATTAAACCAACTAGTTAGAGCTCCAGAATTACTAGTTTGCACACCAGATGAAGATCTCCAGTAGAACCAAAGAAACCAACTCAAATTATTTTTGAGTTTAAATAAAGGTCCACAGAATGTTTTCAGTTATGCAAAAATGAATAAACACATCCTTCCTTAGTGCTCTGCTGGGGGCAGCTTCACTTCTTATAGAAATTCAATGACAAATATAAAAAGAAACCAACATAAAAAGACCTCAAGCCCCAAAATGAAGTCTCCAGGGATAGTTACTTATTTCTCTTATATATGTGCAGAAGCACAAAGTGCAGCAAAATACCCAGCAGAACTGAGTTGCCAACATAATTTATTACCTTTCTTGGTTTTGACATCTCCACTTGATCCAAGGTATAGCCATCTCCAACTCTTGATTTTTTTAATGGAAATAATGTCTTAATCAGGGTGTTGACTGACTGTCTCAGCTTTAGTTTTGAGGGCCTGTGAGACTGGCTGGAAAGGATCTTTCATCTATAAAGCCCCTATCTGACAGGGGAGCAAAGAGTACTTATCCAAGTGGCTGGTGCCCTGCTGAGAAGCTAAATGGATGACTTCTAAACAGACTGCTATGAAAGGCACATCATCAGTGGGGTTTTACATCATCATCTGACCCCCCAGCTCTCTGCAAGCCCTTCATATCACCAGCATTGCTTGGAAGGGCAGGATTGCACCTAGGACGGCTGTGCAAACCTTACTTTGGACAAGGGATCCCAACAAGCACCTTTCAAACTTAAGGCTAACTGCCACAAGATTTCCAAGAGGAGACAAGTACTACCCCACAAAAGATACAGATAAAACTTTTTATTTAAACCCTCACATCATTTCTACACCTGGGAATTGTACCACATGGGTCATAATGCCTCCTTTGGCCCAATAAAGAAATTATGACTATTTTTGGTCTTTATCTTTCCAGTTCAGCTCTCAGACCTTTGGTAGCACCCAACTATCTCCATTCATTCAAGGTAAAGAGATACTGATTTATAAATGAACCTGATTTTACATTTACTGAATCCCATTCCCCAAAATCTACAGGGCAAATATCTAACACCAAGTGCCTCAGATAAGCAGGTTCACTTATCTGTCATCTCTAGTTTTCTCTACCCACGTCATATTTAGGCTAAATGTGGCTCAGATAATCTGGTAATCCAGATAATCAGACAGAAGCCTCTATATTCTCAGTATCACCCCAGGAATATCTATGTGCATTGTTTCTCACTTCCTTCTTTACTGTATTTCACACCAAATAATTTTCTAATAGCTGTATGCTAAAACATTGAGACTTAGCATACTTTTCTTGTACTTAATGGCAGAAATTAAGCTTGACAAACCGTACAGTTTGTTCACCCCAGAAATAAGACTTCAGTTTAGACACCCTTGCTCAGCTAGGAGCAAGCAAATTCTTCAACCTTGCTGATTCCGACAGCAAGGCAAGATGAAGGCAGAGCAACTCTCTACTGCAGCTCTGCAGGACTAGGTCTGCTGGCAGGGTTACTCTCAGTTTTGGGACATGAATGGAAAAGGAAAACAGTGACTCTGCCCGCCACAATATTATGAAGGTTAAAGGATTGAAGGACTGCCTTCCAAGTACCAGTCAATCCCACCTGTAATCCAATTATCCAAAACACATAAAGGGCCTGGCTCCCACTTAACACTTAACCTCCACTTCTAAGACTGCAGAGTCCTGAAGGCTCAGAAGTCTTCTCCTAGCCTCCCTCTTACAGATCTCCTCTGCTCCATCCCCTTGTAACCCTCAGATGGACCTTTGCTCTCACCCCAACTCCCCTCAAACACTTTATCAAGCCCTCTCAGCCTAGACTCCAAGTCCAATTTCAACACTTTTCAGTGCGCCTGCCAGGAACCCCATCTTCTTCCTCTTCAAAACTACCATGTCCTCAGTTGGAAGCTCACTTCAGCCAGGCAACCCTCATGGCATACCTTTCCTAGACACAGTTTTTAATGACTGCTTATAGCCTGACATGAAACAGCCGTTCACAGACACCAGAATCCACCATGAACAGCTCACCAAGTACACTACAGGTGGTTCTTGGAAAAGGCAGACCACAGCTCCCACCTCAGCTGCACACCCACACCAGCTCAGAGACATTCAGAGGACAAAGATCTAGACAGACTAAGCAAATGGATTTGGCAATGCAGACAATTACCATCCTGTATTTCCATGACCTCTTTCCGTGTCTTAAAAGCACAGATGTTCTTATAATACATGGAAGGAAAAAGGAATTTTATTTACTAATTTAGGGTTGACATATGCAAATGAACACACTTCCCATTTGCAATACTTGGGAATATGGCAAATAAATAAAAAAATCTAGCAAAAAAACCTACTGCAAGTGAAAATATCACATGGGAGCAACACAGGACTTAGCACATGCAGGAGGGTTAATAATGTTAAAGTAGAAAATATTAAGCAGCAAACTGTAACAAATTGCTAACATCTGTTGATGAATTTAAGGAAGTAACATCATCATGTCACAACACAGTTGGGAGATCCCTTTGACTTCCACCCCAGATCAAGTCAAAGGCCCTGTACTATTTGGTAAAAACAATGAATAGGTTTTTTTGTTTGTTTTTTGAGAACATGAAAATGAAGAAAAACTCCCAATCTTTACCTACTAAATGGCTTACCCTGCTCACAACTTTAAGTACAATAACAACTGGGTTATACCTGTGATGAGATAAATTTGCCTTCTCCCCCTCTTCCTTGTTATATTACCATTTCACAGTCACAAAATAGTCAGTCTTTATAAATCCTACTATTGCCTTATGACTGCAGGCATCAGAATATCACTTGTACTTTAAGGATGAGGGGTATAAGTTTTGAACCCTACAAATTAAATTGGTGTATTATCTATTTGATATAAGAAGGAACCCAGGAATATTTCTGGACATTTGTTTGTTTCCTTCTACCCTAAAAGCAAATATGTTCTTCACAGCAACTTCAAGTAATTGGACCCACTATTAATTGCATTAAGTGTGCATACCAGCAGAGTCTTATTCTTCCTCAGCACCACTAGGAAAAATTTATTTAAAGATGATGACTGTTGGGGTTTAGGAATTCTCCTTTAGTTTCTTTCTCTTACGGAATTTTCCTCCATATGTGTTGCTAGGAGACAATAACGACCAGATACTTAAGAGACAAGTGGTCACATCTCAGGGGAGGTCCAGCAGGCTACTCTTGCTTTTTACCTGGAGGTTTCCCGTGGAGGGCAGAGATACCATAAGAATTGGGCTGGGGGAAGGGGCGGGGTGCAGCTCTGAGCTCTCCCTTGCTCTCTCGGCATTCAGACGGGAAGGAGGCTGCAGTTGCTGTGGCAAGAATTCACCACCAGTGCAGGGTTCTGTCTTCTGCTGCCTTCTGTGGTGAGAGGAGTTCTGCTCATGGGAGCAGCCATTGCACTGGAACCTTGTTAACACCCTACCTCACTTAAAGAGGGACTCTGTTGGAGTGTCCCAGGGGAAAACCCTGGGATCGCCAGCCCTCTCACCCTCCCAGGGAGCGTCTCTCTGGGAGCTGGGCTGTCGCTGCCCCGCCCCTGCCATTTTTTTTACCACTGCTCTGAGTTTTTGCTACACTGTAACTCACAGCCCCTGGCCTGCATGGAAGATCGGCGGTTTCAGCTACAGCTGCCGAGTGTCTGATACATCTCATATACCACTCCGGGAGTTTGCTCATCCCTGCTACAGCTTCTTTTGCTATCCAGAGAGGGCACCGGGATCGGGTGCCCCTGGGGCTTGTAAAGGAAGCCCCGTTTCCACCCCTTTTGCCGAGCCCGTCCCCCCTTGTCCACGTGGAGAGAGATGGCCAGACCCGTGCCCTGCGCCCCCTGCAGCCGCGGGGGAATCATCGCACCTGCCCTGCCCGGCCGGGAGCCACCAGCGCCCCTGCCGGCTGTGGCCGTGACTGCAGCAAAGGGGAAAGAGCTTAAAGAGTGGGAAGAGACTGTTTATTGGGTTTTCTGTTCTTGTTTGATGTTGTTACTTACCATTGTTGCTATTTGTTTGCCTTGTTATGCATACACATACTAGTAAAGAACTGTTATTCTTTTTCTCATATCTTTGCCTAAAAGCCCCTTACTTTCAAAATTATAACAATTCAGAGGGGAGGGGATGATATTTTCCATTCCAAGGGAGGCTCCTGCCTTTCAAACACCTGTCTTTCACACTGAGACAATGACCAAACCTGGTCAGAATGGGGGTAGGAGGAAGGTTTGTCTTTGGAAAGTTTTAGAAGTCAGAATTGTAAAAAGATGCAAATTACTGAGGTGGGCAGTGAGGACATAATGCTATCATTGTAAAGGAGGCAGCTATTTACTCAAAGTTCTTCCACTGTAACATCAAGCTTCTTTGGTGTTTGCCTCTGGTGCTGCCACTTTTGAAAGAAACTGCACACAAGACAACCCATTGCCTGCCATTCTGACATGGAAGTCAGAAAAAACACCTAGCCCAAGTCTTGCTTCTTCTCACACCAACTGGAACCCAGGTTATAGTTTAGAAATAATTTAAATAATCATCATTTCTGAAAAAATACCTGGAAATTCACAATAAAAATTTAAAATTTACATTTTCATTGTTGCAAAACCTCTAGAAGATTGTTACTCTGTACAATCAAGAAACATATAAAGTCTAATTTAGAAGCTAATTCGGTCCTTAAAAATATAGCACCTCAAACTCATTTTCTAAAGCTCTTCAAGTAGATGTCCCCATATTTGTTATTTAAAAATACTTCTGTGTTCCAAAGTGATGCAAACACACCTTCCCTGATGGCCATTTCTAGGTCTTACCCAGCCTTCCTTCAAAAGAAAAAAAATCCAGAAGCAAGCAGAAGAAAGCACTCCATCCCCCACTGTTCTGGATTATATACCCACTTGTGCTGAAGAATCAAGTGCCACAGAGCAAACAAGAATTACTGTAGTAGGATGTGTAATTATTACAAAGTGCAGCTTCACCATTACCATTTCTCCATCCCTAAAATATGGTTTCCAGACTTCTGCTCTTACCTCAGTGATGATCCTGACTCAATTCCTCTCAATGCAATCAAATCTCTAACACTAACAGAATGCCAAGAAAAACTCAGACTAAGGCCTTTAACCAGGCTGCTTGATAATACCAAAACTGGAATACAATTTTACTGCACGTTGTTGTTTTATGTACTGTGTTGAATTTAAATCCTGAGCACTTTACCAGACCCTTTGGAAGCTCACTGAGAGAGCATAAACTTCTTTTCCTCCATTACTTTCATAAAAAAGTTGTTCCTACAGAAAAATTTTAACAAAGCAGAAAAAAAACCTGGTTTAAGAATGAGAATAGCAAAGAGCATTTCATCTTGAAGTCACTGGTTCAAAAGCAGGTAGAGCAATAGTGAATAAAAGCTAGAAACCCATTAAAGTTTCCAACTTGCACAAGAATTCATTTCAATTCTGCAACTACTGATACACAAGAAAACAAAAAGCACAAAGACTGAAATTTCTAAACTATAACAGCATGCTTGTGACTTATGCTGCTAAAAATATTTTCCCATAATTCTATGGTGAAAATACTGTAATGTTAGTTCAGTGAAAAATGTGAATAACCTCTGATCTTGCTCCTTTACAACTGTTCATAAGGCAAATCACCAATGCTTTTCCAGTACCTAGCTGTAAAATTGGTAAATATGGATTAGGATGGTAAAATTTCACACAACAGAAATTTCTGTTCTCCCCATGCATTTTCCACAGGGATTTATTTAATACCCTGGGAAAATGCAGATACACACCAGAAGCACGGAATTAAGATTATATGGCTGCCTGTGAATATGTCTCAAAATGGGCTGCATTTACAGTATGAAATGACACACAGACGAAAGACAAAATACAGAGCATTTTATTTCTTCGCAAAACTGTTGTGGCATACAGAATATTAAACTATATTTGCACAACACCAATTGAAGATTTACTCCTACGGGTTTGAAGGAGCTGGGCACCAGCCAAGTTTTGAAGCGTAAGTAACACAGAGATGACATACTGCACATGAGCAATTCTCATAAATGGCGTGTTTAAAAAAGAGCAGTAAAAAGTCCATATAATACAATTTGGTTTCATTTCAATTTCCATCAATTTATTTTACTGGTAGTTTTGTGCATAACAAAGAGCACCAGAAACTTCCAAATCCACTTCATTGTTCAAAACCATAGGATCAGTCCATCCACACCAAGTGCGCCATACAGAGGCAGCACAGGATAGGCTATTTTATCTTCTACGTCCAAATCCAATTCCAGCACAGAAAAATCCAAACACAGTTCAAATCTCAATGAAGCTACACATTCCTACTTTTATTGTCCTTTTGCTGAGTAAGGAACTTGGGCAAACATTTGTTTCCCCTGTGAACACTACTCAAGCAACCCAGTTGCCACCTTGTGATCTACTGCATATGAAAAGCTGACAGGGCAGTTTTGGGAATAGCAGTTTTTGAAGCTCACCTACCCACCACTGGGGAAGAGCTGAATTTCACTGTTACTTCCTTTTTGCAGCCAAGAGTGTTATTCCATGCAGAAAAATACATTTAGTGTTTTGCAAAAGCCACATCTGCATACTCTGCTAACACAGTAGCTTTGCAATTGCATTTAATTCACATAGGAAGCAGAGCAGCATTTTTACTTTCTCTGTATTCCACAACATACAGATAGAACAGGCACTTCTGGTTAATATTAATAGCTCATTAAATGAAGTATCTAATTTTCACTCAAAATCAGAACATCCTAAAAGAATATAGTAATAATCCATTTTTTCCTGCAAGTCAATCCTCTAATGATGTTTATTATAATGATAGTTACTAGTCACTGCAAACTTGTTTTTCAAATTAATGTATGAAAAGATTCCATTTAAACTTCAATAAATAATTTACTATGCTCATCCTACTGACTCAAATTGATAAATTATTTGCATGATACATTTCTTCATCAATAAGGAGAACTTTGTACTTGGAATTTATGTAACTTTTCCTTCCATTCTCCCCAAAAGGCCAATTTAATTTAAAGCCCTGCAGAGGGAAGCAATCTCTCCTCAGACTGCCCAGATACATGAAACAGAATACACTTTTTGAGCATTTTTCTCCCATTTTACATTAAAAAAAAAAATAACCTAATGTACAGCTATTCAATAATAAGGAAAAGAGGCATGATTAAAAGAAGTACTTTGGAAAAGGTCAGGTAGGAGACAAAAAAAAAGCAACTCGGACTAAGGTACAGTAGCCAAATCTACTTTTCAATCATCCATTTTTCTTACAATGGTGATGCCCCTTCAAATGTTACTATCCACAGAAGAGCTTATCTCTTCCAGCCCTATGCTCCACACTCCATGTTAAGAGAACATTTTGATGGAAACACAGTATGACAAGGAGCCTTTTTCACCAGATGCTTTATTTACTTGAAATGATTTAATTGCTTTGACCTAATCCAGACCCAACCTACAAGACTAAAATTTGGAGTGCACTGAAAAGAGAAAGGAAATATCAAGGCTTTTTAGTTGCCTCTTTTTAAGGCTTACATTTTTCCTGTGTTCCTGCTCAGTTTTCAAAACCTTAAAGAACCAAAGCACTACTAATTTCAGTGGTGGAAGTGCATCAGAGAGGGATATTTCTAAACCACCAGAAATAGTTTGAGCACTGGATTAACCAGAATTTCTACAACACCATTCTGTCTACAAACTCATAGAATTTATTAATATAGTGTTTAAATAACTAAACAAGAAACTAAATGAACAAACCCTTTCACAGGGTAACAGTGATCAAAACAGAAAAAAAAAGTTAAGAAGGGCACATATAAAAATAGAAGTGCTAGAATGAAAATATGTGCAATAATGATGACTAACACATTGATGTCTCTAACAAAAAAGCAGGAATACAGATATCAATGCACCTTTTTTAAAAAAATACTATTCTAATACCTCTTTGCAGAACTTTAATATCTGCACCAACATGGCTTTCTTTTGTAGTTTAACAAGCAAACAATTGCAAACCAAAAAATTTCTGCTGTAGTGCAGCATCAAAAAAAAAAACCAACAAACCATCAGTGACATGCCTTACATAATCAAGGATTATTTCTTAGGACATAGCATTCATTTATAATTCCAGGGACATTTGTTCTTGAAAGGGTGCTTCCTGTAAAAAAGTCACATGCTGGATCAGCACAATCTGCTCATAACCCCTGCAGTAAATTAGAAAGGAGGAGAAAAATTTAAGCCTTTTATTCCTTGCTAATTAACTGGCAAAACATAACTACCTGTCTGACAGAAAACAGCTCAATTGAGAAAAGCAAGATTTTACAGAAACAGACACATTGCAAGGAGGAAGAATCATTTGAAAATAAATTCAGATTCAGGCTGTACATAATTTATGGAGGTTTTTTTTCCCTCCACAGTTGACAAACAGCCAAAAGTCAGATTATTTTGTTATCTACTTTTTAGATCTCATCAAATGTGACAGTCCAAACATTTAGCTTCAGGTGCTATAAAATAAAATTAAATAAGCCAATGAAACCACATTGTACTATGACTTTTCAGCCAAACCAACCTGCTCAGATCCAGCCTCAAATCTGGCTGCATATTTGATGATTGGACAAGTTTGGGATAAGTCATGCAAATACACTCCAGAAAAACAATTAAAAAACCCTAACAAAAACCCTTCAACAAACACTAAAACCAAATGTCTAAAGCCAAAGATACAAAAAGAAAATACTTGTGCTTCAAGACTGCAGTAAAATTACTTCACGAAACAATTAGGTTTTCTCCAAAGAATTAGAGGAGTATTAGATATACAGCTTCCTCATTATACCATGGCATAATATATAGCAGCCTGTCTACAGGAAAAGAAAAAGCTTGTAATATCCCAAATCATATATAAGAACATGATACTAAAATGTCAACTGTACTGTAGTTACCAGGAAAGATCTATTACATTTCTACAAGTGCTACAAGGTCTACGAATTTTACAAGTAACTACAGCTATCTCTGTATTGAAAGAAAGGTCTGCTTAACATCTGAACAAATTCACCATCTTTGCTAGTTGATACCTTTGCATTTTACACATTCTGACTTCAACAGCTGAGAAGTATTTTACACTGGGGCAGCTTTAGGAACTCAATTTCCTGTGTAGCCATCACTGGAACCAAACTTACACTTATGAGGTTTTAGATGACGTACATTCAAGACAGTCAATTTTTGCAGACTCCCACATTTGAGGCCTACTATTAAGCACTACCACCAAGTCTGTGCAAATAAGCATCCTGGCAATTGTTAAAGAGTCTGTTGTTCAAAACAAACCAAGCAGGTAGCAAAATAGCATTAGAATTTTATTTGCTAGAAGATGCTAAAGGAATGATAGTTAAGAGAGTTGCTGCATGAGACAGAATTAATGTATATTTGATTCTTTGCTAAGATAATAGCACAGAAGTGTAAAAACATCAGGGGGAAAAAAAAAATCCATATTTTGTTTAGACATCCAGTTCGGACAGGGGCATAGTTTACACAAAATCAGAAATTTTATTATTGCATACCTCCATAATACAAAACATATCTGTGATCGAAGTTGGATATGTGTCATGTGCCCTCTGGAATCATTAGTAACAATATGTTGTGGTGAGCCGTGGCTCTTGCCAGGGTGTCCCAGGCCCCGCTGGACAAAAGGTCCAGTGGTTTAATTCTCATGAGGTCCAGGTATCCTAAGATAGCTGCCCGCCACAACATAGACACCCTCAGGCTGTCTGGCAAGAAAGTTCATTGGCCAAGGCGGGAAAGATGTGACACCCTGCACGTTTGCAATGACCACGCTCTCCCCTTCCTTGGTTTCCACATCACTCTGTCATTGGCCCGTGCTCACCCTCTCCGCCTACCTCTCTCCCCATTGGTATGTATCCCCGCCTATGTAACTCCCCTTGTCTGTTCTGTTATTGGATGTTTTATGATTGCTCCACCCTGAGCAGTGGGGTAGAAAACCCCCTGCCAGAGATTTTTCTTTGCGCTTCTCGACCCTTCTTTTCCGGGCTCCAATAAACCCAGTTCCTGTCCCCCTGAGAAGAGTCCCTCATTGCTTCGTCTCTCCTTGCACCTTTTTCATCGGTGGCTAAAGCGAGCCTTGCTTGGACCTCGCTTAAACTCCCACTCTCGCTCGGCACCCGTCCTCTGCTGCTGTGGCAGGCAAGGCTATTGCCTGGTTCTCGGCCCACGAGCTGGCCAGCATCGCGGCAACAATATTCAATTTCATATGAAGAATTTAAATTTAATTAATTGCAAGAGTAATTGTATGTGTAAAAAATTTTAGTACTATGGTAAGATGTCTATGAAGACCATGCCATAAATACAGTATTTTTTAATGACTAAACACAGGCTGAAAGAATTAAGAGTCTGATTCTAGAACCACCACCATAAAATCCATCCCTGATTATTCAAACTATAGGCCACCCAAAAGAAATAATTACAGTTTTATGATCACAAGAGCTAGGAGTGAAGCCATCAGTTTGATCTTAGTTCTGACCATACTTAATATAAGCAAGCACTCAGAACATTTACACTTTGTGCTTTTACCATTTTGGTTTTATCTAAACAATCATTAGAAATAGTCTAATGAGTTTAATTCTATTAACTATTTACTGATCCAGATACTACAGACTAGACTTAATACTCAAAGACGACTAATGCAAAGCATTTTCACAGACATTAGAATGACAGTTGTTCTTTAGACCAAACGTCTTCATTCTTAATACATAAATTTCCTTTTCACTTCTCTCTGCATGTGAAATTAACATTAAAAACAGACATCAACTTTAACGTAAGTCTAGTTGAAATTTTAGGACTTTGAATTCTGTGAAAGATACGTGATGCCTATTTTTCCTTAAGGTAAAAAACAGTAAACCCCCACCAACCTGGCAACCTGATTAATTCTGCTGTAAATACTGATTTACTACCAGCTGAAATCTTGAAAGGCCATTAAAAGTGCCAGTTTTTCATTGCAATAGGCTTGAAGAAAAAAAAAAATCACCTCAGTAGGTAAGTATCTGTGTTCACTATCCTGTGAATGTCAAGCCTTGAGAGGATTACTATTCTACTAAGTACTGAGTCGTTGCCCAGTGATTGTTTATCTGCACTTCACACCACAAAGCACTATTCAGAATGAAAGCATTTCACACTGGGCAAAAAAAGTCTGGTCCCGGTAGCTGTTCCACAGAGCAATGTTAAAGGGCCAAAAAAACCCCTGCTTCTCACCAGTATTGTCGTTCAGTGCCACTGAAGACAATCACTCAATGGAAGAAAGAAAACAATTATCTCACAAGAAGCAAAGCCACCTTCCACTGCAAAAAGATTTTTTCAGAATCCACCACTACAGTCTCTGCAGTATCTACTGTCACAGAAATTGGGATTTCTGTCTGCTTAATCCTTAAACCCAGATCTCAAGCATGGAGATTTGTCCCTAGGTAAAAACCAGAAAATCTTCCTAATAGCAAGTCTATTAAAGTTTTATAAGTCTATGAGCTATTCTGACTTAGATACATAATGGGTGAAAACACTCAAGGTAATAACCTTCTCTGTGTCCTCTGTTCTTGCTGGTGGGCCACAACTGAAGTTGCTCAGACACCTCTATTTCTTCCTTCCTGTAGCTATCCTAGACCGCTCTGATGTCAATTGGGTCTTTCAGATCTTTTATGGTTCCTCCAGTGATGACAGGTTTGGAGTTAGTACATTACTGTTCAGGGACAAACTCTTGAACTCTCTCTAGCTCCCTTCCTCTCTTCACCCCCAGCCCCCTTTTCCCATCACCTACAGCAGTGTAGGCAGACCTCTCCAGAACAGGAGACGATTAGTGACAAAACATCATCTCAAGAACAGAGAGTCTATGGGACATGATTAAGTCTAGACTGTGAAGCTATTAAAATACCAAAGTAATTACTTGAATGTAGTATTACTGCTTATATAATTAGACTCACATTTTCATTTTATTGAAACAGAAGCACATATACTTGAATTTGTCTCTCAACATAATTCCTTTTACTATAATGGGGTGATTGTGGGGCTTTTTTAAATATAAAGAAGCTTCTAATAGCAATTCACAGCTTCTTTTTAATAATTTAAACGCAGATTAACAATCCTTGCTACATAATACTGGCCAAACTTCTAAAAACAACCAGTGAAGTAGTATTTTTCACTCCATATTGACAAAAAACTAGCACTGACCGCACTGACACAGATTCGAGTGTGAAACATTTTAAGAAGGGTTACCTCAGATTCATCTGTTGATTCCTCATTAGACCTGGTTTCCTGAAAAGGACACAACAAACAAAGGAGTAAATAACTAAGTACATACACAACTGAGCAGTATTTCCCTTTAAAAAGTACTTTTAAACCCTTATTAAGAAATGAAAGACAAAGCAGAAGCACCTCAGACTCATGACAATCTTCGCCATTCATACCCGATTTGTGCTTGCACTTGCATTTGAGTGCCACACTGATACTCAGGAGCAGCAGGGACACTGTTGTCAGTTACCCTAAAAGAGAGTGACTGGATCATCTGAGAATCTGTCCCTGTGATAGCTTCCCCTCTTCCAGAAGGAGTAGCAAATTTTCCAAAGAAACTGCCCAGATCTTGACTTCCATGGCAGAACAGCATTCTCCAGTTATCCACAAACCAGCTTTACTATTCAACTATTTAGCTGTTAATAGGCTTATTTTAAACTTATATAATTTCAAACCATTTTCCATAGAAATCCAGCATTCAATGACTTTCTCCTCCTCATCCCATGTTAACACAAGATGTGGCTTTCTCCTGCCTTTCAAACAACTGTACCTTTAAAACATCTCTCTCTGGCAAGATAATGATTCTTTCTACCCTACAAAAAAAATTTTGTAAGTCAACTCCTGCTCATCTCTCGTCTGTCCACTGAGAAAATCTGCTGATGCAATGCCTCCTCAAAGAAGTCAGCAAAACGAAGATTTACTTAACGTATTTATCTTTATCAATAGCAATAAAGGATTACAACTAATACACTGGCAGTGAATGTAAGCATTTTAACAATAAAATATGATATAAACAAAGAACAAGCAAGAGAGAAGCCAGAATTTCAAATCTTATGGAGTATTTGAAGAGTAAGATAAATAGGTACAGAATTCCACCAGAGAAGACAAAAAAAAAAAAAATTACACCCTTACCAACAGCTTAGAGAAAAATGGAAAAGGAAAAAAAATTAATGCACTGACAACCAGTGTAATTTTTTCTCACATTTATTTATTTTCCATGCTTTTATAAAATGCACTTATTGTGACCTGTTCACCAAAAGCAAAGGCTTCCTTTTCATTAGTGGAGGCTCACATTGATGCCCATAATGACCATCACAGCAGATGGGAGAGAAGCAAAGCAGCACTTCTACCTGCTACTGGAAGCTTAGTGCAAGGTGTTACCACAATTACTGTCATGTGTTTCTTCCATTTTACTCACTACAGATAGGCCCACCTCTAAAACACACATCCCATAGAAGGGTTATCATTGTAGTCTGTACTTGTGACATGAGTTGGGAAACTGCAAGTAGAAAGTACATGGGAATCAAGGGAAGATGGAGTAAAATCCTGGCATCCTTTGAAGTTTAGGTTTGACTTTGCAAGCACAACTGTTTGTCTGTCAGTCTCCCAGTCTCTAATCACAAGCTGCTGTAACTTTTCAGGAAATTACAGTTTGTTACATAGAATCTTTGTGCATCTTAAACTCTACTTAACAACAACCAAGTAAGAACAGAACTAAAACATTGTGGTGTAATATTGCCAGTTGATTGGATGAGCTAGAACAACACACAAAGTCCAATGCAAAGTATCATCAAATTCCTAATAAAAACCTTATTTTCTCTCCTGAATACCAAAAGCTACCTACTCAACTCCTTACTAAATCAAAATTAATAGCACTACCGTTATGATATTTTGATATAATTCACATAGTTTGGAAAAAAAGCTCTCCCAAACAAAGGAATTAAAGCAAGTGACATTTCCACTGGTATACATGAGACTTTCTAGTGCAGCTACACCACCTACATCTGCCCCTCATGGTCCAATATCTTTGGCTGTCTAGAACAGGAAGTTACTTTCAGGATGAGCTCACTATCTAACACTATGCAGACAGACAGACACACGTGCAGGGTGGAGTTAACAGCTCACTTACTGAGACAGCAGCCAGTCCTCACACCCACCTGAGCCACTTAACTGAGCTCCATGTGCAAAGGCATCCCTACTGACATACAAAATTAAGGCATGCCAGAAGTTGATTCCAATAATCAGGCCATGTGAACTAAGAAAATATCAATCTATTTTTATTTACGACATCTACCCTGGCCCTGTATTCACAAGGCACCGCAACCCCAGATACTAAATTTCACAAATGGTATACAAACACAAATGCTTCATGGCCTTTATGTTTTACTGCAGAAAATAACATGCAAAAATTCAGAGGGAGCCTTGGCTTAGGAAACCAATACAGAAACTGTATTTGTTCCCTGACAAGAACTTAGCTGAAGGTGCTCAGAATTGATAGTTACCTAATAACTCACTTTGCTAGCAGCTTACTATGAAAAGCTTTTTGCCTGAGTTTTCCCACTTGCTTAGGCAAACTGGAACAGTAAACTGTAGTTATGATTGCCCTGGGTTTTGTTAGGTTCCTTTCACTTCCCTCCAAATGCATGAACTGAGAGGATTATCCTCCACATCCACTTTTTAGGAGCCTTGTAACTGTGGAAAGGAAATCCCTAAAGAGGGATTTGTAGACAAGCAGAATCCAAAATCGTGTAGGAATAGCAGTCACTGCTGGGTCTCAGACTTTAGGGGAAAATCAGCAGTATACTTCAGCCAGCTGACAAATGCTGTTGCTTAAGTAGCCAAAGAATGCAGGAAGGGAACACAGATGAGGAAACCATAGAAATGTGAAGTAATCTCTCACCATTATAATCTTTCACTTAACAGATCCAACATAACTTCTCAAAAAATTCTTAAGCAGGCTTTCCAGTTTGGTGGGTATGGGGTTTTCCCTTCCTTTGCTTTTACAAACATCAAATGTAATATAGTACATGTTTAGGCCCATAACTTAAACCTGACAGAAGGTGAAAGCCACAAAACTTGAGTTTTAAAGAAACACATGCACAACACACAGATCTCTTTCAGTAGAGGTGTGCATGCTGCCCACAGGAAACAGACTGAAATGAGTAAGGTAACTCTCCTATCATAGTCCAAAGAGAGCAAAACACAGGCTGTCAGAGTTTGTTTTATCCTTCCAAAGGCTGCCACAGTTACAAACTCACCAATCCTGGGAAAAAAAGCCTCCCCCAAGGAAGCCAAGCCCTCCCAACAAACCTCTGTCAGCAGGGAAGGCGGAAACCAGATGCCAATCTCTAACTTTTGCCAGTTACCTTGAAGTAATTCTAAGACTCTCCCACTTCTAGGCATGCAAGACAGAGAAAGATCGCATAGCTCAGCTGTCTGTCCAAATGCTGGCTCAGCAAAGAAACACTTAGAAAGTACCTGAAAGGGCCAGGAAGTGCATTTTTGCTTTATTTTTTTTTTCTTGGGAAGGAGCAACCTAGGGACGGGGAGCTATAGGAGAACATCCGATTTAGGGAACAACAGCAAGAAACTCCTCAAGTTTTGTCTCAGAAAAAAATCCCCTTGTTGAGGTGAACTTGGTCATGTCTCCTATGTCCCTCCGTAGAGAGAACCTCCAGCTCTTTAATCCTGGCTTCACAGAAGTGCCATATGCACTTCTAAACCCACCCTCCCGGCCAGACCCAGGTTCCCCTGCCTCCATCTTCCCTCCTCCGCCCCGGCGCAGCGAGACTGTCCCGAAGGCTGTCCCGAGGCTGTCGCCGCCGGCCCCGCACCCCGCAGGGCTGGCTGCCGGTCTCGTCCCCCTGGCATAGGCACTGTCCCTCCGCCCCTCCACTCCCATGTGCCCCCAGCCCGGCCCCACGCTTCGGCCGTCCCGCTCTAAGCCCCGCTGCTCGGCGCTGCGGCCACAGTGCACTGACACTCTCTACCTTCTCCTCGGCTTCCGCCATGGCGCGGACAGGCAGCTGTCATGTGAGAGGCAGGAAGCCGGCGAGGCACTCTGGGAAATGTAGTTTCGGAGGGAAAGGATTTCGCCGCCCCCCCCTTTTTTTTTTTCCCGTTCTCAGCCCGGCTGAGGTATGGTGACGATGCCGTACAAAACGGAGGGCAGACGCAAGTTGCCTCTCCACCCTCCTTAGCTGCGAGATGCTTTTTAAAGCTGAAATCCATGATTCTTTCAGGGAGATCAGCATGATCTCCCAGCTCCATGGTACGCCCAGCTGTGATAAGGCTGAAGGTAGCCACTGCAGTGCTTGGTGAGCTCCCCCTAATTAGCGAGGGTTCGGGTGTAGCTGAAGCCCAGAGCCACTGGCAGCCTGCCTGCTGCCCCTGTTGTGCACAGCACTGCCAGTGCTCCCGGATCAGGCCTTTTTACTGTCATCCATCCGAGCAGCACCTGGTCGAGCACAGCTCCAGTTTCCATTAGATCCTACATGTAGCGGCTTCTGTCCTCTTTGTCCTTTTTCCTTAATCATCAATATTGAAATGGCCCACACTAGTGTCAGGAGAAGGATTTCAGAAAGCCTAAATGTCTTCTACAATTCTAGAAGCTGCTGCATTTTGACTTTTAAAAGCATAAAATAAGACTTGAATGTCTTGCTTGCACACAAATTACTTTCTTTATATGTTGAAAACATAATCAAAGCTAAAAAGCAATAGGCAGAACATTTTACCATTTGGGTTTTGCCTTTGGAGCTATTTAAAATCTAAGGTGGAGCTACAGTGTTATGTGTCCTTGAGTACCAAGCCACAAATTAAAAAATGTGCAGTGCAGATCACCTTTGGCAATAAAAGAGGAATTGCATAATACCACACTGGAAAACCTTAAGGCCATACAGTTAATTGCAAAGAGTATCACCTTGGCTATGAAAATAATGTATATCATTGCCAAACCTTTAGAAATTGCCAGAATTTTAACTGAGAAGAGCTAGAGCTGTCCTTTAAAATCACACTGAAAGCTGTACACAGGGGTGAGAGAGAAATCTATAAAAGTTACCAGTTTCAGTGTCAGAACATATAGAAATAGCTATCCTGAATAAATTTAATTTGCAAATGATATAAGAAAGTATCTTTTTTATGGTTTGTTATGGACTATCAAGGTGCCATGGTGGAGAAGTGTGTAAATGTCATCCTGGCCATATAAGCCATGGGATATCTACAGAGAAAGAGATGTTTGGCTGCCGTTGTACAAAATATTGTTGAGACCACACCTAGATATAATTGTAAATTTGGAGTCACCTTTGTTACAAAAAAAAAAAAATTAGTTGAAACTGGAAGGGGCCAAAGAACCACTTTTAGGGTCTGATCTGTTGGAGAAGACTGATAAAAAGAAGGCCTCAGCAACTTCAGTCTAACAATAAAAGACATCTGAAGACGAAGAAGAACTATTAAAGTAAAAGGTATGAGATCAAATAAGTATCAGCTATTTTCAGTGCATTTAGGCTGGAAATGAGAAGTAGATGCCCATGTGCCAGGCATGCTTGGTCCTCAGAAGAATCTTGCTGGCAAGAAATTAAACTGATTTCAAGATGAAAATAAACTTAAGTAAGAGACTGTAAGAGGTGTTTGCTGACAGCTGCATGGCTTACCCAGAATGCTGTTCATTATAGGCCCATTCAGTCCTTCTTGAATCTTAGTTCTGTTCAGATCAATGAAAAAATGTACCATTGCTGTCGATGGAGCCAGGATTTGTCCTTTAAGATGTAATGCACAAGCTATATTTTCTGTTACTTGTAACGGTGTATATCTTGTGAAAGGAAATTTTTCCAGTGAAGTTTTTTCTCCTGCTTTCAGGGAACAAAAAACCTTGATAGAGGATTTGGGCTACAGGGTTTGTTTTCTTCCTTTCTTTTTTTTTTCTTTTCTTTTTTTCTTTCCTTTCCTTTTTTTTTCTTTTTCTTTTTTCTTTCCTTTCCTTTTTTTTTCTTTTTCTTTTTTTTTCTTTTCTTCTTTCCCCCCCCCTTTTTTTTTGACATCAACAGATATTTTGTGTCACTTTTTAAACTGTAAAGAACATTAATAACTGACTTTTTAAGTGCCAAGAAAAACAGAGTTTAAGGGAAAGGATGGCAGATCTTATAAACTTTGCTGTTATAACAGCTAACAGTGCACATTTGTTCATTTTTCACAAACAGCTGTCAAGGAACAGATGTTCTTGTTTACATTGCACACAGAATAAGTTGTATAAACAATGTGATTTACTTATAGTGTGCTGCTTATTTCAGGCAGAATGGTGCAAAACTAATTTTTTTGTTGTTTAGACTTAAGGTATGAATTTGATCTGCCATGAATATAGTTTTTTGTTGTGTCAGGAAAATTTAATATGTTGGCATCTGATTCTGCCACCCGTTCCACACCCACCTTCCAGAAAACCTGAAAGTCATCTAGAAGCAATGACATTAATAGGTTTTAAAATCTTTCAGTCCCTCTCACAAAGTACTCAGCATCCTACAAATTTGGGCCTGAGACATCCCATCAACATTTGGAGAAAAAAAGCTTAAGCACTGCCTAGGGGAAGTAAATGTTCTGTCCTAACCTTAAAACCCTCTCTTTCACTGTCTGCCAGCACATAGAACTGAAGTATGGGTTAAATTCGTTGTACAAGAGGTAGAGATTTGGGATCTCTGGTGAGATTATGGATGCTTTGAAGTGTTGGTAGAGCATTTTGGCTCAGATTCATCTCACATGATAGGTGGCTGTGCTTTATCACTTAGTTTTAACTTGGTTCACCAAAAATAGCACACTTCATAAGTCTTTAAATAAGTATTTTAGCCATACCATAATGCCTTTAATGTTCTTAATGCCTATTTTAACGCAGAGCTTCCAGCTGATGGGAATTCTGCAGGGCATCTCTAACAGGATCCTGACATACCAGCCAGTTTGAATTTTAAAGATTTAAGTCTGTCAGGAATTTCTGATTTTTTTTTTTTTTTTGACACAGAAATCAGAATTAGCATTGAAACTTGGACCTTGACCAACATTCAGAGTTCAAATACTGTTAAAATTTTTCTCTCTTGCTTTAACAGACTTTCTCTCTGACTACTGTGAAACATAACAAGTATCCTTTGGTATATTACTGTATTTCAGTCTCCAAGAGCTCTCAGTTGCTTTCAAGTAGGACTGATTAATCCAACAAAATATTCAGCTGGATTATCTCTCACCACCACTTCTTCAGTTAAAAAAAAAAAATAGGTGGTGGTGTCTGGACGTTAATAGTGTTTAAAACCACTCTGCTCTATAAAACATGGATAATGTTGTCAGTAGAATGGAAGTTCAAAGATTTTCCTCTTTCTGTTTGTTTGTAGAAATAAATTTGCAAAGACTTTTCTTTTTTTATCATTGCAATCAAATAATTATTTCTATAAGACACTTTCAATTTGTACCACGGCTTACATAATTATAATCTTGAATATGTTCAGGAACTTTGCACTTTAGTAACAATCCTGTTTGACTTGCTAGCATTATATTGTTTTGCAGTTGCTTAGTTTTTTTCTTCTTAATCCATATCTAAAATATATTTAGAACATTTCTTCCTGAAATACGTATCAGAACAATGACTATAAAAAAATTCAATTATAAATGTAAAACATAGTAGTACCATATGGGCATCACAGTAACTGCCTTCTTCAATTGGCACTGAAGATAACCCCTATGTGATTTACAATATCATCAAAAAGGCAAGGTAAGAAATGGAAGTATGCATTACCACTATGTTCCACCACTGCAGTGTATTTAAATTAAGTTTAAATGATCAGCTATTTTTATAAAAATGAGAGTGGTAACAATAGCAGAAAGATTATTACAAATTTGTTAAAATAGTTGATCTTTATTCCCTGACGTTTAAAGACTTTCTCAAATTACAGTGAATTATTTTCAAATCTTTCAGGAATAACATTCTCCTCAGTCTTTTCTTTCTTCCTCTGACCCTCCCTCCCTATCTGTCTTTCTTCTGCTCACTTTCTTTGTCTTCGCTCTCAGGCAGTCTTTATTAAAAATACCTACTTGTGCTGTGTAGGACAGACAAAGAAGATGAAAAAACGTGAAGCACAGTAAACAACTAACGCGGCGTTTGGTGCTCGAGG
Organism: Corvus cornix cornix; assembly: GCF_000738735.6. Classification (NCBI taxonomy): domain Eukaryota; kingdom Metazoa; phylum Chordata; class Aves; order Passeriformes; family Corvidae; genus Corvus; species Corvus cornix. The sequence continues at coordinate 24,908,447 of NC_046333.1, forward strand.
CACCAACCCTGGCGTGCCCCAGGTCAGAGAGAGTCCAGCTGCGCTACTTCTGCCCGTCGCAGAAGTGACTTCGGCATCAGGAAAAGGGCTGCTGGCTGAGCTAGCTAGCTGGCTTCTTTGCAGAGGGAACATGGCAGGAGCTGATGGTATCGGCTCACGTTAGCTCAGAGACAAAGGAAGAGAGAGGCTGTTCAGGTCTGCCTTCGAACAGGTTTATTGTTAGAAGTTTCGCAACCCGAACAAGCTCGGAAGGCCGGAATCCGATGTGATGATATGCGATGGGATTGTGATGGGATGGCTCCTCGGAGCCTTGTCCTCAGTTTTATAGGGAATTTGAAAACCCCGGTGACAGGGGAAAACAACCAATGAATTACAAGCCAGGGGGAGGATACAGTGTAACAAGAACCACTGGGGAGGGGGGGGGTGAGAGTGGGGGGCGGGGGGAACAGAGAGGCAGGAGTTATAACAGAACCAATGAACAACCGAGTAACCGAGAATTTTCCCGACCTGGGGGAGGCGGCTTGTACCCGGGCACCGCCGAGGGGGGTGCGGCTTAGGCTTCGGAGCCGCCCATCGACCTCTGAGTCTGCCTCTTCGGGGAACTCGATCCAGGGGAGGGGCTGGTATTGATTGGCATCACGGAGCCCCAGCCCCGCAGTGTGCTGGGTCACCCCAACAAACAGCATAAAGCCATTTATTAAAGATAAACAAGGGCTATTATAAAGGGAGAGGTAGTAAGGGATCCTCCTAAAAACCTTATAGTTAAATATAAAAAGGATCTTGTAGAGAAGGAGAAAGTCTGAAATTGAAAAACTGTTATGTTATGAGAACATGTCATAGATCTGTAGATTATGAAGCCATATGGGAATAGTGCTGTGATTCAATCTGAACTCCTCCCTAACATGGGCCATGAGATTTACCTGAATTAATTCTTCTTTGTACCATTTTTCAAAAAAGAAAACATACTTTGACATAACATTTCCAACTACACAAAACTCCCTGCACTTCTGATAAGTCATTTCAAGAGCAGTTATACTCACTGCTAGAAAAATCAAGAATACAAAAGAAATAGAACAGTGGTCCATCTAGCTTAGTGCTTGGTCTTCCACAGTGATAGGATGCAGTCTGGGGAGAGCACATACCTCTGAGCTTCACTCCCTTGTCTTATCCTAGCATCTATTGGCATGGAATAAGGGATGTTAGAAGACATGTCCCTCACTGCTCCTTCTGGTATCTGTTAACAAACCTGCTATTGATGAATTTGTCTCTTTTTGACTTGTTAACACTATGTACCTCCAAAATCTCTTGAGAAAATTAAATCCAAAAGCTGTCTGCCTTCCACTTAAAGAAATTCTTTCTTTTTTTCCTGTTTTAAACTGCTCTGCTATGGTTCTCTACCAGTTTTGATAAGCAAGCTTTCAGTCTAATAATGCAGGACTTGGTACATACTGTTATTTTCTTATCCCTATGGCAAACTAAAATTTTTCTTATCTCAGCTTTGAATCCCTCCATTATGTCCACCATGGAATCATGTCAGCAACTTTCGAAAGTTCTGTATTCAAGGATTTCTGTTCCCCATGTAACTACTTGTAGTCTAACATGAAATAGTTTCTTAGTTTTTTGTTAAGGTAAATAGAAAGATGCATTGATTGTTTCACAAAAGATGTTTTACATCCTACAAATAATTTTTTGTGACTGTTGTTTGCTATACCTCAAATTTGTTACCATCTCTGTTAACTTGCTTGGTGGGACATGCCTCAATTTAAACTAATGAAACCTACTCACTCCTTTTATGTTTATGTTATTGTTGTGAACAACTCTACCATTTTCAACTGGCATTCCACTTAGGGGATTCCTTCTCCTTCCTAATAATCAAAATACTCCTTGTCTTTAATTCTTCTAACATTGACTTATTTTCTTTTTTGTGCTCCATCTGTTTTTTCTTGTGTTCCTGGGTTTTCATTCCCAAATTTCCAAATTTAAGTTACTGCCACTGATTTTTTTCTCTTTGAAATAAAATATAAAGATGAAAGTCTATAGGTATATATAAACCTAAAATGGATGGTTGCATGTTTTCCTCAAGGATATTTTATGTTTTGTTGTCTTGTTGTAGAGTCCCTGTTATTCTTTTAAGAGTTCCCACTTCCCATTTATATGCTACTCTAAGCTGGTATTCCTTAGTTTCTTTCTTTTAAAGCAGCAGTAGCATTTGTTTTCAGTTAGAGTCACATTCCATTGTCAAACATAAACATAAGTTAAGTAATTAGCATTCTCATCAAAGAAAGCACTCCGATTTGATCTAATTTAAAATTGACACATAATGATTAGGACAACTTTAGTATAGTATTCGGTCGAAGAGTCTCAAGAGCAATCTTAAATTTAATCTCCATGTTCGTATTAAGTTTTGTTGGTTTTTAGCAATTTTACTTCCTTCCTATCTATTGAGAACTGCTGTCTATAAGTGAGACCAGTTCTTAAAAGAAAAGAGATATTAGGTAGGACCCCAAATCTTGACTCTAGGATTTTATAGTTTTATCAAAATTTCTGCAATTTGAAATTGAAAATCCAGTATCCTAAGTTCTAGAACTTCAGTCTAGGTTTAGATAATTCTTATACATTATCTGTCTTATGATGGGATCTCAATAGAACTGTTTTTCATGGTCATTAAGATCAACTGGCATAATGGAGTCCTTTTCATTACTGAATTATCAAAACATTTGTATCTATATTCTTGTTACAGGTTGCACCACCAAGAGAATCCCCATTCCCAAGGTGGTTGCTATAGATTGTCTTGAGGTATTGCCTTCTTCTGAATTTACAGGTTTAAGTAACTGAAATGATGCAAAGATAGTTGTTCTGTCTGTCTGGTGGGTGTTTTGCATTATGCTGAGATTTTTCATGTCCAGGAAGGAGACAAAAAGAAGCATGCAAAGGCACAAAGCCTTCTGGGGTAGTACCGGAGGCCTCTGTCTGGTGATGTATTAGCATATTTCAGCAAATTTAGATGTCCCATGAATTAATTATGTTGTCCAAAGGCTGTGGATTTAAAAAATGCTGTACAATCCACCAACCTGTTACATGGAAACAAAATATGAATTTTAGCAGTCCTGCTAAAGTCCCTACTAAACAAGTGATTCACTTCCAGAAGTCTTAAAATATTATTTCATAAAAAATAGGCCACATAGCTTTTAACAGTGTTCCTACACAGCATTCTTACACCATGTGGTTATAGTATAGAAATGTTAATAAGATAATCACTCTCAACAATGGATATAGGTAAGTACATCTGACATATGGCAATAATTGGATATCCTTCCAAAAAGCCATTGTTTTTTAATTTGAAATAAGTTTTTTGTTATTCTTCTCATACTTCAGCTGCCAAGGAGATATTTTGTGGGTAATAACACTTTCATGTGCTGTTGGGTTGGATATCAAAGGGCTCTCTACCCATCGCACGCTAAACCTGCATTGCAGCAGCAGAATGCCATTCCTCACCTTCCCACTTCATTTAAGTAGATTTTTATAGTACAGTGCTATGAAGTAGCCTCAGTTTCATCTATGTCTGGATTGCTGTCAGTAGTGATAGTGATAGGTCACCAGCAACACTGTTCTCCATAGTGTTCACTGGCAAGCCAGGAAATGCCCATAGTGCTTGGAAACTGTTACCTGTTTTGTTCATGGAGCATCCATGATGACCAAATTCACATTTTTCAAGGGAAAAAACTGAGGAAATTTAAGCAATTTAAAAAGAAAATATCTGTCTCCTGATTCCCAGCATTATGCTTTTGTTACAGGACAGCTTTTCCACCTTTGATGGCCTGCTTCAAGTATAGCCTTTTTTTCATTAAGCAAATACTGATTTTTTTCTTCTGCTTGCAAGAAGACTAGAGTTAACCTGTCTCTTTTTGGTTGCTTCATTGTTTGTGAATAGCATTTATTATTATTATTAACAGTATTTATTATTGTTTGAGAATAGCATTTATTAATTAACTGCTGTTGCTTATCTAATGGCCACTCACAAGCATCTTTTTCTTATGGCATGTGTTAAACAGCAGCTGTTAAGAATGTTCCTCCATGACAAAGTGTCAGGCTTTCCCTTTAACTATTTAATATCATGCAGACAGTCCAGCCCCCAGCATTTAAACCAGATTATATGATTTAGAAGAAACAGGACAGGAGCACTCATAACTCTTGTTATTTATTTTATAAGCATCCAGCTCTTTATTATAATTAGTCATTTATATTATGGTGGTGACAACAGCATACTACTTATTTTTGAACATAGTTGAGAAGATACAATTTCTATCTGAAAAACCAGACTTCTAAATCAACACGAGATCTCATTTGAATTCTGTCTAACCCTTGAAGTAGCTGATATTAGTAAAAGATGAGGAGGATCAAAGGGTTGTAGGAAAAGATGCAAGTGAACTGCCATGATGAGAATTGGTGGTGGCAGGTACAGCACACTGGGATTTTGGAGGTTTGCTAATACATCTAGCAGTAGTTCTGAAGGATCAGTATACAGATCTCCTCTGTCAAGTGATACATAACATGTTAATTCAGCCTTTAGTCATTTGGGGAGCAGAATTACTGCAGTAACAAGCCTAACTATTATTTTCTAAGGTCATGTCTGCGAGAAGATTTGATTGAGATGGCAGAATGGGAAAGTAATGGGAGCTGACTGTTACCCTGTGATGTGCCACAGAGTCACTAAATGATAGGAAGAGAATTGTTTCACTGTTTATACATCAGTTTCCCCATCAATGAAATAGAAGTAATGATATGTACTGATTGTTGTGAAGTATTTTGATATCTATGATGAAATGTCCTAAAAACTTGAGGCTCTTTCCAAAGCCCTTTGAAGTCCTCAGAAGGCCCTTGATTCAGCTATCTTAATTTGCATTTGCCTTAGTCTGCAAGTCACCCACCAGACTCCTGAAATTTGGAAATGTACCACTGAATGCATTTCTCAAAGATGGAAAAATATATTCTCAAGTAATCATTATCTTTGACTATTTGACTATTCAGTTTGAATTTAGAAAACAGCAGAATGATATATGCATTTGGATTATTTGTAATATTTTACAAGATCAAGGTGAAAACTTAGAAGACAGAGAAGGAAAAGCCCCAGCATGTTTCCCTGACACCAAAGAACGAACTCTGACAGAAACAAGCTCTGGGGTTTTTTTTATCTTCCTTTTCTGAAGGTAGATGAAAAAGATCAGGAGAAACTATGTCTCATTAGAAGTGAATAAGTCTGTGGTAATCCATACTAAATTTACCAGGTCATATCTTCTAAGAAGGTATTAGACACCAAAGGGCAGGTAGTTACATTGCCAAAAAAAAAAAAAAAAAGAAAAAAAAGAAAAAAAGTATTAAAAAGTTGATATTTAATTTTTTTTCCACTTAATAAATGAAATGGCACAGACTTTACAGAAGAATTTAAAATCTTTTAGTGTGATAGGTAAGGTGAGAGAAGGTTGTAAGATGAATGCTCATTATTCAACAAAGCTCACAACAAATGAAATGTGTGCTGTAAGAACATACTTACATGTTTTCTTTTTTTTCTGGAGAATAAACTCTTTTTGCTAAAACAGAAATACTATCTTTATGAAGAAAACATTTTTTCCTAATCAATATTTTTTTTAACCTCTGGGTTATTACTTCCTCAAATATATTTTTTTCTTCAAGATTGGTCTATGTACTTTAATGAAAAATCTGCAGAACAGACACATGCTATTGTTCACATTAAAACTTTCAAAGGTTATTAGCTGTGATAGGGCATTACTTGTCTTCAGTACATTGTTTTTGTGATGTATCAGGTTCTTGGGATGTATGTGTGTGTATATATATATATATATATATATATATATATATATAAAACTGGGAGTGAAAAGAATTAGCTGTTGGCAAAGCAGGAATATCCAGGCTCTGGTTAAAGATCGGGAAGCACACATTCTGTTCTTGCTATGCCATATGTTTTATATCTTGTATATGCCACTTGGCTTCTTGAAATTTCAGTTCAGGTATCTGATAAATGAGATTGATATGATAGGGACATTTATCTATCTTTCTTGACCACTTCAGAAGCCTGGTGATTGCTGGAAACTTTAAAATTTATTTTTATTAAACTCCATGTGATGTCAAATAATTTAACTTTTCCATTTTCTTATTTTCTTCATTTTTAGAATAGAAAAGATGCAAATAACATAAAAAGTGATTTATATCTAAAAACCCTTATGCCAGCTAGTAATTCTCCAGAAGACTTTTCTCTGCCAGATCATTATTTTGTATTACAAAACAGCTTAAATTCTCAGGAGTCCAAAACTCTCGTTTGTCTCCATCAGGACATTGACTGTTGGGTATCTGTTGGAATTAGCTCAATGCTACTTTTTTTGGAGTCCAGATCTAATAAGAGTCAACGGGTTTGAATGTATACCTTCTAACTAGATGTAGACCGTACATCAAAATAGAGCCTTAGATACTTTATTGTTTCTTGAGCTCTGGCCAGAACAGGATGATGAGCACTGTGTTTGAAACTGCTGATGCTGTTGAAAAACCCTGCAATAAAATACCTGTTGCTATCTTTTTCCCTTGATTACCAAGCTGAAAGCAAGATTTAATAATAAATGGCAAATCATGATTGCTTCCTTTTCTATGTCTGTCACCCATCTTATTTGGAGAAACTTGGACAACTCTTGCCTGATTATTGGGCTCAATTCCAGTATGCTTGTAAAATTTCAGTGTTCTCTCTCATCCTGCTTCCACATTATCAAAAGTTCTCTGTGAACTCTGCCTTGTCCCACATGAGTTTGGGTGCACAATTTTAGTTGAGCCTGTATCACAAACTTACAACTCATGTAAAAGTAGAAAGAAGCCCTCTCCCCATCTCATTCATAAGTACTTTTAAATAAGAGTCATGTTCTTAACTTCACTGGACCCATTTATAATTAGTGATTAAGCTAAATCCAGAAAACTGGTTGTAGTACAATAAAGATGAATAAATAAGTAGGAATACATGATATAGTAGTATATCATGAGACTGGACTTGATCCTATGTGTCCTTTCCTAGCATAACTACTATTTTTCTCCTGTTTAATTTTTTAAAATTTATTTTATGAATTTGGGAACTTCTCCAAACTGAACAATCTTGCTTTAAAATATATGCATAATTGATATAAGGATACATTCTTTTTGTGAGATCTGAGTTGATGGGGGAAGTTGCTGGCACTGCAGGGAAGAATTTGACATTCCAACTTTCTATCTATAAACTCCTGTACAAGTTCAGGCTGTTCAGACTAAGGACTAACCCTGTCTACTTCAAGTTCTTGTTTCAAAATTGCTCTTATTTAAGATTTTGGCACTTTTTCCTATGTTTAAGAACATTATCCAATACTGTTAAAAGTACTAGAAACATTCCCATCAATTTCAACCAATGTTGCATCAGAACAAAAGAGAATAAAATGTTCAGTGGATTAATTTTTCATTCTACAGGTCCTTAAAGTTACTTAATTTTTTAGAGCTTGAATAAGTAATCTGGGAGGAAGAAAGTATCTCTAGTGTTAATGTCAGGGGCAGAATAACTTCGTTATCTAAATGTACAGTATGATTCTTTTTCATGGTGTGTTGAACACTTCATTGGATTGAACAGAAGAAAACTGATAATGACAGATCTTGTTTCCTAAATATATAATTAAATCTCTAGTGGAATAGGTTCTTCCAGGCAGGTAAAGGAATGACAAAACATTTCATGTGATGTCAACAGATGTCTTAGTGAACCTTATCCTCCTGAAATTTACAAAACAATGTTTATTTCAGTATCCTTCTTATAATGCTTTGCATGTCACATGCCAGATTCACTTCTCTGCAATAATGACAACACATACTATGCACATCATGGTTAATGGCTCAAAAATTAGGTTTCTGATCTTGTAATAAACATGGGTTGGGTAATGCGGTGGAAGTCTCTTAGCATTAGGAAGGTTTAAGGCTCCCAGGGCACTGTGCAGCACTACCCCAGCAACCCCTGGCTTGTAATTATCTGTTACACACTTTTCCACTTGTACTGCATCTGCTGAATACACATGGTTATGTTAGTCAGGTGAGCACTGGTTCCATTATAGCTATAGTCATGATGATTAACAGATAACTTAAAGATTGCTTTTTTTCCTGTTTTTCTGTTGCATCCTTCTTGCTGCTATTTCTAGTATCAAACTGATCACAACAATGCATAATAAACACCAGTATGATCTTTTGAAAGTTTTATTAAAAGCACAAAATCATGTCTGCTAGTGAATGAATACCTAAGATACAAGCTTACTGAGATTAGCATCTGTTTTCTTCTAAGACCTTTCTTTCAAGCAAACAATGTACAAAGTACCTTCCAAGGTCAAGTTTAATAGCAGGAAATCTCCAGATAACAGAGGTATTTAGGATAACTGATACAGGCACATGCTGAAGAATGAGAATCTGCAATGAGTGAACATCCACCTGCAGCTTTTTCCTCTGAAGCATTAATACAGGACCACGGGAAGCTTCTGTTCTTTCAGCTTCTCAGAAATTATAGGCAGTTTCTGGGTCTTGGTTGTACATTAACCAGAGACTGAGCAATGCAGACGCATATGAAGAGCCTCCTTTTGACATGCTGAGCAGTTAAGGAACATTGCCACCTCACAGAGTCAGGATTCACAGGGAGACATCCTTATGGTTTTTCTAAATTTAGCTATTTTCTGAAATAGAGTAGCTATTCTAAAAAGCTCTATACTGATACATCCTTTTGTCGCCAGAAGAAAATTGTGTATGCAAAGGAGGTTGAGGAGAGGGGATGGGGAGGCTTTCTAGCCCAAGAAAATCTTAGTGCTATAACCAAATCTTCTTCAGTATTTATGTTCTGGTTTAAACATCCCAAGAATATATAGACAAATCCACAGGTTAGTAGAGCTTCCAGATATGTTTGTCTTTGCCTTGCTCAGAGCTGAAGGCAGAAAGCTCCTCCATCTACTGGCTGTCTGGGGCACTCAGTCTGCCTCTTTCTCACCTGAACTTCTGACACTTTGGACCCCTTCCCTCCACCCACTTCTAACTAAGGTCTGGTAAGTGCGGGAAGGACTAGGCTCCAGAGTGAAATGCACCAGATGTCTATCCTGGAGCACAGAGAAAGTCAGATGCAAAAGTCTGGGAGGGTTTGTGCTTTTGTTGATCAAGGACCAGAACTTCTACCCTATTTCTGTATCATGCTGTAGTATTATTTTTTCTACTTGTTAGTCAAGTAGGACTGGCACGATGGGTCTTTTCTTTGGGTCTGATTTAAAGTCCATTGAAGTCAATAGAAAAAATTCCTATCTAGTTTCACTCTGACTAATGTTTTACCTCGTTAGGTTTTTAACCTAAGTAAAATAAACTCTGAAAACAGTTAAATTGTAATTAATTTTCTTCATTTGTGTGACTCCCTTCTACTGTTCTTCCACTCAAAAATTCCAAATGCAATGGGATTAGGTAGATCTTGAGAATTAAATTTTAAAATTGCATTCTTTCTCCACCATTACAAAATGCAATTTAAGCTTTCATGCATAGAAGTAGTAATATGGTTTAAAGAAACACACTTTTGAAATGCATGCCTCATTAGTTAATTTATAATAAAATTTTTTCTGGTTCCTCATCACTTTGGTCTTTTGATATTTTAGATTGGACAGAAGGAACAGCTCTGCAGCAATACTGAGTAGCAGAGAGTCTAGAGGCACTTCTACAGAACTCTTTACCCACAGATCTCAGCAATTTATAGATAGATTCCTAAACTGAGGACTCTGTTTTATTGTTCAGTCACAACAAAAGGAGACCACAGTCCTGGCAGATGTAGGCAGCAGTCTGTGCTCCATCTGTTGTGCTCTACATCAAGCCAGCTCTTGGCTTTTGTCAGCAGGTGAGATGATGGCATCATATGTGGAATAAAGTATGCTTTGCTGAAGCATAAGCCCATACCACATTGCTCAGGAAGCAGAAGGACTGTGGGGAAACAGTGTTCCCATAAACCAGAGAAATGCTTTCTCTTCTTTTCAGAGGAGCAGGAGATCCATGTTCTTTCCTTGCAAGAATTTCTCAGCAAGCTTCATGAAACACAGGAACAAGGAGACCACATTAGAGTGAAAAAAAAGAGTAAAGCCAAATTTCTGATTTTGAAAATGAGAAGTGATTAAATCAAATTCACTATTAGTATGTTATGGAAGCAACCTTGGTAGCCACTGAAACTAAGACATTTTTAGAATTAAAACATGGTTATTTTTCAAAGGATGGAAAAGATCATGATTAATTCTCTGAAGTGGCAATAGAAAATATTGAACCTTTGTCAATTTGACTTCAGGCATCCATTTTATAATCCTTTTTTCACCTTGGAACCCTCAATATTAATTGCAGAACTGGAGCAGTGCTGATAATGGTGTTTTCTGCGACTTCTAGATTCCAGAATGATTCTAGAATGTGTAAAAAACTAAACTAAATCTGAAAGTTCCTGTTAAACTGTTACAGAGATAAGAAGCAATTATATGAGATAGTTGTTCTGCCTGGAAAAAGTGGATATTTAAATTTTCCTTCTGCCATTTACCTTTTTCTTGATAAAAATAATTACTTTATCTTGCAAACATAGAAGCTTGTCTTATAGATTGCAAAAAAAATTCACTTAAAAGTAAAAAAATGTACAGCAAATAAATGCATTAAAATAGATTTTACACTCAGCAAAGTTAAAATCCTGCAATTGAAAATGAATATATTTCACTAATGCTAGTAAGAATTAGAAAACAAAAGTTCTAGTGTTTTCACTTTAAGATTTTAATTTCATTAATGCTTTTGGGTTTTGTATTGTTACTTTAGCTGACTTTTTGCTAATGCTTAAATACTGCAGATGAAAGCAATATAAATTCAAAAGACATATTTTACTGTCTTTGTTCTGCTGTGCTTTTGTACTAGCAAAATCTTCTCCAAACAACTGACATGATTAGATTCAAAGCTTTTAACTGGTTCAACACTGACTGTGATCACAAATACCGCTTTTCAGTCCAGGTGTCTTGGACTGCATAGATGCATAGATGCAATTTCTTTTAACCCTTCTGTGACGACAGTACTGGAACAGTAAATTTAGACAAGATCATCCATGTATTCTCCTTTATTTACTACAATATCAAAGGTTGGGATATTTTTTTTTAGTTACCCTTAAAATTGTTTGAATGTGGGCCACAGCTTGTTGTTGCTTATGTGATGCCAATGCTGTCTTCTTTGTCTTCCAAAGCATTAAATAATGCAAACAAAAAACCATGCAGCGTACCCCAGTCAACAATTTTTCTGAGCCAGAGCTGTTCATTTCTGCTCCAGGAGAAGCTGAAGTGCTTGAAAATCTGTCATTAGTAGCCCATCTTTCAGAGGGCTAATATTAGCAGTGCTGTCAACACAGGTTACAGAACCTGTTAAGGAAAGAGATTCCTCTCCCTGCCCCTCGGCCTATGTGTGAGTCCACCAGACCATTACAAGTTCTAAATGAACAGTTCTGTGCTTCTGTTCTAACCCTGAATATCTGTGTTTTTCTTGGCTTTCTATAAGACTGTTGGTCTTCAAGGTACACAGTAACATGAAGATGGTTATACACAAGGCTCTTAGTGAAGAGATCCTAGACCAGACTTTCATAGAACTTGCAAGCATTCTGTGAATTCAACTGCACTTACTTGAAGATCTGAAAGAAAAGGTGAAATATTTTATATAACTAGTTGCTAGAAATATGTTTTATATTTTTTTCTGATGATGTTCTGCTTAGCAATGTATTTATTGTACTGGTAAGTCTGAAGCATAAACAAAACTACAGCTCCTAACAGTGTTCAAAATCATGAGCCAGGACTATAAGACTGGCTTAAATTAAAGAAATGATATGTCTATATGATTGCTTTCTCTCATTTTTTTCAGTCCATACGGAAAAGTAAGGTCATACTTTCTAGCTTTCTCTTCACATACCAGTATTTGAAGTTTAATTTTTAAATGAAATTTTAGTTTTTCCATGCAATAAAGTATCAGGGAACTGAAATTATGAAGGGAAACCAATGACTGCAAGACTTCACAATTACATTTGTCTGTAGGCCATTCTGCCTTCCTGAAGAATATAATAAATGCTTGTCTTGGTTCGAAAGACATGTGTCTGCTAAGGAAGGCAGGAGCCTCCCTTGGAATGGCAGATGCATCCCCCCTTCCCTCTGAGTTACTATAATTTTGAAATTAAGGGGCTTTTAGGCAAAGATACGGGAAATAGGAATAACGGTTCTTTACTATTATATATCTATATGTGTATAACAAGGCAAAAAAACAACAATAACTATGGCAGTAACAGCAAACAATCACAAACCCAGTCCCAGCCTTCTCGGCTGTCAGGCCCTTTCCCCTCGGGTGCAGTTCCGGTTGCAGCCGGCAGGGGCGCTGGTGGCTCCCGGTGAGCAGGGCAGGTGCGATGGTTTCCCCGAGGCTGCAGGGGGCGCAGCAATGGTGGCGTGGGATCCCAGGGAGGGATGGGACAAAGGCTTCACAAACCGCTGGGCAGCCGATCCTGGTGTCCGGCTGGACCCTTAGGAACAGCAAGCCGGAACGGCAGGCTGGAGCGGCAGGGACGAGCACAAATCCCGGGTGGCAGACGAGAGGTATCCAAATTGGGAACCCCCCAGAGGTCTGGGCAGGCAGGGCGAGCACGACTACAACCTAGCGAAGGCTCGAAGCAACGGCAGGGGCAGGGCAGCCACGGCCCAGCTCCCAGCAGGGTAGGGAAGGTGGGCTTGGGATCCCGGGGTTTCTCTGGCAGAAGGAAAAGCAGCTGACAAAACAGCCTCCCTCTCCATCCAAAACGCCAGGGATCGACTGACCGCACACCCAGGTGAAACAAAAGAGTAGCCAGATGCACCTCACCTCCAGTGGCTAGGTCTTTGTTTTTCTTAAGTACCCAGCAATTTGTCCCCCTAGCAACCCGTATGGGAAAAATTCCTTTAACAGGAAAAAAACCCAGGAGAGCTCCTAAAACCCCAACAATGCTGTATTAGTTCACATCACAAGTGTTTTCAGAAGTGGTTGCTCCTGGGTGTTTAGCAAACTAAAATGAAATAAGGTAAACGTAAAGTGATGCTCTTGACTTCGTACAATGAAGAACTTGGTTAGGCTTTGCAACCAGGACCACGGTGTTGCATATGTATTAACTTTTACCTTTGGCTTTCATAAAATTCTGTGATAGCAACTTCCATAATTTAATTACATGGTCTTTTTTAAAGTAGAACTTAGTTTTGTACTATGTTATTGGATCATACCACTTGCTTTTCTTCAACTCATTTTGTAAGCAACAAGATTACCACCACTCTCTGTTCAAGTTGTCCCCATTATGCATGGTTTTGGTCTTCCCTTCTTAGTTTTGACAGGCCTAACTCATACCTTCTGTTTTAACTCATACCTCTGGAATCTGATCCTTGAGACTGCCTTACTCCATGAAAGCATTAATGTTTATTGCTAGTCAGTTGTATCCAGCGTAATTCTTCAAAAATCAATCACCCCAAAAGCACAGGTGTTGCAGCTTCAATCCCTCGTAAAGAATGTGATGAGTTGTGAAGTTCTGATAGCCAGAAAACTATTTGTTCACCACAGTATTTTTGGGGGGACTGGAAAATAGCTGCAGTTGCCTGCACATAGATTCTGAAGTGACCCTATTCTGTTATTTTTATACTCCCTCTTTTCCTCGTCCTCCAAAAATAGTTGGAAATAGTGTCAGCTACCAAGGCAGTAGAAAACATCAATAACTACTTTACCTATCTCCTTGTCTCAGTGACTTGTAACAGAGGACTTGGGAGCCACTTAGTCGATACCCTAATGGAGATGCCTGTTAAAAATACAGTGTTATCTGGTTGGTAGATAAAGAAGATAAAAGAGGAAGGTCCAATGGAAAATGTTACAGAAATCAAAATGCCTCAAAGAATACACATGAACGGAGGCAATAAGGGATGAAACCGAAAGTTTTCAGTAAGTCCCAGGCAGTTAGAGACTTGAATGCTTGACTGCAGTGCTGGTGCCACAGTTCTTCCAATTTTTTCTCTGTTTTCATTCAGCTTGCAAATGAACTTATGATGGTATTCTTCCCCTCATTCATATCTTTTTTTAGACTGGAAAAAATATATATAAAAATCGGGTAAAGGAGCAGTTAATTCTGCTAGTTTTGAACATGACATTTTAAGGGAGATCTACATTATGCAGGCAGAGATAGTAGGGAGGTGATGTTATTGTTATACTAGTCAGGGTCTCCAGAGTGTCCCAAAAAGCTTGGAGTATTATTTTGAGGAAATAATATAAGGGAAATTAGCTCCATTCCTATCCTGAGTATCTACCATTCAGTTTTCAAGAGTAAGGCCTTTGTGTTCCTTGCTGGTCCTCTTGTCCAAACTGGGCGCACACAGACATAAGATCTAGCAGACTCATTACTCTCAACACAGAAGTTCTGAAAGAAACCAAGGAGTTTTCTTGAGATGATCATCTGTTAGCTCTGAAAACTGGACATTCTCTCTCAGTCTCCAAGCTTTCGTCTTCTATTGCCAGTGATGACTGTTGTCCCTTTTCTTCCTGTTCAACTTCCATTCCTTTAATTGTTCAGCTGCCCATCTCCTATTTCTTTGCTTTCCTGCTTTTTACATGCCATTCTGCCAAAGTTTATATTTCATTTTTTCTTCTTCCTCCCCTCAGTTTCCTATTTCCCTCTTATGTTGCTTCTGAAACTTTCATTTAAATAGCCTTTAAAGACACTTTAAATGAAATACGTTATAAACTAAATAAAATTTCAGTAGATCCAACAAATAGGATATTCTCACAGCTGCCTCAGTTTAATTTGGATTAATGTCTTCTTTTTCCACTGTTTAGTTAAATAGTGATCAATCTGGATCTGAAGTTCTGTCTCAGAATTTCAGTCTGATAATGAAGTCAGTGATATAATGAGGTCAAAGTTCAAAATGGTGTGCAGTGCTGATATACATGATCTTAAAATTCAAGATTCCTGTAGATTCTGTATGGGTTTATTGTGTCAAAAGTGCTATGCTTCTGCAGTTCTGCATGAGGCTTCCAGTACAACTAGGGGTCTGGCTGAATCCAGGGTAATGTCAGCTATGTGGCAGTGCAGTTACATATCTGTAGCTGCTGCCTTTACATTTGGGTACCTCATTTTTATTAGATGTGGTTGAAAAATGGAACATTTTCTCAAGGGATTTATTTTACTTTTTTTACAATTTCATTTTTTAGATGTTGAAGTTCTAGAAGTAAGAATTTGAGAGAAAATAAAAGAAAGTTGAGCAGTTCTCTGAGAAATTGAATGAAGGATTAATGCACAGTTTTTCAGATCTTGCCACATGAGAAAGGTTTGCAGTCTTGCCTATTTTTAGGGTAGCTGCAATAGTGGCCAGCAACAAGTGCACAAGAGATCTTGACTTTGTAGGAAAAATCTGTTCAAGTATACAAATTGGTTCAGACATGGTATGATATTATTAGCAAAACATTTAAAAGTTATTTTTATTTTGCTTTTTTTTCTAATTATGGGCACTTTTTTAGTTACTGAACAAATGAAGCTGCATACAAAAAATCAGCTTGGTCTAATTTTGCTGATATGATGCACATTTTACAGCTATATTTCTTGACTACAGCAAAACTGATACACATATTGTAGGAGTCTCTATTTGATTACCAAATCCCAGTCAGGCAGAGTCAGCTCGCAAACCTCCAATGGACAGATATGTGTGAGTTTTTCAATCAAATCTGATAGAAATTAATTTGAGGCTAACATTTCCCTTTGAGATGCTTTCTGTGTATGCTTGTGCACACAATACAAGCATTTTCATGCTGGAAGCTCTTGAAGAGTACCTTGATTTTAAGGGAGTAGCTTTTCCCCTGCTGAATAGTAATAGGATTTGATATTATATAGGACAAGATCTTTGAAACTTTGATTATCCCACCAGAGAAAATACTTTCATGTAAACAGGTTAAAGCCACAACATTCTTTTTTTCTGACTTTGAAGACATTTATCTTGTAACTTTATCCTGCTTCAGATATTTAATTTTAGTTCTGTAGCATCGAATGCTAGCATTATTCAGTTGCTATCATTTTCTTTGATGTCTTGATAATAGGTGCTTATTGGATTGGGGCAAAACGGAAATAAAGGCACATGCAGGTGGATGGGTGAGGCTTTGGGAATAGATAGGCGATTACACAAGAGTGATATTCCAGTGCCAGGGAAGTATCTAGGTTCAAAATATGGACATGCTCTACACTTACATATCATCCAGGCCCCTTTCTGTGCTGCCCATCAGACTTGTGGCCCATGCTTTTTCTCTTTCCTCTCTCAAGAGCAAGGATGATGCTAATAGAAGGAGTTTTCCATTTTAGCAAAATAAAAGGAGAGAACCATGACTTCATTTTCTTCCTACTACTACGTCTTTTCCATTATGGTAAACAAAGATCCCAACTTGGAGCAGAATGTGTGATAGCAAAGAATTGTGCATCCCAGAAAGGAGGAGCTTTAAGGAGTAGAGAGGTCATCTATCTTACATGAAAAAAGGTAAGGAGACACAATTTCCTTCACAAAATGGAATACCTTGGAAAAGTAGTTGAAAGAATGACTCTGCTGGATAAAAATAGCTATACCCTTAAACAAACAGGATTGATAGTATAAATGTCACCCTGTCATGCAGCTCCTTCATGAAGTGCTATGTCAAAGGGGAAAGATCTTATCCTCTGACAAGGTGAGATTGGCTGGAAGCAAAGGTCCCCCATCACAGTCTCCCAGCTCCCATCAACCTGTTGCCCATCAGAACATCTGGTGGCTCTATGTTTTCTTATTCATTATTGTGAAACAGACTAATGACACTGATCACTTATAATTTCATTTGGCTAGATGCAAAAAAAATGCAGCAGTCCAAAGGCTAGCATGCTGATGAATCAGAGGCTGGTAGTGATGAATCCTAGTAGTTTCTGAATTTCTAGATTCCTTTCAGCTGCTTATCACTTCTTCTACAATGCGTGAACAAAGGATAATAATATCCCAGGAGATCAATAAAAGAACAGTGTACAATGCTTTTAATGACAGGACTTGAATTTTCCAAATCTTATTCTAAACAAACTGCCTGTCATTTGCTGTAATCCACTGCAGGAACTAGAAAGGTACCAAGGTAAATCCCTCCTTTCTTTTACTCAACCAAGCTTCATAATGCTTGGGCCATATGAGCTGGACAAGAAGGAACTGAGGGAGGGCAGGTACTGATCAAGGGCAAGGCTGTGAGTGCTTAGCATGTGGTACTGCTAAGGGAACAGCCCTGCAAATGAGTGAGATGGCAGCCTCTCTATTAAAAAGTGTGGCACAGGAGATGGCTCTGTGAAACCTGAGAGCAGAGCACTTTATCCCATCTACAGAGATTCCTAGAGGGTGGAGCTTGTGGCATCTCCTTTCAGCTCTACAAAGATTTCTCTACCAGAACCTAGAGAAACTCTTACACTAGATATTTTCAATGTGAGGAGTGGAAGGGGAATGGGGAAAGGACATCCCAGACACAACCTACAAGGAATTTAAGTAAATAATTTTCTACATTTTTAACTGCAAGGGTGTAAAATCTGGTCTTAGACTCAAGTTGTTGCATATGGAATAAATACTAGCTTAATATGTATTCAGTCAGTGTCTGAAATTGTCCCAAATGATCTTCCCTTTGAAGGCTTATAATGCTTTTACCATGGCCCAGAGAAGCATTTCTAACAATCAGTAAAATCTTCCTGAAATAAACACAGAGGGCTGTTAATGCTAGCTGAGGGAATCTACACTCTTAAAGTGATCTGCTGCCCTTGATCTGTGACAGAAGTTTTATTGATATTAAGGGCCATTGGAAAAATTGCAATTCCTGTAAGACTGCTGAGAGGTAGTTTAGATCCTGAATGTTTGGAAAGGGAATGAATACATGATATTCATATATCACAAGTATTTTATATTCTTATAAACCCTAATGATTTTATGTAATGGTAATTCCATGGTGTGAATTCTTATAATTCTTCTTTTAGTATTTTCATGTCAAGTACTGAAGCATTGTGCATTAAAATTGGCACAAAAAAACTTACTGAAAATAAGAGTAGTGTGTCTTAAAAATCATAGTCTATAAACTGGAAGCAAAAAAATAAAAAAGACAACTAGTCTGAATTTTTGGAGTCTCCCAATTTTACTATTGCTGTGGCTAGCAGCATCAACTGCTTATACTTTTTTGTTTACACGCAAATACATCTCTTGTGTTCCTAGAACCCCATTTTTCAGAAATAGTTCTATTTTGTGTATAAAGCAGCTTGAGGGAATAAGTTACAGAGCAAAGCCATAAAGGTCTTCCAGGAGTAGGAACATGTGAAGATAGAACTCATTAAAATCACAGCATGATATGACTTATACAAGTCACACAAATAAATAATCTAGAAGTGTATGGACTTTATGTGTGTTTTACTTTACCTTGAAAACCAATGTAGTTTAAGCACCCAGGGACACCGTGGGCATTTGCTCCACTAAAGATGCTGAAAGCACTAAGCAAGTACTGGCCTGCACAAAACCATTTACATTTGATACATTGATATAGCCTGTGGCATACAATATTAATAATAGTTCTCATTTTTACACTCTGTCCAACTTAATCCAGATAATTTGAAACTAAAAATGGTGATCCAAAATGCTTTGTGCATGTACATGTCCCATGAACATGGGACTTAGTCTGTTTCTTTGTGGTCTCAGGAGATGTAAGTCAACATAGCTTTATATAATTTAAGAATGATTTTCTGATTCACCCTAGTTCAGGATTTTGTTGAAAATTACTTCATTTTACTCTATATTCAGTTTTAAATGCTTTCTATAGCTTCATAGAGCCTATGTTGATACAATGCACTTTCATCCTGGTCCATTTTTTTCAGAAGTGGCTGGATTTTGTCATAATTTCCCTCTTCTTAAAGGTTTTTACCCATTCATTGGTTAAATCGTCATCCTTGAATAATAACAGAGTAGTGTTCTGCCCTATCCAGGAGACTACACTCTCCACGTCTTCATTACTGGACTGCATTTTACCATTATCTTGGCTTGTTCTCTTTGTGGCTGCTGCCACCTATTTTATTTGATGCAGTGAATCTCTCATTATAGGCTTATTAGCATCCATGTCAAGACAATGTGAAAAGTCCTCCTCTTTCAAGACTGATGAATACAAACAAGCAGAGAATAGAACCCATGAGCAATCTTTATTGTTTCACTGCCGCATTAATACCTCTAACTCTAATTGACAGGGTAATTAAACCCCAAAGATATCCCAAGAAAGCAGTCTGGGTAGCTGTGATCATGCCATGTGAGTGACATAGAACACATTCTGTGAAATAGGATCAAAATGGTTTCTGCGCATTTTGTGTCACCAAAGCAGCTGTCCTGATGATTCGCATCCTATTAAATCCTATTTAATGTGCTTTGAGCATGTCATAATCAATTAAAAATAGTTGTCATTTCAGATAACAGTTTTGGGATTTTGAAACTGGGAATAGCTTCCTTTGGACAAAGACTCCTAAGGACTCTCCTCTGTAGGACCTCTGTCATTCACTCACCTCCCAGTCCTCAGGTTTGTAACAGTTCAGGGTCAGGCCTCCATGAGAGATCTCTATAGTAGAAACAATTTTATTTTTCGACTCTCTCCCAAGTCTTCACCCATTGTTTTTCCCAGAATTGACACCTGTCTCTAGTTTCTCTGCAGTTGCTACCACATCGTTCTCACTCTTCATCCTCTTTCTAGCTCCTGTTTTTTATTAACCACCTCTTATTTCACTTGGGTTGCCTGCTCTTCTGAGCATTCCAACTGCAGGAACAGTGATTTTTCCATTTGTGGACAGTGAAATTGTAAGGGGACAGATGTATCAGTTGACTTCTTACACTAGACTAGACTAGAATATTTCATCTGGAAGAGATCTAAAATGATTGTCCAATGATAGTCCAACTGCCTGTTCCATTCAAGGCTATCAAAAGCTAAAGCATGGTATTAAGGGCATTGTCCAAATGCCTCTTCAGCAGCCTCTTCAGCACTGACAGACACGGGGGGACCTCTTCAGGAAGCCTGTTTCCAGGGTTTGACCACTCTGGGTAAAGAAATATTTCCTAATGTCAGGTCCATTGGGCCTGGCGGGATTAATTCATAGTAGTGAAGGAGCTAGCAGGTATCACAGAGGGACACCTCTCATTTACCTACACGAGGGTCCTGGGAGTCTGGGGAGATCCCCACTCACTGATACCTAACAAACACTATTCCAATTTACAAGTCTTGCCAGGATCCTGGGGGTGCTCACAGGCCTCAGTGGCTGGGACTGGCCTCTCCCCACTCCTGCCATCTCCTGCCAAGGGCCCAGGGGAGGTGTCCCAGCTCTGCCTGGGACCTTCAGTCCCTGCCTGAGCCCTGCTGTAGGTGTGCCCATCTCTGTTCCGTTCTCCTGGGTGGGCCTGGGACCTGCACTGCAGAGCTGCTCTCTGGGGTGGAGCCCTCAGACCTGGGTCGAACCTTGTCATGCAGAGCTCTGGCTTTAACGTGGCATAACTGTTCTATTTCCTGTGCTCATCATGAGTCAAGTAACAATGATCATTATTTTACAGAAATATCAGGGGCTTTTCAGCTCCAAAGACACTTTCAAGGTCACAAACACACAGGTTATAACTGGAAGCAGGATATTCTTTTAATTTTTATTTTTCTCCATCTGTTTTGGAACTGATGCTCACAACCATTACCCCAATGTGCATGTGTAGCCAGGAGCAGGCTGATGTGTTCTTCAGTTTAGCTTTAAAACCCATCCTTTGTAGTCTGGAAAAGGCAAGTGACAGAGCTACAGAATGCAGCAGCAGGAATACAGGCCCAGCAGGTTCTGTTTCCTGAAGGGTAAGAACATGAAGAATGAGGATCTGTACCAACCTCACACAAAAAAGAAGGATGTGTGGTACCACAAGGTATTTTACAAATTATGACACATATCAATGACAAGCATAATTTTTGCCTTCCAAGATTTGCTTTGTTGCTGTGCCTCCTGGCCAGGGATGCATGCCCTGTGTTTGTGTAGCCCTGTGCCTGTCCTGTGCTTGTGTAGCCCTGTGCCTGTCCTGTGCTTGTGTTGCAGGCAGGAGAACTGAAAAATGTCAGCTCTGGATTGATGCAAGACCTCCATGGGAAATGGGAGCCAAGGGAAGAGCAGAGCTCAGCCCCACTCCAAACTTGCAGTGGGCAAGAGAGCCAGAGAGAGCCAGGGCATGACTGGCGCCTTGGAGGTGTGAGGGCAGCAGGCAAGAACGGAGCTGCAGGGGCCCAGAGGAGCCCTGACAAGGGGCTGTGCCCAGTGCTATGGAGGACAAGAAGCAACCCCCAGGCCACCCTTGGGGCCCACCCTGGGAGTCTAGAAAACTTCCTTTCCTCAGGTGAGGGTCATGAGGAACACCTTCAAGGAGCAAGAGCAGCCGGCGCCTGGCCAAAATGGCCTGAACGAGCCCTGGCAAGAAGTTGTCCTCAGTGTGGCAGAGGAAAGCAAAAAAACCCCAGGGACACTTGCAGCCCACTGTGTGGTAAAAAAAAGCCTTCCTCCCCCAAGATGCAGGGCATGACAGGCCATCTTCATCATCGTCATGAGCAGCAGAGACTGCCAAAGACACCAAACATGTACAAAAAGGGGAACTGAGGAGCTCTCAGCAGTGATCATGCTCAATGCTTCAGAGGAATGCAAAACTGCCTCGGAGGAAGATTCCTCCCTGACCCCAGCACTGGCCATCAGCTATTCTCAGAGAACGTGAGAAAGACCTGTCTACTCCTCTCATAGGCTGGCCCTGCCTTCCACAAGATGCCCAAACCCTATTCTGCCCCCTGGAGCCATCTCAGGGGCTTCTGGGAGTGGCCCCATGTCACCAATCTAAACAACTTCAGGGGCACAAATCATTCCTGTGCCTGGCAGGGCATCAGTGGGTATTCCAAAGCACTGGTATCCTGCCAACATCTCTGCATCTCATTTCTTATGGCTGCTGCCCCTGGCTTCACAGGGGATGAAGACAGAGTGCTCTGCAGTGCTCCTGAAGTGTTCCTCCAGAAGGCATTTCCTTGGTTTTACCACTTGGCTTGTTGCCATCTCCTGAGCAGCTGGCATCTGTCCCCTGAAGTCTGAAGCAGGATTTCCATCTATCCAATGGGCTTTGAGCATGGCCCCACTAGGAGCTGGCCTTGCAGCAGAGAACCTTCAGCAACCTCATCCAGCCCCCCTCAGCCCCCACCAAGCAATTACAGTGGCTCCTTAAGGACTTTCTCTTGGATGTCT
Organism: Corvus cornix cornix; assembly: GCF_000738735.6. NCBI lineage: Eukaryota > Metazoa > Chordata > Aves > Passeriformes > Corvidae > Corvus > Corvus cornix. The sequence goes on from NC_046333.1 coordinate 24,930,813, forward strand.
TCAAGCTGACCCTGGGCCAGCTCTGTGAGTGGGACATAGGAGTCCCCATGCGCAGCCCCACTCACTGCAGCCCTGCCCACCACACCTCTGTCCAGCATCCTTCATAGAATCATAGAACCATAGAATAGTTAAGGTTGGAAAAGACCTTTAAGATCATCAAGTCTAGCCACTGACCCAGCACCACCACCATGTTCCCCATTAAACCATGTCCTCACGTGTCATATCCACATATTTTTTTGAACACTTCAGGGATGGTGACATCTCCACTCTCTTGGGCAGTCTGTTCCAATATTTTAAAACTCTTTCAGTGAAAAAAAGTTTCCTGGTATCTAATCTAAATCTCCCCTGGTGCAACTTGAGGTGATTTTCTCTCATCTTGTCACTTGTTACCTGGGAGAAGAGATTGACCCTCACCTGTCTATAACCTCCTTTCAGGAAAGTTTAGAGAGGGATAAGGTCCCTCTGAGCCTCTTTTTCTCCAGGCTAAGCAACCCCAGCTCCCTCAGCTGCTCCGCATAAGACGTGCTCCAAACCCTTCACCAGCTTTATTGACTTTCTCTGGACTCACTCCAGTGCTTCAATATCTTTCTTGTAGTGAGAGGCCTAAAACTGAACACAATATTAGGCCTTCAGAGGAAGGCCTTTGATGTGCTGGCCCTGAGGCAGTCCCTGTGTCCATGAGTGTGCCCCTGCCCTTGGTGGTCATATACTGGACACAGCTTCCAGGTACTCATGACATGTCCTCCTCTGCTCGGCTTCCAAGGACCAACCTTGTGCTGTTACTCCTCTCTCAGGCCATGGCAGAATCCAACCCCGCAGCCCAGAGACCACCCTTATCAGCTGTCTCCCTCTGTGCCAGAGCTATTATCTGTGAAGTCCCACAATGAGGAGGACCAGAGACTTGATCTGTCTGGATACAAACCCTTTTCCTGCAGCATAAGTGGGGTGATTTCAGCTGCTGCAGCCCAGAGGAAAGCCAAAGTGTAACCAGACCAGAGCCATAGGCTGAGATGTACAGTGCCATAAGACCACCAGAGAAACAGACACTTTGGAAAACAAGTGAACAGAGGTGACACTGGTGTGATGAAAAGATCAGTAATTTTTAGACCTCGAACATTTGGATCTCTGCCCAAAGCACAGTCAGGCAAACATGACTTCCAAACTGTGAAAATGGCTCATTGTTGCTACTGTAGTCACATCCACTTGTCTCACTGAAACCAAGATGTGCAACTCCTCTGTTAAACACTGTAGCAGGGCATCTCACCCTCCCCCCCCCCAAGAGCTTATCTGTTGCTTGTTAGCTGGAGAAATAACTCAGGGCATCTCGCCCCTCCAGTGAGCTTCACGTGAGCTTGCTAATTGGTGAAGTAACTCAATCAGGACAGCTTGTCTTATAGTGAGTTATTTTGGCATCATGGGAGTAATGATTTCAGTTCATCTTTCTGTGGAAGATGTGGAGAGATAAGATGGCATTTTTGACTGACAGACACTTTACAAACTATAAAAACTACACCAAACTTTCACAAAGCAGAAGTCTTCTGCACATTCCCTGGAAAAGTGTGGAGCTTTCCCCTAAAGTTGGGATGCCTACTTCATGGTTACTCTCTTGAGGGTTGAGTTAAAAGACTCTGTGTACACTATTGTCAATTCTGTGGTAAGTTACAGAGACTCCTAATCCATACTATTTATTTTCTAGCTTTCATGTAGGTACCTTAATGTCATGCACAGTTTTATGTAACTAGTGGTAGTTCTTTTGTTTTATAATGTGTAGTAAGTAACTCTGTTTAAGGCCCTTTGTCTGTTATCTCCTGTTTATTCAATAAAGAACTAATTTTAAAATAGACTTGGTCTGCCATCCTTAGAACTTGCAGGCTGGGGTGATTTTAGGTGTGGGCCACCTAAATTTAAGCTGCTGCCAAAAATCTGAGATTAAGGCAGGTCTTGTCTGAAGCTCCCATTTCATCGATAACAAACACATCCATTGGCTGGGTTTACATGGGATACAAAGCACACTTCAGTAATGGCATAAAACTTCTAGAGCTCATTTCTCATGATGCCTAAAGATTTTTAGCTTTTTTCATGTATTTATTGCTTTATATATTTTTAATATATAGTTGTATACTTTCTAGTATTTTTCCTGCCCTCTCTCACATTTTAGAACAATAAGCTAACCCTTTCTAACACATTCTTGAAATTTCGTTTAGTCTTAGTCTCAAGAAGACAATTTCTGATAAGGATGTCTTGTTTTTCACCAGAATTTGAGAGACACAAGAAGATACAGGGCAAAGAGCCCCTGGACCAGCTCCAAGGGGCAGAGCAACCCAGTAACCCAGAGGTTACTGGGGCAATTGATCTCCCATTGGATGTACCTGCTAGATATACTAATTAATTAATCTTATAAGAATTGCAAAAATCGTGTATCATGTGTGTGCATAGCCATATTTGTGCACCTAAAATTTTCATTAAAGAATTGCTTTTTATCTTACCACTCAATATTGGTTTTGTCTTTTGGTTCTAGGCAACACTCACTTTTACTTTTCTGAGAGATATTTGCTTACGTCTATATGTGGGAAGATGTTCAGGTCTTATCTAAAGCCTTGTCAAGCCTCCTTTTTCTTTAAGATTTAGTAGTTGGAGTACTGAAAGATTGAGAGGTACTATTATTGTAATTTTATATGTTGGTACCAAAATTGGTGTGTACCTTCAGACTGTGTGATGAAGGGCATTTATACCAAAGACATTATTTTGGTTGTGGTGATGCCAGAGATGAAAGAGAGGGTTTTTGTTCCCTCTGCATGAACTTTGCAGGGATGTACAGAGCATGTGTGGTTTCACCACCATTCCTTACCAATGCATCAAGGGACACTTGCTAGTGCACTGTTTATGGTGAGGTTGCCTTCTTAGAAAGAGGTCCCGAATGTTTTTGTGTTCTTTACCATATTTTTCCTTGCACTTGAATAGTTCTTCTCCTCCTTTGGTCTTTGTTCTTGGTCTTTATTCTTGATCCCTTTCTTGAAGGTGGTGTCAACCCTATCTGCCTTTGAATTGCTCCTTCCAGTCATCATTTTTCTTCTGTAGGTGCTCCATGCCCATAAATCATCTGCTTAGTCTTTGTCTGCATTCATCCCAGATGGAATTTGTCTTTTTAGAAGTTGAGGAATGAGAAATGTCGATAGTGGTACAGGTGAGTTCTCACCAGGGCTTTACACAATGGTTGCCTTTCTTGCCTGACACACAGGAATACTTTTGCCTGTATCCCATTCATGGCTCATTGTCACCCTGCGATCTACTCATGCCTCCAGGAGCATTTGCCTCCAATGTCATCAGACTGGAGCAGAAACTTGTGTCACTTCACCTGACATAGTGGTACCTATTTCTACCCTGCAGTTCCTCATGCAAGGAGCGTTTATTGATGTAGGGGATGTCTCTTCTGTCAGAGCTTCAGCTGGTGGGGAGGATGGGGGCTGTAGAACTCTGCCATGAGATAGAGCTTTTCTTCCTCATGGGTGGCATGAAATCCAGAATATGATGTGGACAAGGAAACCTACATTCTTGAACAATGGTTTCATGCAATCTAAATTCAAAAGACCTGACCACGAACTTCCCTGTTTCCTACACTTGATGACAGCAAAGTGTGAAGGGTGGAGCCTGAGAGATGTGTTAAGGGGGCTTCCACCCATGAGTAACCTGCTGGAGTCCAGTTCCACACTGTCACAACCAGATCCAGCCTCTGCCGGCCAGCTGAGCCATGAACGAGGTGTGTGGGTGGGCTCTAAACACAGGGCTGGCAGTGTCACTCCAGCCCCTTTCAGAACTGGTGCCTGCCTCTTAAAGGAGAAAATATCCATGGCTGGCATTAACTGATCTTCCATTGGGAAGTTTCATGGGAGAAAGTGCCCAGTCAGTCCAGGCACTGAGAAACTACAAGAGACCAAACCCTGCTGGGCCAGTGCAATCCAGTTCATG